>NC_088980.1:66626938-66946048 GCF_963932015.1 Anas acuta
TAATCCACTTTCTAAGGTTCATAAGCAAGGCACTAATAAAAGCTTGACTACAGGAGTGTGAATAGCATAGAGATAATAAGAATACTGTATGACTAATCGTTCCCTGTCTCTCTTTCTGTGTCTGTAATTTGCAAGATGACAAGACTTACATGCTTAGGCACCTACCTCAGAGAAACGTGGGGAAATAACAATCACAAAATTCTCTAAAACTATGAAGTCCTACATGCAGCAAGTGGCTACCTATGATATGAAGCCCCTCTTAAAATTGACCAAAAAATTATATTGTTCACTACTACAACACCTTGACATCACCCTAGAAACACCTCATCTGCGAGGAGTGTTCCACCCAAAAAAATCTCAGCTAAGAAACAAATTCCTATTCATATTATTAGTACTGAATTAGTGCTGAAATTCACTGCAACATGATGTATTCCTGGCTCACTACCACCTGCAACAGCAGAGAGAGAGAGAGAGAGAATGAATGGATATGAGAGAGAGAGGGAGAGATATCTACATTGCTGATCTTTAAAAAAGCTCACTCCCAATCCATTTAAGATGCCTACCACAAACCACACTGTCACTTGCTACTTGGAGATGCTAACCCAAAAGATCACACCAACCTCCAGCTGTGGGCAACTACAAGCTCACCACTTGCCTGCCCTCAAAAGTTCACAAGTCTAAAGATAAAAACAGCAGCACATTGGGGAATGAGTTTCAGCACACTTCTCCAGCCACTTCAGTTTCCCAGCCTGGCATTTCTAGCTGCTGCTCGTGATATAAATGACTTTTTTTGGACACAACTTTCCATGTGGTATTTTTAATGATGTTTTGCCTCATTTGCAGTCTGCTTCAACCCTCCCCCTCCTTTTTTTTTTTTTTTTTTTTTAAATATTTTTGGTTTTGCAAAAGCTCCTTTGTTATAAGCCATAAACTGCAACTTTCATATAGGAAACAGGTTGCAAAAAGAGGATCAAGAATGACTCAGCAACTCTATTGTATATATTATGACAATAGTTACATCAGACCCACATGCTGAAAGCATAATGCAAACTGAAGGACTTCTGCTTTTACTGGGACTTTCACAGTTAAGAAAGAAAAAGCCAGCCTACAAACATTCAGCAAACTACTTATAAACAAGCAAAATTACTTATCACAAATGAGACAACACACCTTAAAACTATAGAATGTATTCTGATACAGCACAAATAATTCAGATGTGTGAAACTCCAAAACCAGAGCAATATAAAAGGACACCTTAAAGAGGATTTAGTCCTGCAACTTATGAACAGATTTAATTTAAAAGGACACTGCCAAATATGATTCAGTAAGTTTTAATTGATTTTGTTCCCACCTTCCTCTAAGTGAAAGAGCTTCCACTGAGATGTGAGATAAAACAATAAAATGTTAACTTCCCCCACTTCTTTCTTCTCTCCCCTTTTAGGATCCTTTCATTACAGTAGTACAGCAAATTACATTTTTCTTTTTTTTCAGAAACATGAGGTAGAGCTCACAGATGTTTCTTATTTAAATGTTTTCATGTAGCTTTGTTGTGAAAGTTCTCATTTTTTTGGTAACACAGGAATTACAATGCCATTTCCTTTTTATTTCTTTCACAGTAAAATCATCAACAACAACTCTTTCTGGTGGCAGAAATAGTTGGTCATTTTTTTAAAAAAGTGCAACTTCACATTTAACCCCTGTTTTTTCTTTGTTCTTAATGTCCTCAGTCCTACAGCAGTGGCCTAAAACACATAACCATCAGGAGGCTCTGCAGAATACTGCTTGAAAAAAATTGATCTAGCTAGAGGCATATGTGATCCTACTACTTGAAATCATTGAGAGTGTCCATTTAAATCACTGCTCTTTGGTTGGCAAAAGAGAAGGAAAAAGAAAACCTTGACCACACAAACACAAACATTCAAAGAAGCAGGATAAGCACTCCTTGGACAACATGCTGGGTCTCATCTCTTCTCTCTATCCATCTCTCTGCAACTCTTATCACCATCATCTCCTCCTCCTCCAGAAAGCAAGCTCAGCACTTCTCAAGCTCCTCTAAGAGCCTCTTCTCCAGGTGCCTGTCCCTGTCATCTCCAGCTCCACAGTGCAAATCCAGTTGCAGCATTCACATTGGAGGGGGAGAATACTGTCTGACTACCAGGAAAGGTATGGCACTAAAGGGACAATGAAAACAACTACTCACATCTTGTGCAAATATTCTCTCCCTCACTCTCTGATACTCCTCTTCTCTCTCTTCAATTGATTTACTTCGTCTGTCATCTCTAAATGGAAGAATTCTGTTTTGCTGAGCAGAAAAAAAACCAGGAGGGTTATATAAGTTGAGCTGTTAAAAACTGCCATTAAGAAACTGTCAGCTGAGAATAATCAATGTTCACTCAAACAAACGAAGCATGAAAACGATAGCTTTCATTCCTACATTGGTGCACAAAGCACCGTGTCTTGGGCTGGGCACCCAAAGCTTTCCAGGTAGATGCTGCCCGCAGAGTCAAGGGGCTGAAAGGAGGCTTTCTGCCCAATGCCTGTGAACCTGCAGTCCTAAATTCAGATGTTCTCACCCCAAGCCTAAGTGCCATTGCTTTTGACTGCTACCATTTCTCATGTCTCCTAGGGGCATGAGGAGCAGGGGGGAAGGCAGTACTGTGCTACCTATGGCTTTCTCAAGGAAGAAAAGAGGGACACCAGGCAATAAGAACTAAACTACAAGCCCTAAAAGAAACCCACCAAAAGCTGTCTTGACAAGGAGAAGTCCCAAATGTTTGGCATAAGACTTTTAGCCATTTCCACACCACAAGGAACATTTAACTTCAGTTTCACTGGGAAAATTGTGGTCCCTTTAGCCCCTAAATAAACCACAGTGCAGGAAATGGCTGTGTCCTGAGAGAGGGAGGGAACAGAGGAGGATCCCCAGCAAGAAAGGCTTCATTTGCAATTAGATTTCAAGCATTGCTCTTTCTCCACCCAACCAGCACCTTGTGAAATTGGTCATGCTGCTTTCCTTAGGTTGATCCCCACATTCACCACACCCTGAAAATGTCTGGGTTTTGTTTTCGAAGCCAACTGAGATGCAGCATAACTGGCAAGGCTGCTATATACAATGTAAAGACAAGGGGAAAAACAAAACAAAACAGAACAAAAAGTAAAACAAAACAAAACAAACAAACCAAAAAAGGAAAATCAGTCATTTACTGAAAACACGAAGGAGAGTGCCAATTCAGAGACTCATTGGCAAGTACCTCCAACAAATACAGCCTAAGCAAAGAAAACACACACAGTCTACTTACCTGTGAGAATTTTCTCAGAACAGCAATTCACGTCAGAACCCGTTTTGATTTTTATTTTTCTGGTTTGTTAATATATTCCACATACACAGGTTGCATGAGATCAAAACAGCACAACACTCGCTTGTGAAGGCAGCACAAATGCACGGGCATCCCTGGCACTCCCCTAGGCATCTGACTCACCTATGGCAATGTAGTGTTATAGGACAAGCAACACAGGGAGACACTTCTGCCACAGTACATGCACAACAAGCAAGTAAGTCATACAGACAAGTAAAACATGGTGAGGGCAAAGGAGAAGGGAGGGAACTAAAAGATGAAACAGATTCTTCTTTGGTCAAAACTTATTTTAGGATGGTTTAAAAAGCAACCTGGCCTCACCATCACATGTTTGTTTGGGGCTTTTTTTTTTCTCCTTTTTGGGCTACACCAGTTTATCATCGGTCCATACTGAAATCCAACTCTGAATGGGTACAACTGAAGGAGAAAGCTGTAGGGAGTGGAACAACTGCCATAGTTACGCAAGACATTTAGTAATGCAACTGACACAGCCTTTCCACACAGCCTGGAGCTTCGGCATTCTCCCCCCTGTAGGCATGCAGCAAGTCCTGTGCCAAGCAAACCACCCATGCAGACCCACATACTGCCACGGCTGAAGCAGCCACACCAGGGCTCAATGCTACCCACAGTACGTACACCAGAGGAGGCTGGGGGGACGGGATGGGAGGGCAAAAGGAGGAGGAGGAGGAGGAGGAAGAGAAGAAGAAGGAAGAGGAGGAGGTAGAGAGCAACAACAAAAGAACAACAATAACATCAGTCAGCCCACCTTCAAAAAAAAAAAAAAAAAAAAACAAAAAAAAAAACAGAACAAAATTTCAGCAACTCTCGAACCGAGAACCAACCTGATTGTCTTCTTTATCAATACTAGAGTTAGCTCGCTTCAAGATAAATCGCTTCTGGGATTCTTCACCTTTTTCATCTTTTAAATGTTCAGAAAACCTTTGCTCTGGTCTGCCAGCAAAGTAAAACATAGCAATAAAAAAATCTTTCTTTTGGTTTTGGTTTGATCTTTATTTTCTCAGTGCTCTTTGTTTTCACAGAGGCATTCAGTGCAAAACCAGTTAACATTCATGCTCATGGTGAGATGCTGCCTATAAGCTGTCTGGGGCTGTTGCCTCACTGTTTAGTGTTATTGCTATGAATAGCTTTTGTTGCTGTTGTTACTTAGTAAGGAGCAGGAATTTCAAAGTCTTGGTCGCTGAAATATTTAGACTCCCCTCTCTGTGACTGAAGGACAGGAAAACAAATGAATATACTGCACGTTAATTCGCTCCTTCAGTAGCTAGGATCTCTGGCAATGAGAGCTTCGTGAAGAGTGCCCACCTTTACAAGTAAGGAAAAACTTGATGTAAATCTTGAGTAAAGCCTGCTTTCTCACTCCTAGCAAACAAAAACAGTAACTGGAGGGACTGATGGTATTTTGCTTAAAGAAATAATTATCTCATCATTGTTAAGTGGGGAAAATTCTCCAGAAGAGTCAGGGATCAATTAGTTCACTGATTCAAACCCATCCAGACATTTATTTTTTAAGAGCCAACAAACAATACACATTTAAAGCTTTGAGTTTCAGCCAGGAGGAGCTGTTTCACATTCTCCCATGTTCACACCTTACATAAAAAGCAAATATTAAGAAGCATCAAATGTCACCGAGCTGATCACTGCCACCCCTTGTAGCTGCTAACAGTGCTCAAGACTGTGCCATTCCTGGACCCAAACCCTCGACCTGTGAAGTCCAACTGATTTCAATAGGACAACCAGCAGCCTCAAGAAATGAAGAGCTGGAATTCATACACTATCACCCATAGATAAATCACAAACTGTTTTTAAAAAGCAGCAGTACAGTGTGTTGTGTCAGAAGGCTTTTATCAGGGAACACAAACCTTGAACTCTGCTGAAGGAGCACTTCTGCTTCTAGCAGCAGCACTCAAAGGAGATGCTTGTGCCTGAGACCTTCATAAAGCAGATACAACTATTACTGACATTAACAATCCTGAAGAAATCAAATGTAAAATTTACAGAATTCGGTGACTTCATAAATAACTTCTAAAACTCCTCTGCAACTTTAAAATAAAAATCTTGGCTTTGTTTTATTCCAGAATGAAAAATTAAATCTGATGTGTAAGTCAGCCATCATTTTGTTGTTCTATCAGTCAGATTTGCACTTAACTAATTAGCAATGTATTTCTAATCCAAAAACAGCATGTATTCATGCCATAATTACAGTCCATTACAATTCACTCTCAGATGCACAGGAAGCATTTATAATGTACTGTTAAAAATTTAATATTAAGAGACAGCAGCTCTCCTGCCTTGTTTCCTGTAAGAATTTGAAGGACTCCAACATCTTTTCACAATTAGCATTTTGGTGACAAAGTGAGAAAGCATAATGGCCTCATTTCCACATATTTTGAGAATTCAACCCATCCAGTGCTAACATTTAAGATATCAATCTAAGCATGAAAGTTAGCAGGCTCTCTGAATGCCTTACTGGCCTTAGAATCACAGAACCATCTAGGTTGGAAAGGACCTTCAAGATTACCAGGTCCAACCATCAACCTGACCTACTGAGTCCCTTATTTGGCAAACCCAGAGAGCCTTGGCGCTCCTTAGTCATTAGACTGCATAGTCATTATATCATTACAGGCAGTGGTGATTGCTCATACCAGAAATACTACAAATCCCAATTAATGGACTGCTTGGTAGCTTTCCTGCCTTTGTTCCCATGAATAAGCACTGCACCTGCACAACCAGAAAAGATGCGTTACCTCAGATATTCTGCTCTGAGATCACCAGCAGAAGACTACTATTTTTCTGGTTTTGTTGCTTAGAACATAAACAAAAATTCTGCAACTGTACTATCAGTGTAAAACATATAGTTGCAAACTATCTGCTACACATTTAACTCATTATAAATTGAGCATAATAAATACTTGGGATTTTAAAATGCAGAAAAAAAGTTTCAAACTTACCAAAATTAGAAAAAAAGCATGAGAAAACAAATTGAGTGTCTCTTCTGACTACTAGCATCTAAATAACAAGTTTTCATATCTCATATATTACTTTCATGTTTTAATCCAATTTTCATTTCATTAACTGTTTATAAAATCTTTCCACCTGTCAGAAGATGATTAGAAGCACGAGATCAAGCCGTGATCAAGTCTAACCTAATGATCTGGTAATGTTTCTGTTAGTGAAATTGATCTATGAGCCCAGTATGTGATTGATCCCCAGTTGTGAAAAGACATTTGTTTGGGCACAGAGAGCCTGTGTATGTGCAGAGCATTAGGTAACACAGCAGGGCTACGTGAGCCCCATAAGATGACCCACCCCTCTCAGTCATCACTGCAAGTCCATGGTTACCAATTAGGCAGCAAACAGCATAACTAGCTCGATGAACAGGGATGCAAAAGCTGAGGGAAGGCTGTCAAGTGAAAACTGGAATACCACAGCAACAAGCATCTTAGGGCAAACCAACCTGCAGACCTCACCACATAAGTGCTCAATTTCAGAAAATTCAACAATCAGTTGAGACAAGTATGTGATATACAGAGTAATAATTCATGTCAAGAAGATGGCTGATATTAATAAAGAAGGGGGAGATGTGGGAGTGTGGCCATGGGGGTTGACAAGCCCAGTGGTTGGTGATAACGATGATTCGGGAGATGCCATGCCATCGGTTTGCTTGTTCTCCAGCCCTTAAGGCATGGAAGTTGCTGTGTGTTTGCTGGTTACCAGACAAAGTTGTTTGAAAAAGACTGCTATGGGGCAAAGGGTATAAGAGGGGAGCCTGTCCTCAAGATGAAAAGGCAACATGATATAATGAAGTTAGGTCATCAATAAAGAAGTAGAAAGAAGGAATGAATAGGGACAGGCTAGCAGAACAGGGACCAGGACAAGAACAGGGACATTGATCGCCTCATGAAGATAGGTTTGGCCAAACTCAGCAAACTGCTCAGAGAAGCTCGTACAGAAAGTCGCTGGAAACAGGCGCACTGGAGCTGGAAAGAAGCTCAAGCTGAGAGAAGCAGAACCATGCACACAACTGCCCCACACTGGTAAGCAGTTGCTCATTGTGGGGAATCATATGTCCTTAGAAACAAAGATTGTCCTGGCAACCTTACAGCTTATTCCCTTTATTAACAATCGGACAGTTTATGACCCTGAAATATGGGACCAAATTGAGGTCAAGGTGTGGGACTCTGCTACTAAAAACGACAAGATTGCAGTGGGATTGCTCGGCAACTGGCGAGCAGTCTCTGAGGCCTTAAAGAGCCATGGGGGACCAGAGTCAGAAACGTGGGGTTTGCCAGACAGTGAGGGAGCTGTGGGTTCTTTTACTGATCCGACTGCTACACCATCGGCCCGTCCGCTGCTACAGACGCCCCCTGGTGACCTGGACGTACCTTTTGACCCAGGCCCTATTGGCCTTGAAAAGGAGATGGATACATTTCCCTTCGATCCGGGAAAAATAGGATACATAAGGCCCAAAGGCCGAGTTGCTTAATCTAAAGCGAGACATACTGTTCCCACGACTAGCCCTGGAATTCTCCAGTGTTTGTAATCAAGAGAAGGAAAGGAAAACGGAGACTGTTATATGATTTGAGAAAAATTAATGAAGTTATGGAAGATGTGGGAGCACTTCAACCAGGATATTAGCAACTCCAACTGTGCTCCCCCAGTCATGGACATTAGTAGTAATAGACTTAAAGGATTGTTTGTTAAACACTTGCCTTTTAAAACTTTGCCATGTTTATGTTTCAATTGATACCTTTTCTGATTGTACATACGTATAGGCATACTTGGGTTTAGTATGTAAAAGCAGTGTTCTGTATATTTAGAAAGTTTGATGTTAGTGTGTGTGCGTTGGTAGAGCATAGACTCCCCGCGCAGCCAGCACTGTTTACTTGCCTTTTATAAATATTACTAAATTCAGATTGAGTTGTATCTTCATTTATAACAATATCAATGGGATTTTTGTGATATGAAAGTGTACTGAGAAAATCTGAATGTATGACCAATTATACCTTACAGGCTCAGAAACCAACACACAGGGGAGGAGAAAAATGAACGGGGAATGAAGTTTTTATTTGATACAACCTTTTGATCACCCAAATTTATTATTGCTTGACATTATTGGTGGAATAAACCATCTGTGCCCTAAAGCACAACTTCACAAAAACACAAATCACGTTAAGAGTTCATTTAGGCATTTCCTAGAAGTTGTCAGCTAACCCTCAATATCAGTTAGATGCTTGTTTTCCTGGGAACAAGTTTCAGAGCAGAACACTGTGTATTTCTTCCTTCCCAGTAAAGTTTTCACTCAGAGAAATTGGTTCTCAGAAGAAATCACTTCTCTTTGCCTTGCATCCTCAGACAGATGCAAAATCCCTTTATCACCCCCCTCAGATCTTCCAAAAGTAAAATAAAAAAAAAGGTAGGTCTTTTCAGCAGGCAAGACTACCTCTCTTCTCTATCCTGCCTAGCAAATTATTCAGGTTGGTATCAGCAGGATACCTACAGAGAGACAACTTCGGTAGGCTCTGCAGCACCCAAACCCTTTGCCATGCAAAGATTCCCTAAATTTCCCAAGCATCTGCAATCCGCTGCAAAGTCTCCTCATGTTGCTCAAAATCTCAGGAAACCTTTTATGTTCCATTTCCTTTCACAATGAAAAAAGAGAATTGATTACAAAATAACTTTTTGGTGAATGATCAGCTTACCCAATTCCCAGACACAGTATGGAAAAGGTCTTGCTACACCTTGGATCAAGTGCATTTGCATCTCTCTTCTGGTTCAGAAGCACTTCTATATATTTTACTGAACTGCCAGGTCCAAGCTTGGGGAAAACATTCAGGTAAAATCTCAGAGCAATATTGCTCCCCATTTCTAGTTGCTGTTCTCCTTTTCTCATGCAATCATTTCAACTCTTTCAGGCTCATTTTTGTGTTCTGGGAGCATTACAATGGTCATTTCAAGGTAAGGGTCAAGTTTCATATTTTTGTGCCCAGAATAATTTCACTGTGTGGATGACCAAGCACTGGCATAGTTTACCCAGAGAGGTTGTGGAGCCTCCCTTCGTGAAGATCTTAAAAAGCCATCTGGACAAACAACCAGCTCCAGGCAACCCTGCTTGAGCAGGGGAGTTGCACCAAATGACCTCCGGAGGTCTCTTCCAACCTCAGCTATGCTGTAAAACACAAGTCTTATATTCAGTACCAAATCCTTAGCAGAAACAACCTCCATCACTACCTTTTTGTTTGCTTTTTGTCTAGCAAGTTTGCTATTGTAATTTCCTATTGGCATTTTATAGTCACTTAAAACACATCTTCATTCCCTACTTAAACAGGGTCCCAACATTTTTTCTGGATTCATTCCTTACAATGAAGCCTGTACTTTGGAAAGGTTAGAGCTGGAATAAGTAACAACATTTCTGTGTATCAAATTAAAAACAAACAAAAAAAAAAGGTCAAGATTTGATAGCAACATCCATTATATGACTTTTCTATTATCATCATGGTGATTTTAATGTGTCTCATTCTTCCATTCACTTCAGCGTTCCTCTCAATTTATTTCAGTATGACAGAACAGAGTTCTCAGGCATACTTTTTAATGGAATATTTAAGGAGAATTCCCCATTATGCGCTCATTTAATGCTTTTCATTCCAAGTCAACAATTATAAGATGTAAAATAAATAAATAAATAAATAAATAAATAAAAAGGGCAAAAAATACACACAAAACCCTACTACCTAAGTGTCTTAACCAGGTATTCAGTATTTAATCAAACAACAGATTCTAAAATCATTTTGCCAAGTGGTAACAGCCATCAGGATACACACACTAAGTAAGTCATGGGGCATTTTCTTGCATGCATTATGTTCAGAAACATCCTAATGAACTTTCATAAACGTTTATATGGAAGCTAAGAAATGGAACTGGAAAAAAAAAATCTGCACTCATTTAAAATAAGTTAATTAGTTCTGAAATAACTGGCCAGGAAACAGGAAACACAGATACCACACCAAAAGGACAACCAAAAAAAACCACAAGCACAAGCTTTGAATGTTATGCCTCTCAAGACTTAGTCACTGTAATAGGAGAGCACAGAAGCAGTCTGGGATTGTCAGGGCTGACTTACACAGTGCATACATCTTTATTATGTGGCATATGTTTCTGACAGCACCACAGTGCACAGGCTGTTGCATGATGTCTTTCAAAAGAAGCAACAACCTTACCATGTGGGGAAAAGACAGTTTACCAGTACAGCGCCTGATAAAGTTTAAAATCTAGCAAATGTAGCACTTATCATCTGCAAAAACCTCACAGGTAACAGTGAGGTTGCTGTCTGAAGGAATGGAATATTGGAAAGCAAGTTCAAAAGTGAAGATCGCTGTGGTATGCACAAGCCTTAAAAAAAAAAAAAAAAAAAAAAGTGCAGCTTTGCATTTGAATGCAATGCTCATTTAATGCACTTAATGGAGGACAGGATGCTAATAATCCTCTCCAGAATAAGTGACAACACAAAGGGAGACAGGTAGGGTAATGGGGCTAAGAACAGGCAAAACAGCATCCCTGGGTACTCTACTCTCAGGATCATCATCTGGCAAACAAAATGAAGAACTGACTCTGCGTTCTTCCATAAGCAGACCATCAGGAGAGTAATGGGACCGCAAGAGCAAGCAAGAAGTGCATCTGCTGACAGGATGTGGAGAAGTTGTGAAGATTTAGGGCACTGTTACACAGGTGTTCTGATGGTTTAACCATGTTCTCTTGTTATTTGCACTTGCTTTTAACTAAACTGACTGCTCAGACCAACACCACATTGGCCTCTATTTTGCAGGCATGCTGTGACACAGTATGGTGCCCTTTCTTGTTTTGCTAGTTTGTGATAATAGCTGTTTTTGGTTTTTTTGTTTTGTTTTGTTTTATGCTGGAGGCTCTCCTATGGCTCTGCATTACAGCCACAATAAAACCATGTAAGCATTACTGTTTCTTTGCTTTACTCTTTGCTTTACCTTTTGGGCCCCAAGTCTATTATCTGCAGTAAAATTGGCTGCTTTGATCTTGAAGGTATGTGGATTTGTATATTCTTGAACTTGCAGAATGTAAGTTGGAAACAAATACCATCATTGTCAAAAGGCACCAACTACATGATGTAAGGCAGCAGAAATACAGCCCTAGTGCTTAAATTATTTGATTAAATTCTCTCAGAAAAATAGTTTTGAGAACGGAGGACCCTGTATTCAGGGGCTGATGGATGCTCAAACACACTTACTAAAAGTCAGAGTGGGAATTTAAATACAGATAATTGTTAAAGTATAGTGCAGTTATATTATCATAACTTAATACTTAAAACCACTCAAGATGGCATTTCAAGCATTTGAAGGTAAATGCCTCATTAACAGATTGCTGCTTTTATAGTATGAGTCACTAAGAACTTCTGTTATGATCATAAAAGCACATTGAAAGACATCAAAAAAAAATCTATCCTGCACAAAGTGCTGTAGCACTTGAAAAAAAAAATCAAATACCAAATGCTACATTTTTTTCTGGTTAAAGACTGTACATTCTAACAGTTTTCAGAACAGTATCTGCACACTAAACATGTTCTGTATTTATTACCAAACAACAAGGATATTAAAAGTCACAAAAATTCCGATAGGCATTCTGCTTCTCTGTTAGAAATGATCAGAGTTCATAAATCTTACAGGATTGAAAAGATCAGGGCTTGTAACACTACATGGAAGCTAAGACTTTGTTTTCTTCTTGCTGTTGTTCAGAGGTGTGTGGCATAAGGACCACACAGACACCAGGGTTCTTTTAGGATCAGTGACTGCTACTTCTTTATTGATAATATAATTTCAACTCTTACTTCAACTCCTTTACTGAGGACAGGCTCCCTTCTTATACCATTCGCTCAACAGCAGTACATTTCCACTAACTATTCATTGGTCAAACAACTTTGCCCATCAACAGCAAACACCCAACAACTTTCATCTCTTAACAGTCAGAGACAAGCAAGGTGTCTCCTGAATTGAGTCGAATGTTATCACCAACCATGGGGCTTGTTGACCTCCATGGCCACACTCCCACAGAGGTGAGGAGTCTGTCACCTTTTCCCACTCCTTTGAGAAGGCAGGTAGAATGCCATGTATTAAAAAAAAAAAAAAAAAAAAAAAAAAAAAAAAAACCCTCACCACTTCAAAATTTTCTGTCCTAGTACCCTAGCAGCATGATTTCTATGGGGCTGTCGCTGGTAGCATTTATCATTATGAAGATAATGGTGAAACTGAAAGCTACGTGAGAGATAGAGACTATGTACACTGAATCTCCTCTATGCCAAGTTATTCTGCATGAGGACCAAGCAGGGGGCCAGATACTGGACTCTTTCAGACTATATAGTATTTAAAGAATTTAATCCAATTTATCATAACACAGCTCATGACCATCACAAAACTTCCCAATACTTAATTTCTGTTTTAACCTACAGATGGAAAAACACAGTACATCTTGACTCCCTGAGTACTGAGTTTGCCTGAGTACATACTTCAGTATTCTGCCCAGTATTTTGTGACCAGAATATGAAAACCTGCTCCGGAAGAACACAGCAGGCCAAGGGTGCACTGAAAAACCAGCTCTTCTGCTGCACAGGGCTGAAATGTAAAGCTTTCTCTCAGCCAGGGACTGAGAACTTCAAAATACTCTCTTGTCCTCCTGTGATCAAACTAGGATTATTTCTGTACCTCAGGAACCTGCTTCTCAATCCCCTGGATTGGATTTTGTTCTTGATATTCAAGATTTCTAGCTAGACTGAACATTTTGCAGAGTGTCAATTTATTTCCAGCTAGTAGAGGCTCTGAGAATAGCATATTGCAAAATTCATTAATGTTTGCTTTTAAGGATGTGGCATACTCTCCAAGTAGCGGAAAACTAGTGTTGCATAGCTGCAGAGATCTATTTCAAATTACATTTTTACATCTCAGAAGTTCAAAAATTAACAAGGAAGAGAGAAACAAAAGGAAAGCGAGTATAAGATTTGAAGACTTCCAGTGAAGGCAAGGTGGTTCCCCAAAAGCTGACAAGCTAATTAAGAAATTGCTAGTCCTATTCAAATACACAATGTATACAAGTAATGCTCTGCTACATCATAAATTTTTCTGCTTATTTCCACTTCAAGCCATAGGCATTTTCTCCTTCTTGAGCAGGCAGACTCAAGAATCAGAAGTCATCCCATTGTGATATATGGAGTAATAATTCATGTCAAGAAGATGTTGATGTTAATAAAGAAGGGGGAGATGTGGGAGTGTGGCCATGGGGTTGAAAATTGAAGTCAAGGTGTGGGACTCTGCTACTAAAAACGACAAGATTGCAGTGGGATTGCTCGGCAACTGGCGAGCAGTCTCTGAGGCCTTAAAGAGCCATGGGGGACCAGAGTCAGAAACGTGGGGTTTGCCAGACAGTGAGGGAGCTGTGGGTTCTTTTACTGATCCGACTGCTACACCATCGGCCCGTCCGCTGCTACAGACGCCCCCTGGTGACCTGGACGTACCTTTTGACCCAGGCCCTATTGGCCTTGAAAAGGAGATGGATACATTTCCCTTCGATCCGGGAAAAATAGGATACATAAGGCCCAAAGGCCGAGTTGCTTAATCTAAAGCGAGACATACTGTTCCCACGACTAGCCCTGGAATTCTCCAGTGTTTGTAATCAAGAGAAGGAAAGGAAAACGGAGACTGTTATATGATTTGAGAAAAATTAATGAAGTTATGGAAGATGTGGGAGCACTTCAACCAGGATATTAGCAACTCCAACTGTGCTCCCCCAGTCATGGACATTAGTAGTAATAGACTTAAAGGATTGTTTGTTAAACACTTGCCTTTTAAAACTTTGCCATGTTTATGTTTCAATTGATACCTTTTCTGATTGTACATACGTATAGGCATACTTGGGTTTAGTATGTAAAAGCAGTGTTCTGTATATTTAGAAAGTTTGATGTTAGTGTGTGTGCGTTGGTAGAGCGTAGACTCCCCGCGCAGCCAGCACTGTTTACTTGCCTTTTATAAATATTACTAAATTCAGATTGAGTTGTATCTTCATTTATTACACCATGAATGATCAGTGGCCTGAAGAAAAGCATGTTCTTTAATACCATGTCAGAGACAGCCTAGCAAGTCTATCTTTGGAGAGCAGAAGCAACTGACTTTGCTTGTAAAGTCACAAAAATTCTCAAAATTTTTCATTTTTTCAAAATTTTTTCATTTCTACCTATCTTGTCCTGCTTCCTACATTAAACAGGAGGAATGCAACAGAATTATAAAAGGCAATTACAAAAAACAGTGTTCACCACATTAAAAAAATAAAATAAAATACTTGCACATCAGCAGCTCACTTCTGAAAACTACAGGCCAGATTTTAAAACATGATTTTCACTATTTATGGAGTTAACTCTGAGTAAATCACAGATGCTATTTCAGATTTCCAGACCCACCTCTTGTAATTTGAAAGTTTAAAAACTGGACAAACAGCAGTTTGATTAACAGTCACTTTTCTGCTACAGCTTGGATGAGCATATAAAGATACTGGTTAATAGTGATAAAATATGTATGGAAGAGCTTTCAACTGAATTACCTCCTTGCTGTTCTATAGCACTCTTTTTCTAGGTAACCTCCTCTTTCCCCAATGCAGTCCAGGTGACCATACCCTTCTGCATTAATGAAAACTTAAAACTGCAATCTTGTAAGTGCAAGAATTAAAAAACAAGAAAATACCACAGATACCCTCCAATTAATGCCTAACTAATATTTCATTACACTATACAACAGCTGTAAAGTACATGTCCACCTTAATTATAAATAATTTAGTTTTGATAAATTACATTAGATGAAAATTTAATATTGGAGCTATTAGAACTGGTTCATTTACCATAACATCTCATTTACAGAGCAAGTCATTTGCATGGGGTCTGGTATACAGCTTGCAAAGACAGACATATAAATGAAGACAATATTTAAGAGTCAAATTCAGCTCAACATCAAGTATACCAACTTTTTTTTTCTTACACGTAAGACAGGCATGTGACTAAAAGGAGAGACTATCTGTTGAGCAAAAAAAAAAAAAAAAAAAAAAGGCTATGTAAATTCAAGTATAGCTAAGCTAAAGAAAACAAACAAAATGCAAAACGAAATAAGAGGTATTAAAAAAGCTCACTCTCTTCCAGATGAGCATCAAGTACTGACACAATGAAAGCACAATCTCAGATAAAGCATTTAGAGCAACACTGCAACTTTATGCCAGAAACAAATGCCTGTAGCATAATATTAACATATTGCTAAACCCCTGTGTTGTGGTTTAACCCGGCCGGCAGCTAAACACCACGCAGCCATTCGCTCACCCTCCCCCTCCCTTTCTGGGATGGGGGAGAGAAATGGAAAGTGAAGCCCGTGAGTTGAGATAAAGACAGTTTAATAAGACAGGAAAATAATAATAATAATAATACAATGGTGATAATAGTACTACTACTACTAATATGTACAAACAAGTGATGCACAATGCAATTGCTCATCACCCGCTGACCGATGCCCAGCCTAACCCCGAGCAGTCCGGTCCCCCTCCCCCGGCTAGCCACCCCTATATATTGTTTAGCATGATGTCAGATGGTATGGAATACCTCTTTGGCTAGTTTGGGTCACCTGTCCTGGGTCTGTCCCCTCCCAGCTCTTACTGCACCCCCAGCCTGCCCACTGGCAGGACAGAGCAAAAGGCTGAGATGTCCTTGGCTTGGTGTAAGCACTGCTCTGCAACAATTAAAACATCGGGGTGTTATCAGCACTCTTTTCATCCCAAGCCAAAACACAGCATTCCACCAGCCACTAGGAAGAAAATTCTGTTCTAGCTGAAACTGGGACACCCTGACACTTAGTAACATACATAGGTAGTTCAGACCACTGCTGGAGATGGACATATCCCGAATCTCAGTGTGGAACGTGTAACCCCCCTCAATGTTCTTCTGAATTCTTTCTCAGGAAGTTCCCCACTTGGTTTGCGATGTGAAAGCTTTCCCCTGCTTGATGTGCAAAGATACAATGCCCAGCTCCAGGCTGCAGTGTGAAAGGCCAGCAATAAGCTGAAGACTAAAACCTAAACATCACAGCAATGACTGAGGGGAAACTGAGCTCTTGCATCCTAAACACAATTAACATTGCATTGATTTTTTTTTTTTTTTTTTTTTATCCCTAATACATTCTTAATCTGATCCCAGATAAAAAAAAAAAAATTGTATGAGAAGTTGTCCAAGAGATAAAATCTCTGAAAACCAACAATTCGTTACTTCAAACCTGCAGATTTTATTATGTAGCTACAGAATCTTCAGAGTTACTAATGTGCGTTTTTATTGTTTTTAAATTTTTACTGAATTCTTGGTTGCTTAATGTTTGTCTTAAACTTGAACAAAATGTCGGCCAATTAAAGTGTTGTTTCTCATTTGTATAGCTTTTCCATATAAGTTGCACGCATCTCCTACACATCCTTACATTCCTCTGTTCATTCATAAAACACAACACTTGTATACTGATTAGGCAACACCAATTATAAGCCAGAGGGAAAGTGCAGCTATCCCCAATTCTCACTTATTTCTTAGTAGTCAAGGAAGACCTATGCTGTAGTGAGCATGGGAAAGAGATAACTACAACAGAAAGCTAAGTAATAGAGCCGGATTAATACTCCCCTGAAAGAAGGTAACCTCAACAGAAAAAAATAAATATAATGGTGTTGACATGCTTTTCTGTATCATATGGCTCATAGAAGTGATTCTGTTCTCATAAGACGATTACCCTGTGCGCATATATGATAATCAAGGGCACCATAAGGCACTTCAGTGGAGGTGCAACACCATTCAGCAGGCCATTTGCCAGAGAACTACTCTGTATTATCTGAGTGTGTGGGGAGACAAAACAAAAAACACTAGAAAACAAAACTATGCCTCTAGCAAATACTGATGGCTTTGACTAAGACTTAACAATATATGTATGCATTCAGATACACAGCTGTAACTACTGTCATATACCTGACTAAAAACAAACTATTACCAAATGCGTGTAGAAAATGTTCTATATTTCTCATCAGCAAACAACTATTTAAATGAATTAGTCATTTACACTGAGCAACTATGAATACCTTATTCACTCAAGGGGAAAGGCATACTTTGTTGCATGCTCTGCAGGCTGTTACATTTGGCATCTCAAGGAAGTGGTCTTGTAACACCAGCCTAGGGGAAAAAAATCTCCTAGAAACTAGTCCTCACTGAAATTGTCAATATTCAGCAAATGCCATTTGACTGATATGTCTGCAGGATACTGTACAAAAGCCAGATTCTTATCGTAAAATGGTGAAATTAGCACAGTGCATCTCTACTAGCACAGAAGTTAGCGACAAAAAGATCACTGTGTGATCTTTTGTGTCACAAAAGAAAGCTTATGAGAACTTTTTTTCTGCGCTGGTGATTCAAATCACTCTTACACAGAGAAGACAGAATAGTGCAGATTGAAAAATGTGCAAGACTTTTGTAGTTCTGACATACAAAGTACATATTGTATGTGTGTCTTCTGCTGATACAGTTCAGCTCTGAAATGTAACGAACTGCTTAAAACATCTTAGTACTGTCCAGAGCTTTTAAATGCATCTATAAGGCAGAAAAAACCTTCTGACTGGGCTAGCGTTATATAAACATGTACATAGTAACAGAGCAAGGCAAAAAAGAACCAGATATTACAAGGATTATAACTCATGATGATCTTGGGGGAAAAAAAAATAGTCATAACCGAAAATGTTAGTATTGATATAAAGTTCATAATAGGTGTGTTCACCTCAGAATGTATGAAGTGTCTAAATACAACCATTTATATCATAAGCACTCCACCTTCTGAATTCTAATTAAGCTTGCCACTCATGCATATATAAAAATGTACATGAACATATGGGGGCTGTGGTACAGACATATTTGTCACATGTGATGATCTCAACCAAATGAAAAGTCTTTCCCTTTACCAGGCACGTGAAACATACTTCCCCTATGCTTCTCCACCTATCACAGATAACATAATGAATGAATTTGGTTGCACTGATACATATTACAATATGAACATTTTTTGTAAAATGCTCTGAGGTACTTCCAGTTGTCTGATAGGAATTACGAGGAATACACAGAAGGTGACACACATTTTTTTGTCTCCAATTTGGGATGCCCTAACATATTGCCTCTATTCCAAACCTCTGTTTAGATCGTATTTCACTGTCTTAAGTTCCTACATATTTTAGTATAGCTTTAGATAGATAACAGGCAGACACAGATGACAAATATATATTACAATGGTCACACAAGAGAAATTTCATACTGAATAAAGTAGACATCTCATTTTGATTAGTACTTGGAGCTGTCTAGGTCCAAAAAAAATACTAAAAGTCCTCCATTTTCTGTGCAATTTTTATCACTTATACGGCTGAGAATGAGATTTATTTTTTTTTAATGTTTGACAGTTTTGTTTAGGCAGAACAAAACTTTGAGGAAACAAAGATGTTACACCGGGAAAAAAAGATATTTCTTTTTTTGAAGTTGAATTTCAGAAGACATACTGAAATATAATTTGTTTTTAAGACCCACTATTCCATAATGAGGGTGGGAGTACGGGCTTATCTTTTGCAGGTTAACAACCATTTGGCTAGTTGAGATCACCTCTGTGCTTTAGAGTTTAAATTCATATTAAAAAGTTAAACAATATGACTTGTTCATATTTCAATAAAAAATAAAAATAAAAAACACCTCAGACTAAACCCCTCATTATAAGTAGTCCTCAGACTGAAAATGTGGTCATTAAGGTCTGACTGCATTCTTTAGAGGTTCCATTGAGAGGTGACTAAAGCTCCAAGATTGCAATCCTGGAGAGAATCCAATCATAATGCATTTTTACTATCAATTTCCCCTCTCTATAAAACAGCCTGGTTGACCAAAGTCACAGCCTTCCTTCCAGCCACAGCCTCCTCAATGAGCACATTCTCCAATTCCAAGCCCCCTAAAAGGAGGTACTTTTTAACTGGCACAGGTACCCAAAAGCATACATACGTTGCTCTATCAGATTGCCAACTGAAGAAAGAAATTAAATGCCCTCAACCACTCCATCCATATCCTCCATTTGACAGACCCTTTTCCATACTGTGCTGCATCTAATATAGTCCTGTTCACCCAATCTTCCCAACCAGCCCATTCATCTCAAAGCCATTAACTCTTCTGACTTGTGCTTCCAGGCACCTGTGGGCAGTGAAAACACGAAGTCTCTGCTGAGCAAAGCGAATCCACCTCTTTTCCTGGAGTGAAGAAACAACTCAATGCCTGCAAGTGGGAGCCAAAATGTGACATGAGCCATCGCCCAACAGCAGAAATAAGCCATGCGATGCTTATTCAAGCCCACACAGTGACTCCGCAGTCATATGCTCTTCTCCAACAGACGTGCACTCACAGAAGTAACAGGCAGCGCATAATTTCTAAATCAAAGAACTCAAGCCTTATCAGAGTATGCAGCTTACGTATTTTGGAAACTATATGGCATAAGGAAATAATTTATTGACAGAACACAAATCTTCAAATATCTATGGGGCCCCTCATAATATCAAGACTCAGGCTGACAGCACAGCATAACTACACTGAACTGCCCTTTGATTGCTCTCCAGATACTCCAGTATGCTGGATATTTTCCAAGTAGTAATTAATAGAGTCAACACATTCCCAGTATTTGGTGTTGGCTCTGAGCTACATAAAATTGTTTCTCCTGAGAATACTGAAATGAAGCACACATGAAATCACACTGCACACTTTCAGATGTGGAAATTGTAGACTATTTGGTATGGATAATAAAATCTCATCAACCCTTATTCATACTGGATAACAACATCTATTTTCTGTCAGAGCCAGGAACATTTAAAAAGCATGCTGTCTTCTCCAATTACGAAAAAAGAAAGGACCTTTAACAAAACTTTACTTTAGAGCAGTACCAAAGTATTGTAGATAACACACTGGAAGCACCATGATGCAACATGAGCTCTCTATTCAGTTATCTACCGTCAAACACTGCAGAAGGAGTAAAAATCTGCAGTTTATATGGTGCTTACAGAATGGTTGTACTCACAGTAAAAATGAGGGCCAAACCCTGTGTTTATTTCTGGAAGATCTGCACATGAATGTTGTCAGAACCAATTTGTCTGGCTGTATGACTCGCCTCCAGCCTGTGTCACCACCTTGAAAGCTGAAAGGGTCATCGGAGCCAGCACACCCCTGTGGCATCCTGTCCTCAGAACTTGCTCACAGAGATATCAGTTAATGCCTGGTAACCAGACTTGCTTTCTCATTCCCACCACGCAAGAAGCCACAGCTTCACCAGAGTACTCAGTTTCAGCTGTTGAAGAGGTCTAGGACTCTGGTGTCCTCTCCAGAAGTGCTGTGCAAGCATTTCCATCGGTGCTTCCAATGCTATCCATACAAGATGCGCAGCCACGCAAGGTGTTACCAGATATTAATGTGATGATATCACATTACCAAGTCAGCCAGGAGAAGGCAATGCTGCAAGGGAAGGTCTGTAGCAGTTGTTGCACTACAGAGGTGATAAACACAAATGGAAAAGGGGCAACTGTAAAGAGAGGAATGCCTAAAAAGCTTTCAAGTGTGATTGCGTTTTAAGAGAAAAGTTTTTGTTTTTTTTTTCCTCATTTACAGCTTAGAAATGAACACTAGTTTGGTGCATACACAGCTTTTTCATATTCATACCAAACATAGCTCTTGCACGGGTGGCAGATATTATCAGATCCTAAGCATTAGCAGTTTGAGTGTCACATTTATCGAGTTGCTGTAGTTCTCTCAGCTTTCAAAATCAGACCCTTGGAGCATGATTTATTTAAACCTTTAAAAACATTGATGTCTAAGTGTTATTTTTCAGGTGCCTGAGTATCTCAGGGATAGCCCATGAAAGGAATATACAAGAAATTTTCCATGATCTTAAATTCACTTCACAAATATGGAAGGTTTTTAGAGTTCAGAGAAATAATACCATCATGCTAGGCTAGAGGGACTACTTGCTTCTGCAAGATCAAAATCTGAGCCTTCTACAATAGAAAATAATAGCATTTAAAAATATACACACATACATACATCCTCATCAGTTTGAGTCAAAGTAAATCATCTAGCTACTGGAAGTGATTCAAGCAAGGAAAAGCTGCCTTGCTGTGGGTAAATACACCTTTGCCTGATGCGCTTAGTCACATGATCTAAACTTTTGGGCAGACCTGTGCAGTGCCAGGAGTTGGACTTGATGATCCTTATGGGTCCCTTCCAACTTGGGATATTCTATGATTCTATGATATGTAAAAGAAATAAAGGTTTTTATTTCTCCTACTAATTGAATACAGGAAGTACATAATTTTCAAATCGGGCTTTCCTGTTCCAATACCAGATATCAAAACTGCATTATGCAGTCGTAATTACTTCCTCTTCATTATGTAGTTTATAGGTAAAGAGGGAGAGTAAGACCATTGTTTCCATGATGGTTAAAGAATAAGGACATTCGGCAGAAGAAGTGATGCTGATAGGCACAGACATGACTGCATCTTTGTTGAATTAGCCAAAAAACTGTGTATTGAGCTTTTACTAGCTTTATAGAAGTTCACAAAGGAGAGCATAAAGTATGGCAGCACACATTTAACCTGCCAGAAATTTGAACCAGAATGCATTTGAACCACCAAATTGAGTTTATAACCCGTAAGAACTCCACGGTCTCTATGAGATCTGAAAATAAAATGAACTAGAAACAGGAGGAGAAGGGAATGAACAGTGGCAGGTGGTGGAGAGGAACCAAATGCTAAATAATCAGGTTGGGCAGACAATCTTGAAGCAAGGAGAGCCAGAACGAGGGAAGAGGCAACCTTCCAAGTAAATTTAGATTACTTAGAAGTATACATGTGAAGTAATAAACTCATTTCTGCAGTAATTGGTGGCACTAAGGTGACAGGGAACATAACATTCCAAGGTACTGGACACAATTCTTGCAAAGAACAGTTTGGGTTGATTTCTCCTTAACTACCTTTAAATCCTTAAACAAGCTGACAATGCTAGCTGTGGAGGCATCCCTGTCCTCCTCTCCCACCCTAGAAAGTGATAAACAGTATTCACTCAATACAAAATGTGTATTTCTTACATATAAAAACGGAAAAAATTACACAGTCATGGTACCAACCAGCTCTTATGAAAGGGAACGAGGAAAACACAACAGACGCTACTTACATTCTGGTATTGCTGGTCTTGTTGATGATTACAGATTTTCCAGTTTGATCCACATTGTGATCCATTCCAAAGTAAGCTGCCACTCTGTGTACGAGCATCCTCTGATATGATGACATCTGAGGGAACTTTTTATAGTGATTACTAGTAAAAAGAAAGCAAATTACATTGATAATTACATTTCCCTCTGAGCTATAATTAAATGACAATAGCAATGCATTTCATAATTCAGTGGACAATAACTGAAAATTTCTCCTTTGTGTGTTCACACATAGATATTTGCTACAAGAAGGCAGACAAGAGAAAGCAATTGCATTTACAGTTTCTAAAAAGCACATTTCCACACACTACAAAGCTCACACATTATGCTATTGACTAGACATGTTGTATATGGGGAAGAACTCGGTCCCCACATACACACACACCCTGCACAAACAATCCCTCAACAGCTTTCTGCCCTTGTCCCAAAGATCAGGCACAGAGCAATGCTGGAGGGCACATACTCATTTTTCCTCTCTTTCTGTCAAAATGTTTATTTCCCAAGAGTGTAATTTCCTCCTCCTCTTCTATTCTGACTCTCTACTTTTTAAACCTGAAGAAACAGTTTATTAAAAACAGCATATGGTAGTAACCCTCCCTCCCTCCCCAATGTTTAGTTCTGTTTTCCAACATGCTAGAATAACATAGCACACAGGGAAACCTGCATGATAGCATATTTGATTATGTCTACTTAGAAATACCTGAGTGGTATCCTCTGCACTCAGAGCTTGACTAGTATTTTTGGACCCAAAAGAGTGGAGTGCCAGTAGAAGCCACTGAAAAATTTTGACACGAGGAAAAACAAAAGGTTCTCATTTACATCCACTGTATTTTAAGTAGACCAAATGTGTCAGGAAATAAAAGCCCGATCTTGCAACGTAACAGGGCTCAAGAGTGCTGGGGTCCATATGAGCATATCACTCACTCAGTTTGCACTTCTACACACACACGTGTGACTTTGTAACTGAGTGTGGAGCTCTACTTACTTGTTGTCACTAATAAAATCAATAATTTCCTGTTCCATTTTCAAGAGTATCATTCTGTCCCTGTCAAAAAGAAAATCAAAGAACTGTAGCATCAACTACCAATAACCATTGTAGATTAAAATATGAGTACATCAATATTTGTAAGGCAATTCTACAAGCATGGTCAGCCACCATGATTAAAAATGAAATGTGCTTTGCCCTTGGCACATCTTGAGAAGATTCCACTCTGCATTGCTGGAACTTCCCTGACATAAGCAACAGATTTAGCCCTTCCTTCCTTAGCATGGTCTGAGAGTGCTTCTAGCCACACAGGGCTGTGATCAGTGGGTTGCAGATAGCTCTGGTGCTTTATCACCATTGACCAACCTAGTTCTTGAAAGAAAAGAGATGCTGTCCACAGAAATTTTCAGCATTTTGTCAGACACACGTCTTTTCCTAGGCATTGACCATTAAGTGAGAAGAGTGGGCAAGCTAATCTAGTTAAAGGACACAATGGAGAACAACACCTTTGAACTATGACTCCCAGGAGGCAATGTTGCTCTCATTCCAAATACTGTTTTCAACTGGAAGTTCTCAGATGTTCCTTCTTTTCCTCCTTCTCCTGAAGAAGGCATGCAAAATTTTCCCCTGCATAGTCCCACACCTACAATTCAGCTTGACAGAGTCCAACACTCCTTAGCGCTTTTGAAGTTTTTAATGTTGTGCAGATAAAACAATTCAAGGACTTTATTATCTATACAAAAGGTTACACAACCTATTAGGTAACTAATTATTCATAGTTTTCCTTAATTGCAGTATTATATGGTATCTACTTAACAGATTCAATTGATTGAACATTTAAAGCACAAAGTATAAAAATGTAACAGATTCTTCCTTAGACATTTAGAGGTAAATTTAATTTTGTTATGAACTAACTGTTCCAAATAAAAATTGGAAATACCAAAAGCAGAATTCAGCACTATGCACCCAGTATTAATTGTGTACAGCATTGCCAGAAGAAAGCTACTTTATACTCACGTACAAGTCTTCAATTGTAATGACTATACTACGGCTAAAATCATGTAGGGGCTTTATGCAAGAAGTTAAGGACAAAGACCAGATGTCAAAAAGTGAAATTAGAAGATAAATTAGAAGGGGAGTAGGAATCAGTGACTTCTTATAGCTTTTTGCTCAGCTAAAAACCTACCTCCTTTACATTTTCCCTCATAACCATCTCCAGAACTAAAAAAACATGGTGTACAGTTTACAGGATTCAGTTTATAGGATTTCTGAGAATGTCAGCTATAATTTCAAGAGTACCAGCTCTAATGCAGAAAATACCTACCTGGGGTTATTCTTTAACGTATTAATGAGAAACTCATGCAAATCTATGCCTGTTGAGTCTGTATACTCTTGACTGAAATCTGAAAAATAAAAACAAACACCCCCCACTCGTTTATTTTATTTCAACGGTTATGATTAAGCTACACTGTAAACCAAATTTCATTTTCCAGTGACAATCTGTGAGCATATGTGGAGTTTACACATTCATCTGGAGTTCAGGTGAAAAAAAACCTACTCTTGGAAGCATTGGGTGGATATAGTGTTTCACAGAGAATGCAGAACCAAAACTAGACACTGAAGGAAAGTGTTGGTTATTTGAAAATCATGAGGTATCTTCAGTGCCAATCAAGACCCTTCCATGCTTTTCTTTTAAACTTTGAAGTTTAAAAATAGTTTTATCCATTGATACATCTTTGCATCACTTAATATACGCTATACACGCAGAAAATGAAGCATTATGCCAGTGGGAATTTTATTAGCATTAACAGACTGAAAACCCAGTGATGCCTAAGAGTGGGCAGGTAATGGTGATGCATGACAGCAGTTAGAATTAATTTTTCAGTACTGTCGTACTGCCTGACTCAAAGGCGTGCGCAGATCTTCAAGCTGGCATGAACTGTGAGTGCTCCATTGAAGCCAAATGACAATTCACACCAACTGCAGATCCGCAGCCAGGTAGGCAATGATTATTTTTAGAGATTACGTTGCAACCCAGTACCACTGACAAATAAAAATACATTTTTTTAACACTGTATTTAGATACAAAAATCAAACAAGTCATAGAAGGTGGTAATAGATAACAGATAACTAATAGTAAACGGCAGTACAGATTAAAGGTCACAGGTGGATTTCCTTACATCATTTAAGAGAAATTCTAAAAGATAGAGGAGCAATACTGAAGAGGATTACTCTGCTGTCTATATTGTACAAATGACTTGTCAGTGTATTATCATCAACAGGGAAAAGTATTAGTCTTACACTTATATAATCACACCTTTACGCATATATGTTCACACTACTGTGATTAAGGGTTCAGAAGAATTATTTTTACATGAAAATATGTATATATAACATCCACATCAAAATAGTTTGGACGGTTTCTCACTTTCAAAGCCCAGCATTTGTATGAAAAACACTCATGCATACACATTTCATGTTCTGAATTGTCTCAATTCATGAATACATTAATGTTGTGTATTTATGCACATAAAGAAATGCATGCTTGTTAAAGTAATTATAACAATTTAAATATTTCAAGTTCACCTTTTGATAACATTCTGATCTTGTTTTTTTCACTGTTTTTATCTTTTTCTTTATTTTTATCCTTTTCTTTTTCTTTCTCATTGTCATCTTTACTAGTTTTGTCTTCTTGCAAACTAGGAAAACTTGAAAGTTGTAGTTGTATTGATTCCTGTTGGGAGGAAGAAGAAAAAGATAATTCATGGCCAGATTCAGTACAGTTCCCATGACTGTGTAGATTTGCATTAAACTGTGCATGACTAGAAAAGCTAAAGCCAGATACATTTCTTTCCTTTTTTTTTTTTCCCCCTCCAGGAGAATAATGACATCTTAGAGGCCAAATTCTTATAGTAGGTGCATTTCTTTCCTATTGTTTGCAATCTATAAGCTTTTATTCTACTTATGTTAGAGGTACATTATTCTCCACTTTAATAACTCTCCTCCAAGAATTGCTAGAACAGTAAAATGCATTTCATATGGGCTTTAAGTAATTCTAAAATTTAACATCTATTAAATACATGACTTAATGATATATGGATAGATGCAACTCCCCCCCCCACCCCCCACCCCCAAAAAAAAAAAAGTTCACGTGAACTGCTTTGTACAAGAAAATGCAGTATCAGCCAGGCTGAGCTTTTGAGCTCTGACAGGAAGCATGCCAGCAAGTGATGAAATCAGTTGTATTAAGAGGGTTACTAAGTTTTTGGGTACTTTATATTTAAAGACTTATGCAAACAGGCCTTTAGCTTAAGGGGTGAATTGGTGAATTGTGCACCACTACTTCCTAACAAGTTGTGGTAAGTGAAATTTTCCAAGGCATCACAAATTTTATCCTCAAACTTCAGTATTTCAGAGTCTGAATCCTTTTGAAAGCATACCTCAGCTTTAAAAATTAATTAAAACCAAAAATTCAAGCTGTTTCACCTTTTCTGATTTCCTTTAAGGAACTTATTATTCCCCATTTAACAACATTACTTTGTTTGGACAAAACACAAATTGATACATATTGAAAAATATAAATAATGCCATGATAACCTCCAAAGAAAACAAGCTGATTGTACAAAACTTAAGTGACCATACTTCTGTGTTCACATTTTTTGAAGAAATAAATGGCCAACTATATGCTTTGGTGTAAAAATGCACACTTGTGCATTAAGCTGTGACAAAATTCCCTGATAACGCAGTATTTAATACATGAGAATCCTGCGTGCCCAATAAATTTCTGGTATCGCATTAATGAAATCCAAATTTACCCTTAATAGAGAAAATCTGAAATTCTTGAATGCTAGTAAACTCCCTTATGTCACAATTTTTCAAAGAATACCAGCATTCCAAAAATATAAATATGAAACTTTAAAGTAAGGGCTTTTCTGGGTGGGTTTTATTTTTATTTATTTAATTCTAAAGTAACCAGGTCCAAGTGATACTTTCAATGAATCCAAGTGATACTTTCAATATATTTTTTAAAAATAAACCTTAGGTTTCTGGATGTGTTTGAGATTTTTTTTGTGTGTGTGTGTGTATTTTGTTTGTTAGTTTTTAAATAAGAACTACAAATCAGTCACCACAACACATGTAAGACAAAATCCTTACAGAACAAGATATCAGCATAAACATGCCATGGTAAGACAGGAATCGGATAGTTTCTCAGCTTAATCGAATGTGGCATGGATGACTCAAAATGTAAGGTACCGTAAAAGAGAAACAAAGCCCTAGAGCCCAAATTTAACCTTAAATACCATCTTTAATCCCTGCTTCTCTTAGTTCTGGATGACAATATTAGCCAAAATCTGAGTGTACAAAGGGAACAAGGGGGAACTCCTGGCCTTCTGAGATAAGGATAGATAGGAAAATGTTTGCTAACCTGCTCAGTTGCTCTCAGGGGGCTAACGTTATGCCTGCTTTCTTTCACTTCAAATGGCAGTTCAGTTTCTCATTCAAATCACATGTTTGGATCAAACACTGCCAAAAGACCCTGAAGGACAGTTCTGATTCCCTGAACTGTCTAGAGCAAAGTGAGTGTGCCATTAGCTTTTCCAAACAGAGGAGAAAAATGTAACTGGCTGTGCCATTCTCAGGACATTAATCTTAAGCTTCACAGTGGCTGTTAAAATGCACTTATTTCATTGAAAAGAAAAAGGACAGACTTTACACATAAGCACACATATGAACATACAATAAATACTGTCTTACATGTAACATAATACTTATACATTTGATTGCATTAGAAGAAATACACAAAAGGGCTGTAGAGTCGTGAAAACAAACTACTGTATATTTTGTTACAGTTTTATTGTTTTTTCTCAATAATAAAATACAACGTTAATAAATACATTGATACAAGGTAAGTAGAGTGAACAACAAAATAAATGTTCAAATTGCAATAATACACTTATTGGTCAATAGTATAACATTAAAGGCAACATTCCTTGTAAGTAAGGACATAGTGAACCATCAGGTAAGAGTTCAAGATCAAGTAATACAGGTAAACAAGTTTTTTTTTCCCTACACAGGGGAATGAAGGCAAGTTTTCAAATATAAATACAAACATCAAGTCTGCAGTACAATCCATACTCTGTAGTTCCGGCAATGTACCATACATTCTCTAGTAATTAATTTCTTGTGCTTTGTAAACCATTAAGATAAAATAATTTAAAAAAATATCCGAACTGAAAATAAGCTTTTTCTCCTCTAAAGTGAAAGCAAAGCAGTTAGGTTGGCACAAAAATTTCTGTACCCTTCAGGCAGTCCAAGGAGGAGACTGTAGGTCCAGCTTTCCATGGCAAAGCTGAGCTGCTTTCATTAGCAAGAGGTCAGCAAGAGCAAAACCGTAATTCCTCCCTCATTAATTAGACCCGGCCAACTGTATCTTTACAAAATGTATGCCGGGGTCCTGGGAGGCACTTTATCTTCCGTTATTGTGTCAATATGGTCAAGGAAATCCTTGCCATACATACCTGGTCAGATCAGTTAAGACCAGAGGCTGTGTGGAACCCCTCCTCTGCCTGGTGTTGGGGCATGACCTGGACAGGAGTTTTACCTCAACACCTGCCAGTCTCTTGGAGGTGTGGTACAGGACCTGTGCAGTACATTATCAGCTACCATGCCATACTTAGTACAAATTCTTTATATTACTCTCCTTTTCATTCTCCATTAAACAATAGAAAATACAAATGAAAGCAGAACAAAAGCCACACATTTTGAGCAACACATGTTAAGCTAGAAGCATATACCTACAACAGAACAACTGATAAAATAACCTATCAACTGCATAAGCGTCATTGTAGAGCAGTAGAACATGTAGTAGTCAGTCCCCCTGCTAAACAACCTGGTTTTTGGTCTTTCAAGGAAAAAAAAAAACAGAAAAACCTTTTCATACTTATGAGCTAAGAGGAGAGCTGAATTTGTTTTATTTCAAGTCAATAGAGGAAACTGTGATAAAGTACACTTAAAGTGATTTTTGTTTTTGTGCTAAGCTCACAAGAAGTTATTTCCTCAAACTCTCTCTATGGCTGATCTCATTTGCACATACGAACTATATGCAGAGCTTGTGGTTTTATTTTTTTTTCCCTTCTTAAGTCTTATTATTAACAAGCAAACAAATATTTGATTTTTTTTTTTTTGCTTTTGCTTTTGGGGGTGGAGGGGGGTGGTTTGAAGCGAGTCTACAAAGACTGCCACCAGCATTAGACTCCAAGGTGAAGGGACAGAACTCTACCAGCCACTGGGAATACCACACTACCAGTACAGATAAACTCAAATACAAGCTTTTTGATACTGGAAACTCTACACCAAGAGTTTAGTGAGCAAATGCCACTCAGTAGGAGGCACCTTTGACTCTATCAAAGTATTTTGGAGAGTGAAGGACCTGTAAGTTTGATGTGACTAATATGAACTGGGGTCTCAGAGGAACCAGAAACCAGAGCATAATCATAATTGTAACCGTTGCAGTCTTGAAAGAGATAGCCTTAGAGAAAAGAACATTAATTTTTTTTGATTGTTACTATTTTTTTTTAAATCTAAATTCTTTTGAATTCTTTTCCATTTGCTGAAATTTTCAGGGGGTCTGGAAAAAAAAAGCAAACAACACCCTGTGACAAAATGTAAAACTAGTGTTTTGAAATAAAGTTCACGCTAAACCAGGTAACTTCATAAAAATGTGTTTGTTGTTGGATGTAATCTTTCCCCCAAGAAAGACATTGGTAAATGCCCAATTAAGTAACATAACCATGCAACAGCACATGGAGTTTAACCATGCAGCTAACAGCAATGACGGTAAATGTACCTGATTATCATGAAGACTTTCTGCCCCCGGGCGAGGGGATGTCTCTTCGCAAACAGCAAGACTCCGGACAAGTTTTCCTTTAGCTCCTGACTGTATAAAAGAGAAAGAACGCAAGACAGAGAAAACTCCTGCCGACCTCAATTCGCATAAGCTGCACACATCAGCTATTCCTAAACATCCCAAATAACTGGTATATAACCACCCAGAAAAACCTTATCTGTCTTAGATGTAATGTTGTAAGCAATGAGCCACTTGCCACATATGGAAGGTGGTAGTTTTCTTTTTGCTTTTAATAATTTCTGTTGCAGTTTGCTTACTTCATCTAAGTCCACGAAATAATTGGAATAGTTATTCCAATTCAAAGCTAATTCAACATAAAGTATAACTCAAAGGTTCTCTATTTTTTTTCCTTCCAGTAACATTATACCAAAGGAATACAGACAGTAAAACCTGCAAATTTTACAGACTCGGCACTTGAAAAATTGAAAGAAACTTCCCCCCCATGCTCCAAGAAGATTCTTTCCCCACCCCACATCTCCCCAGAGAGCTAGTCAGTCTCTGCTCCTTTACAATGAGATTACACCATTAAAATCAAATTCAAACAAAAACGTTAACTTCTAAAGCAAAATCAGTGATTTTTTTCTTCTCCACTGGTGCACTCAAACACACATGCTGTCTAACAAAAGCACACACAAGCTCAGCAGCACAAAGGCACGATGGATAAAGGGGAGACTGTCATAGCTTAATCTAGAGGAACTCTTCTGCCTTTGTGCAGCAAGATTATGGGGGTAAAAGGAAAGACAAAATGAGAAAGGCAAGGAAAAAAATACAACCACTTGATGAAAGTCCAACATTTCAACTGCAGACAGATATTTGATTGAAATTCTTTATCCTGCCATTACACCGCAGCATGCAATTCCAAACAGAGATGGACCATTACCTTGGATCTCTTTTTCTGCTGGTTCTGGTTTGCACCTCGTTTCTGGTCATAGAAAAAAAAAAAAAAAAAGCACAGTAGTTATCATTTCAGGGGAAAATGTGCATGACAAGAGCATTACCAATAAATAAAGAGATAAAACCACTCCTAGAATTCTATTTTAATGAGGTGCTGATTGCAAAAAACTTCCCCAAACCCAGTCCGGAAAACAGGGAGAACAGAGAATCATCTCTGCTCACTTTATTCATTTAAAAACATATATAATAGCAAAAATGTTGCATAGTGATTTGCAAGTTTTGCATATAATAAAGGTACAAGAAAAGGCATACTGTAAATGCTCCCCCTCTCCAAATTCCTCTTAAATTGTAGTCTCCCCCTTTATTTTATATTCCACTGAGAAAAAGGATTTAGACCCCCCTCATCTGATAGTCTTATTAAATTACCTTTTTAGGCTTTGCATAACAAGTTTTTGTAGGCAGTAACACCTACAAACCAAACCACACATTAAGTAATTATTTATTAGTATTACCTCTAAATTCATGAGATCAAGGTAGTTTTCTAAATCCCCAAAGGGAAAACAGTCAAATATTTCACCAAGCTTTAGCACAGATGTGTAGGAATTAACTTCTCAGAAAAATTAGTAACATGGACAGCAGCCTAAAGAGCTTGAAGGGTGTAAAAAAATATTTATTTTATAGGGAGATACAAGGACAAAAATTAAAAATAAAAAAGAGACCATCTAAAATTATGAGAGAAAAAAATAGAAGCATAGGCAACGGAAGAGATCATAGAAATGGAAAGGCAAGCATAACACATTAATACGTAATACACACATTCACTTTTCGTGTCTTACCTGCAGCTCTGTCTTGGCATCACTCAGCTTTTCCTCCTTTTCCTCTACTTCTGAGCTTTCAGATTTATTAAGAATACAGTTGTCTGGGGTCGCTTCAGAGAGGGCAGACTCCTGTTCTTTCACAGCTTCCTCTGCTGTTTCCTGGTTCAATTTACCTTGTTCAGACATTCTTCCAGACAGAAATTAAAATAACAAGATTTGGTGACCTGAAAGGTCAAGATACCACAACACAAAAACACATAAAACAAAACACCAAGAGTGAATTTTTATTTTACTTTTTTTTTTTCCTCTTCCCAAGCAAGTTATTTAATTCCACTCAATACACAAGCCAAACCAAGCAGCTCATGATCTGAAAGCTACATATGCCCCAGGAGAAGTGATATAGTTAATCAACAATTTTGGGTAACAGCATAATTAAGTTGGGATAAACAAGCAGAGCTCCAACCTAAACAGTCTTGGTAGAAAACAGATATAAGGTATGTCACTGGGACTCCCTGCCCAGCCCACTGCAGAGGTGCAGGCAGGGATGGCGAGGGACCCTCTACAATGGAGTTCAGCGACACCAGGCAGGGAAGGACCCATTCTGCCTTCCAGGTCACTAGCATGCTAGTGCTCCCCTCCTCTAGACCTTTCTTTCTTTTAAGAAAAAGAAAACAGTCAAAGATAAAACAAAAAGTAAGCACTAACGATACCACAGCTTTTCAACCTTCAACCATGGCTTTTGCACATGGCAGAAGCCTATAGCACTCACAATTGGTTAAAAAAAAAAATGATGAAGTCAGTTGGAGAGGTAATAACAACATAAATAAGAAATCTAAATTTGGCAATAAAGCTCTCATGGTCAGAATTTTCAGGCATCAAACTGACAGCTCCATTATTAAAAGTCATAAGCCACTTCTCAAGCCCCATGTCACTCTTAAGCACTGTGAAAATCCTACAGGAAGCCCTTGTCAGGTTATTTCTAACGAAGATATCTCAGCTGAACTGCATTTACGCTCAGCTCACAATAGGTTGTTGTACAGAAGCTTTAAAGGCTTTTTAAAGTTAAAGCCTGTTATTATTCTCTCTCTAGCTCCCTCTCCAAGCCTCCCCCACTTATCAACTGTCAAACGAGACTCATGAATAAATTAATTTCCCCACACCCCCCCCTCATCCATGTGGCTTAAGATGCATTTTAAGAAAAACTGCAGTAGAGAAGAACAGAAAGTCTTCTGCAATATCTTGCCACTTCGCAACAATGATACAGTGGCAATTAAACAAAGCCACACATTGCCAAGTTTCTTTTTATGGCTTGTAATCAACACTCAACAGATCCATCATCACGTACCTCCAATTTTTTAGGCTTCTTTAAAGTGAAAAAATCAAACATGCTAGTGTTTAAAACCTCACTAGTTCAAGTTTTTGCTTATCTTTTGACATGGTAAGCAAATAAAATGCTTCCTACATGATACATCAAAACACTATTTTCTTTTGAGAAGAAATATGGATTTTGCAAGATAGGAAACTACTGGTTCATAAACAAGGCAACTGGAATACTAAGCTTATAAATTCGACCACAGTAAGCCAATTCAAGCCTTGAGTTGGTCTCATTCTCCCCACCCTCCTACCCAGGAAGTGTAATGGCATTGGCTATTCTGCTGCAATAGCTGAAACCTGAAGCACTTTGATAGCATTTCAAACCATGATGAATTTCGAGACCAGGAATTGGTCTGTTAAAAGATCTTTGATTTGTTAAGGATTTACAATCAAAAATCGCGTACAAACAAGTTCTTCGTGGGCACATTATCCTGGTAGCTCATCTATATACTTACATAACATTCAAAAAAAAAACAAACAACAACAAAAATTACAGTCATAGTTTATCAGCCACACTGAAGAAACCATTTACCTGAAAAACTGCTATAATTCCCACTGTCTTTCTAGCGTCTTCTGTTGCTTTTTGCTAGTTATGTCCACACAAATGATCAATGACAACTTGAGTCCCATGTCCCCATTAACAGTACAGCATGCCAATCTCCATGCTGGTTCTTCAAAGAGTTTGACAGATCATCATCAACCTGGAAAAGATGAAAATTAAAAAGTAATAGTGGTAATGATCATTGTACGGCTACGGATGCAATAGATAGGACCAGTTTTCTAACGCTAATGACCAGCTTCAAGCAAATCACTTTCACAGCTTGATCCAGCTCCACCTGTCTCAAAACTGCCTGCTTCTTCTCTAATGAAGGCTAGAGCCGGCTGTTCAAGTCATAACAGCTCCTACGCAAAGAGCTAAAATTAACAATTGCATTATGCACTGAAGATTACTCACTTCAATTTTAACCTTTTTTAGTGAATTCCAGCACTTTTCATTATAAAAATCATATATACATATTTATATATAAGCTCATCTGTTTGCTTCAACAGAAATCAATGAGGGAATGAGCAAGAAAGACTTGAATGTTTTTAACTACAGCTTGTGCTACAATTAAAATCTCAATATTCAAACAGGATTGAAAAAGCAGCTAGATGCTTTTAGAAAGTGACTCCCTCTGCCAGGGCAGTAAATTGAGGTGCTTGTTTAATAAGCTGAATAAAAGTTGAAATGGTTGAGAGTATGAGGAGAAGAAAAACCCCATCCCCCCAAACACTGCCAAAAATAACTTCCTTTTCAGGCTACGTGTAGAGTACATAGGAGATCTCCAGGTTATCGTCAGGGAAGTAAACCTGAAGAAAGAGTTGCCTCAGCAATGTAATATATGCTGCGCATCAGGACCATGTTGGCCAGCTGAAGAACTGGTCTGACAGAAAAGGAGCACTTTGGGACAAATCAGATTTACAAGCCATGGCTACATGCACAAAAACTACAGATAGGAAGAAACCCACAGCACTCTTCTTGGGAAGAAGAAAAAACTGAAGACTGTTTCAAGTCTAATATTAGACGCCTTGTTTCTGAGACACGCTTGAAATTGCACCTTGTTGCAATTGCCTTGCAGTATGTTACCGTGCACAGGGGCTCACAACATTAATGTAGCTGAATTTCATGAGACAGAAACAGAATTTAGCACAAATACCAAGTCCTGCTGCCTCCAGAATCTCAGGTGCACCCAGAAAAAGAGCACACAGCTCTGTACACTTCTATAAGCCTACAAACTAACATACACAGAAGTCTTTCCTTCCCTCAACATGCTTAATTTGTGCAGAGTAATACAGAGTATGTCTTCCCACTTACTTTCTGGTATTTCCAACAGGATATTTTCAGTAAATTTATCTGAGAAATATACTTTATTGATCACTATGAGAGTGCCAAAATAACAACAAGGAAAGTCATGCCTAAGCAATCAAGTGTATGTAAAAACAGACTTCATGGAGCCAATATCCACCCAAATCAAAACAGACACACAAACAAACAAACAAAAACAGGGAAGAAGAAAAAAAAACACACACACACACAAAGAAACCCAAGGAGATACAGTGTGTTACAGTTTCACCTGTAAAACAGCCAACCAGAGGAGATAACATGCAATCAAAAGCTTTCAAAACTAATCCTAGAAATAGGTAATCTGTACCAAAATCAGAAAACAAAAGATTATTTCAGGATCCTTCAGCATTACAAATTAACCTTTCATAAAGCAAACAAACAGAGCAAAACAAAAATAGGCTACAAACCGAACAAACAAAGGGTATTAGATCCAGCAAGTGATCTGCCAAGGCTTCAATAAACAGCATTTCTGGTCCTGCGCTACAGATGCTCAACATAATCTTATCATGCTTTACCAAAGACATATTTCTTCATAAACTGAATTCCCCATATTGTTACACTTAAGATCTCTGATGCCAACATAATTTTTCATTGTCAATCTATGAGAAAACCACAGAATCTTAAGTTAAAACAACAACAACAAATCCTGTATATTTTCCCAAGAAAAAGTGGGAAAATAAGCTTACAGCGTGCAGCTACCATTTTTCAAACCTGCAATGCAGGTTTGTTCAGATGATTTTAGAAATTCCTTCAGAATTATCTTCTGAGGTCGAGGAAAAAAAGGCAGGAAGAATTAAGACGTATACCTGTCAGAGTTAAGCCTTTGCCTTCTCTTAATATAAATTTCCTCCTCCTTCATTAGGCAACTTACAAGTGATGACTAACCCTTTACATACTACAATACGTAAAACTACATTTCTGGTTGTTTGGGTGGTTTTCCAAAGAGACTCAGATTTCTACAAAATGCTTCAGGGAGTATATAAATAGCAAAAAGGCATCATAGCAATCAAAAGGCAAAATAGGCATTAAGTGAGAGGTTTTAATGGAAAATACATTTCTATTTTTTGCATGTTTCCAGGATATCTAGTTATTCAGCGATAAATGCACTTTTTGCTATTGTCAGTCCTGCAGCGACAGCACTGCCATGGAGAAACATACTGGATTATTCTCTTTCTTGCGCATCAACAGAAATGTCAGTGCTGATTTGACTGTCAAACCTTCAGCACCAAAGTGACACAAGAGGCTGAGCACATGCACTTGGGGTTTTGATCCTCAGGAAGAAACAGCAAAGACTGTTGCTAGGCAAAAAGCACGTTCCTCATTTGCAAGTGAGACAAATGTTATAGAGGTCTTGGGATCTTTGAAGTGGTCTACAGGAGCTTGTGACAAAATTTGAGCCTCTAATTCCTTAAAGCAATCTGAGCACTACACACAGCACTGGAACAAAACACAGGTGCACACCAAGCTTTTTTGTAGACCCTCTTGAACACAAATGATATCATCAGTTAGCAAAGAATTTATGAATGCCAGCTGATCAGAATATGTTGCAGGATGAAAATGCTATTTCTTCTTAAACGGTTTTCTTTATCAATAGGATTTTCATTTCAGAAGCTGAGGATGCTACCAAGCTGGAGCAGATACTGCCAAGGCTCAGAGGCAAAAGGACGAAGAAGGAGCATACATTCATACAACACTTGCCATGTGCATTCCAAAAACAAAACAAAACAAAACAAACAAACAACAAAAAAAAAAACAACCCACTAAATTCAATGCAGGAGTTTAGAAACTATACCCAGAAGGTGAGCTGTCAAAAAAAAAAAAAAAAGCACAGAATAGAACAACAAGCAAAAGCATTAGAAAGCCCTTCTCAATGAACATCTGATCACTGATTATCAACTGAAATTAAACAGAGGCTTCTAACAAAACCCTAAAAGCCCACCATAGGAAAGGAAGCCATTCCTGTATTAAGTACCAGGAAATATTTTCACGGTCTCAAAGGTATGGCATGCTTCTGTTACTAAAAGAGGAATTCTGAGATTCTTATGTATATATACATATATATAATATGAATAAATATTGTTGTGTCCTAGTTCAGAAGAGAAGATGAGCAGGTTTTAAGCCTAGTTTACCAGCCTGAGTTTACTAGGAGCAGGCAGCAGCTGCACACTGCCTGAGCGACAGACAAGTTTCTTCTCCAAATAAAGCTGCCATGGCTGAGGTAGGCAGCACCTACATGTCAGGATTCTCCTCATCCCTCCTCGTGGTGGTTCTCCATTCACATGTATGGCTCAGAGGTACAAGCCCATACACTGAAATTATTGCGGTGGGAGAATTCAGAGTGCACTTCTGATCTCTGAATCTACACAGAGAATCCTCTTTGCCACTGGAAACAGATGTCAGATGATTTCCACCACACAACTTAGTGACTACAAACTGACTACAGCATTACCTTAAAATCATCTGTACACACAGCCCTCGATATTTCCAAACTTTTGTGGTTTAAAGCATGAACCTGCTGCTATTTGACCTATACTTAAAAGTTTCAGTTTCCAGCATCAAGCAATTCTAAGGCAATCTCAGGTTTAAAACTGAAAACAAAAGCTTCAAGTCTTTGTGGTAGCTTCAAAGAAAAGCTTTAGAATATAAACCCTATTAAAAAAAAAAAGCAAATAAAACAAAATCCTATAGTTTTTAGTTTTGTACACACTCCTACTTATTTATCTGTCCTAGTCCTCTGAATCTACATCATTAGACCTGCAGTAGAGTACTCCTTCTGGTTTTCTCACATGTATGAATTTGTGAGCTATCCATTTAACCTTAAAAAAAAAAAAACAAAAAAAAAACAAAAAAAAACAAGGACAGAGAGTATTTATAGTAGAAATGTTTGAAGCCTGATTTCCCACCTCCTCATTTTCACTTTGTCTCATCTCCATCATCACCACAAAAACTGATGTAGTGATTGCCTACATTTTCTGTTCCCACATGCTACAGACCTTTGTGGATAAAAGGTGATTTAAACTTATTTATTGTTGGCATTTTAACACAGACTGTCAGATAGTACAGCCTTTCCACACACACACACACCCTTCCAGGACTGGCAGAAAAACGAGCATCTCTGTAACAGTGCTGAGGCTGCTGACCTACACTAAGAAGTTCAGCAAACAGACCTCAGTGGTAACAATGGTCAAACTTAATGTAAATGGGATGAACTGAGCTATTTTGGATCGGATCCTGAGACACTCAATTCTCTTTTAGAAAGAAAACAGGAGAAGAGCAGATATGAGGAACAGCATCCCAAGTGAAGCTTCTGTCTTCGGATGCATAAAGACTAGCATTAACTTTCCTCCCAACCTGCACATGAAATCCAGTATTTACAAGTTACAGCAGGGATGAGAACAGTCTAATAATCAAAAAAAGAAAGCGATTTTTTGTGATTTCTACCTGATTCTGTATTTCAAAGATCCTCTTGCTCCTAATGTCACCAATATTTTCCACTTTAATCCCCTGTCAGAAGACCTCACGTCAATCTCACCATCTTCAGTCAAGTAATAACGACCATGCTCCCCCTAGCTTGTTATATTTCTACAAAGCTAGAAGGTCTGACCAGGAAAATAAATATGCACAGCCTACAGGAAAAACCTGTTTTCATGCATAATAAAAGACTTCAAAAAAGAAGAAAAAATACCCACACATTTTTCTGTCATGATGATCATTTGAAGTTTTCCAGGATCAGCATGAGAAGATGCTTTGATTGAACTGGCTCATAAATGTCAATCTTATACATTTGTCAGAAGCTGAGTAACACAAACTTTTAACGAGATAACCAAATGTACCAGTCAGCACCCCTGGAAAGAATTGTACACTTTAGTCCAGCATTCAACACAGAGTCATGCATGTCAAACACATGCCAATTTGTATCTCATTCCCAGACATAATCCTGACAAATTTCCCTAAAACCAAAATCATTCAACTAACTGGTCAGGTTCTCAGTTGGCAGAAAGCAGTACAGCTCTCGTGACTCCAAACACAGACAACATGGTTCCCAACCAAGTCATCTGTCACTGCACAAAAGCTCTCTTTCTCAAATTCTATGAGTCCAATAACCGATATCGGAAAATACACAATTCAAATGGAAAAGGGGACCAAAACTCCACAATTATCACGTCTTTTTCTTACCTATCAAAGGCAATCATAACACAAAAGTCCTCTTTATAGACTGATGAACTTTATTTCAAGGTTCAGAGGGGGACTACAGAGGACACTGTAGTAATCTGTCAAGATGTTCAAGAACCTCGCTGCCTTAGCAGGACACTCTTCTCCACTACCCAGCTGTATACAAATCTTTTGTACGTTTTTCTTCTTGTACCAATACAGGTTCTTTATTTAAAATTGCTTTTCTGATTTCTTGGTATTTTTCTTGTGCTGTGGGAAATAACTGTAAATCACCTCATTCACTGCTGTTAGGCTTAAAAAAGCCAACTCCTTTTAATTGGCATATAAACAGGTATACACCATTTCCATTATTACCTGAATCTACTGTGACTTCTACCAATTGACAGTCTACTTCAGCCATTCCTTACACCTCTCTCCTACTCTTCCTCCACCAGGACTGCATTCTGCTTTGTGCAGGCAGAACTCCTTCACACCCTGCAGCATAGCACTGAACACACTAGAGGAGCTCCTTTTCCACAAATACTAAAAACAGTTTCAGACAGTGATTATCATAAGCAATTGCAGACACGGAATGAATACTTATGGTTTCAATATGAAATGCTGATCAACAGCACAGCAGAAGTTACTGACTTCAGTCAGAGCTACTGCAGAGTCCAGGAGCTGTAACAGAGAGACTACAGGTATCCGGCATGTTCTAGAGGAGAAAATTCAAGCTGTTTGTGGTAAACTGGGATTGCTGTTATAATAAGATCTGAAAGAATATACAGCTTAGTTTTATTTCTTTTAAAAAATATATACATTTTAATTTAATGCAGAAGTTCTTAAAACCTGTTTTGGTTCTGCAAGTCAAGCTGTGCTTCTTGTGCCTTCAATACTTTCTCTATTTATCTTTTTAATCCATGCATTAAATCCATTTTGCCTTACACACAGTAAACTAAAAGCTTAGCTTTACTTATTCCTTTATTCAATTCTTCCTAAAGCCTAAAAACAAACGTTCTCTGAGATCCCCAATCTATGTTAGCACACATCTTAAGACAGGTACTGATATCACATTACGTTATTAGCAACACGAGTACAATTAAAAAAATCAAGCAAAGCTACAAAAATGAAGCAGACAGGTTCAGGTATGCTTTACTGGCACAGTAAGGGTTAGCAAGAGGAAGAAATCCTCTCCAAAAGCAGTTACAATTGTAACAAGAGAAAAGGCAAAAGCCCTAGTTTACAAAAGCAGCAGTGCCAGTTCCTAGAGTGGATTTGTAGCTTTCGCTGCTGACAACATCTTGCCAGAAATCCTGTGGTTTCTGCATTATGTTTGACTTTTCCAGTAGGTAATTCCAAACTCCATGTGATACTGTGAACAAAAGAAGAGGCAGAAAAAGCATTTGGATGTCTATTTGTGTTTTTCTGGGAAGAAATTACAACATACGTATGAGAAAGAGAGCTAAGTAGTTTTGTTGAAAATGTATCTGGCCACCCCAAATATACCCAGCCAGAAAGCTTCACGACACATAAACTAATAAAAGAGCAATGAATACACAGCAGAAATCAAACTTTCAGGCCAATGTCTCCAAAGAATATGTCCTATTAAATTCCAAGTAGAAAAGTACATATTTTTATCAAAAAGTACATTCAAAACAAAAATCAGAAAAAGTGAGATTTTTTGAGTACTTTAAATCTTGTTATACAGATTGAAGTCTCCACAAGTCTGAATACAATAATAAAAAAAAAACTCTATAATACCCAAAATTGTATTTACCTGCTGTGAGACAATCTGTCTTACTTGGCACTAGAAACCACTAACTACATCAATAATCTAAAAATACTGAGGTTTAAATTACAGAATAGAAGTACAGGACAGAAATTCTACAGTCCATAATATATTCTATTTCCATGGCTGAATGGCTGCATCGTCTCTCTCCACTCCCCCTACAGCCCCCCAGCCCATTGCTGTGCTATGTATCAGAGAAGAACAGCAATCTGATTATAAAGCAGAACACTGAAATGGTAGAATGGAATATATATTAGTAAAGGTTAAAGAACAAAAACAGAGGTACTCTCACTGAAATTTTGAAACTGTTCATAAAATGAGTTAATTTCAATGTGTAACAATCAGGTGATGCTTTATAAATTTAATTAGTACAGCACCCAATGCCAGATAGAAATCAAAATGCATTACACGCATCCTTCATAGACCAATGCAATTAGTAGTATTTGTGTTTTCTTTTTCAAAAAAGAAAATGCCAAAGAGAATGTTCCACAAACTACATCAATTTGCTGGATGGCGGAGGGATTAAAAACTTGCTGAAGCACTCAACCACATAATCCAGTAATTTTTTTTCCTCTCAACATTAAAAAAAACAAAACATCTGTGAATGGAATACTGTTCGCCAATTTAATTGTATTTTGAGTCTAGCATGACCTCCCCCTTGCAATAACTGAAGCCAGAAGACAAGAACTTTTGCAGAAGACAAAATCTGTTTGGCCAGTATTTCTTAAGATATAATACTATGCTTTTGAGCCTCAGGATTTATTCTGATACCTTCAAGATATCCAAAGACTGATGAAACATGACACAATTATGAGAAAGGGCGAGTCAATAATCACTCTGCTACTGTAAGCCTGGTTCTGAGGAACTGTGAGCCTTCTTGCAAATCAGCCTCCTTAATAAAAAAAGGCCTTACCCTAAGCATGTTTTATCGTAACTCATCTAAGTGCAATGGACGGAATTTATGCCCTTGTCTTTTCTTTTGGCATTAAAAATTATCTGCTTGAGAACTTTCTGCAAAAGACAAAAGAAGTAAAATTATCATCCTACATGTTTTGCTTTATTTATAGTTTGTAGCAAAACCAATCTTCTGATCAAATATTGCTTTAAAACACGTATCTACTGTACTAGTTCAAACTGAAAAGGGAAAGAGGGAAAAATCGCAGTTTCTTATAACAGAATAAAACCAGCAACTATTTCAAATACAGCGTTATACGTGTCACAATATCTCCAAATTCACAAAATGAAATTTGGTTTATAATTATTAAACAAAAACAAACAAATAGTAAATAGGTTCCATTCCAGTATTTGGTTAAAACACCCAGGGAACTGTTAAAGACAGGTGCTGACTATAAGCATGCTTACAGATATTCCACTTTAAGCAGATATCTACAGGAGCAAGTGTAAATAATCACAAAGAGGCAAGTGTTCTGAAGATTCACTGGACTTACAATAATGCATGACTTTCAGATAAATCTGTATGATAGAATGAAACTTTTCACCCTATTATAGAAATGAAAAAAATTGCAGTATAAAATACCAAGCATTTTCTTACTGTAAGAAATATTTCAATAAAATGAGCAACTACCCAACAGTATGAAAATTATGGCAATATCTGAAAACCTAAGGGAGGACTTGAAAAAATAATTTAACAATGAATACATTTTAAATTAGCTTCAGCTTCCTCTAAAAGTTACTTATTTTCCAAAATATTTCCAATAGAAAGAGGTTTAATTATTAAGCAATGTTCTCTAAATTCTCCTTAAAATAGAAAAAAAAAAAATCAAGCTGACATTTCAAGAATTCTTTTTTGCTGAAAAGGAATGGCAAAGCTGCATTTTTTTTCCTTTTGCTATTACCTAGTATTCTATGTTGTGTACCTGATCAGTCACAGGCTTTATAAATCAGCATTGACATTTAAACACATGTGCAATATATACAGAACGACCAGACAACTGTCTTATTCTTCCCTTAAAGTGCAAGAGAAAAAGAAGTTACTTAATAAAACCATTGAATTTAAAAAAAAAAAAAAAAAAAAAGGAATGTAGCAGCAAGCTCAGTGCTTTAATTTACTTTCAGGTAGGACGATAGCCACCATGAGTCAGAACACCTGAAGGCACAGTCTAAGATGGACTCTAAAAAAATATATATATAGATAAGTGACTTGTATTTAGGAAACAACCATGATTTAGGAAGGACCAAGAACAAGCCCACCAACAACTCATGTAACTGCACCACACAGGCCAACGTACCACAGGCTCAACCAAATACCACAAGTGAAATTTATTTCAAGTTAAAAATCATGCCAGAAAAGCCCTGATCCTCTTTATGAGGATCATGAATGGAGATCTGAAGTCACCTCACACTTATGATCTCGGCAAGTGTTATGCCTAAGGAATATTTTGTTGTTGTTGTTCGTTTTTTACATCAGTGGACAACTAAAGAGACAACATACCAAGGACCAGCCATTTCTCTTCTTTCTACCCCCTTTTGAATTTTGGTTCTCATGAAGAGAGCTGTTGACTTGCACAACCAGCTCGTAGAAAATAAGCATGCAACCTGAGATCTCCCTGAAAGTATATGACCATAAAAGCATTTGCTTTTATTGACGACTTCACCTTGGACTATAAGCAAGGAGTCTTGAAGTTGTGGCTGTCATAGTTAATATATCATGATACATTCTTCCAACACCAATCCAAGATTATCAGCAGTTGCAAATACAGCACCTCTGAAATGAAAGGCTGCAGCTGCTTTTCAAATTCCAGGCATGATCTTGAAGTCTAATTTGTGATTTTAACATTACAAAATTAAATGGATTGCATCTTTTCTGATGAGGGAATATTTTTAATCCGTGTTTACCCAGCATCCTCCACAGCAAATTTTGAAAGGAGCTGCTTAGAACTACCATAATACAGTGAACAAATCCACCAGCCAGTATGAGACAATAATGCAATACGTACATTTAGGGACAAAACCAAATCTCTTAAAACTGTAACAGTTATATCAACATCCTGTTATCAATGCTAAACTGCATTTTCTCAAAATGTAGGATAACAAAGACTCTTAAGCACTCATTAATGTCCAAGGAAATATGGACACCTAAGTACTTTAGACCCTTATTGAAATCCCAGCTTCTAGTCAAAGATACAGCAAAACAAAATTTCTGCACCTCAGTTTCAATAACAGCAAACTGAACAAAATCATTTCAAATAGAATACCCTGCTGATGATTACAAATTGCCATGTTGCTCCATGCAAATTTTTCCCAATTTCAACAGGAGTTCTAGAAAGATGATGACAGCAGAAAGCATGATGAACAAAGTAACACTGACTGCGTAGCTATCTTCTTCAACTGAGCAGAAATAATCAGACCCTCACAGGACCAGTTTCAGGTCAATCTTCCAGAGTGTGTAAGCTACTTCATATAGCTAACTAAAACACTCAAACATTGGAGAGCCAAACTGAACAGGATAAAGTAAAGATGAGACTGGAAGCAAGCTAAAAGCTGACAGCCTAGGAATCCCACCACTGGACTGGAGGGACCAACGCTTGCTGTGCCGCCAGGGCATGTTGGTGATGTTACCTTCAGTAGACATTGTGGGTTTACTTCCTCACTGTTCTAAGTTTTAATAATCTCCTGACATCTACATGGTGTAATCTTGACACAGGAACTGTACTGCGGGACAAGGACCAAAGGCTGGCTAAATTGCAAAATGGTCCCATAACTTCTGGTTAACAAAATAAAAATATAATTTAAGCATTCCTTTGCTTGTATCTGTAAGCCAAGAAAGCAGTATTTCAATCTGATTTTCAAAAAAAAAATAAAAAAAAAAATTATCAGAGATCATTTGGATTTTACTGAGACATAACAGGGTCATAATGGGAGCTTAGAGTTTTCATCTCAGTGTGTGCATAAATAACTATTTCTTCTTGTATCAGTTTCTATTGCAAAAATGGTAAATGAAGGAGAAGAACTGGTTGCAATGCAGAGTTCACAGGGATACTAAGATGGCATTCATGACTTGATTTTTATCACCATCAGGCACAAATAAATTTATATGCAGAAGAAAAAATACATTAATGTTGGATTTCAAGAGGGATTTTTTTTTTTTTTCAAGCACACAGAAGTCAAGATTTTCAAAGTGATGATTCCCACAGCATAAAAAATGTGCTATAAGAAATATTATGCACTGGTATATTCTATGTTTTATGTCTTAATACATATGTGCAATTTAGCTTAGTTATGATTGTTGGAGGAACCATAAGCAGCCATCCCAACAATTTCATTCTCAACTAGTACTAATGGAGTTTTGGTACATAATCTCCTTGTTTGTTTCAAAAATAAGGGAAGAGAAGAAAGGAAAACTTACAGGAAATAGTGCAAGAAAAGGAAGAAATATATGTTCTAAATATCTAGGTGTACAGTACTCTTGATATTAAAAAAAAAAAAAAAGAAAGAGAAAAAGAAAAAAGCTAAAAGCACCAAGTATTAGGAATACCAGTACTTTACTAATACACTTTTAACATACCTTGCAGGTAAATCTACTATCCCTTTTATACACTACTTTGCTACTGCAAGTTTAATGTGCTACACCTTCTCAATTGTATCCTCTTTGTGTCTCAGTATGAATGCAGCCAGCCAAGAACAGACCTGAATTTAAGTCAACTTAAAGGCATTTTCCACTAAGAGGTCATAAGATCTTCTGTGGCAGAAGATAAACTTTTCAGTGTGCAGTAATATGATACCAGAAATAACACTAAGGGCCAATTAGTTTTGAAGATGGACAAATTTAAGCTACGGAGAAAAAACATTCCCTCTTTCCTTATCCCCAGGAGACAGGCATGAGGTCTATATCCTAACCCATTCTTACAAGCCATATGAAAAGGCATTATCATACAAGTCTTACAGCATTTGCTGCTATATGTTGTTTATTCAGTGTGTATGAATATTACTTTCCTAGCACTTTTTCATCTTCACAATATAGACAAAGCCTGTGAGACTGCACAATCAGTTAAATCAGTGGGACCTGACCAACTGTTTAAGTACCATGACAAATGTGAACATGAATTATTATGATTTGGAGATTATTCTGTGGGTTGGGGAGAGAAGTAGAGGTGAGGGAGGAATAAAAGACCATCTCTCACTCAAAGAATTTACATTTCACAGATTTCCCCCCCCTTGTTTCTAACACATTTTCACATATAGAAATTGTGAAAGAGGAAAATTCTAGCCTTCCTTTGACTGTTTTCTCCTCCAAAAAAATAAAAAATAAAAATAAAAATCCAGACACACTATTGCTTTCCGAATCTTTGCATTCCAAAACCTCAAAAGTTAGGAAACACCTGATTATCGCCAAGAAGTATCTTTGAAGAACAAGGGATAGATAAGCAGTTCACTGCACTTTTTCATGTCTTTTCTTCATCTGACTTTTCCTAATCCTTATCCACATTATTCCCATCTTAAATCCAGACAAGTTTTATGATATCTCTAGTCTAATAGAAGATTTAAAAGTAAAGGGTGTGAGACTTATTACATTTGTATATGACTGTGCCTAATGACAGGTGCAAAGGCTGGCAAACAACCATTTGCATGTTCAATTATGCCTAATATTATGTTTTCTGTTGCTCAATCAAAGGTTGGAATTTGAAAGGCTAATGGCTTCCTAAAAAGTATCATCTGATAGAACTGTCGGGTTCAACAATGGGTCTTTTGACTGTCTTGTAAACCTTCATTCTGGGAAACATTTACAGACCTCACAAAATCAAAATATCAACACACCAACATAGAAAAAAAAAAAAAAACACAGAACAAAACAAAACAACCAACAACTAACTAACCTGCCTCCAGAGTCCATACTACTGGCTTGGCATCTCAGAATAGAAAAAGGCTGGACATGGGAGTGCCAACTGAATGAAACCTCTTCTCACCATAACAGTCTACTAAAACCAGCATCTCTCAAATACACTTGCTTTGACCAATGAAACTTCTACTGTCAGAAAACCGACATAAACCCAGAATGTTTACATACCCATTCACAAACATTTACAGAATCAAGTTTCTTTCACTGAAAAGAGCATGTCATCAATTTAAGGAAAAACAAACAAAAAACAAAACCAACCAAACAAAAAAGCAACAGAGAAACGATAACCATGGCAGAAGCTGGGCATCTGTTTCCTTCCAACTGTGGAAGGAAAGCGAAGGAAAGCCCAGCACTTGCAAGCACGCTCTCTACCGCACATGATCCTAGTCCATGCAGTTTGAAGCTGGTGAGACCAGTGGGTCAAAATGAAAAAATGTCAAGCTTATCAGGAGGAGAAAACCTGAAGATTGCCTGTCTACACAACAATCCTGATTCAGTCCATATTGCACTTATAATTCATATCACCAACTACTGCCTGGTTCTCAACTATTTAATCCTCTAGCAAAATAATGCATCTCTCATATATTATGATCAGAGCATGACAGAAACATAATTATTCTGGAGGCTCTGTTAATCTTTCATACTTGGCACATCCTAAAAAAGAAGCATACAGCATTTCAGTACGTTACATATGTTTAAATAGGACAAGTTTGTTTACAGCTTAAACAGCTGCCTAAATATTATCATGTTATAGGATAGATAGAGCTAAGATTATCAGCAATACTGGGTAGCAAGCATATTACGCAAAACTTAAATAATTATTTCAGACTGATTACACTACAAGCTGTATTTTTTTTTTTTCATATTATCCTTTGCTTCAGAGGGGAAAACTACAAAAGGAAAGAAAAAGTAAAATAATTTTCAAAGGTGTCCTTATTCCTGTAACTTTCCCCAAATCACTAACTACTTTAAGTTCAACGCTGTCATAATAAAGGCATCAATTTGAAGACATGCAGTCAGTGAGAAATGCTTTCCTGCTCACTGTTCAAAAGAATGTGACTTACCTTAATAAAAATAAAATGCTACAAATGCATCTGCCTCCCATGCTGTTTGGCTGCATGAATATGAATTTCTGCTGTTCTTTCTTCATCTGCCTCCCACCTATGTTTGTTCAACGCAATGGACCCTTTTTTCCAGTGTATGGGACTGTAAAAGGAAGAGTTTAATAAACCTTTGATCTTGGCTGCAAAGTCTAGGCACAACTGTAAAAAATAACTCTTCCACATAGTCAATTAGAGAGGCTAGAATCAGTCTTCTAAAACAATTTAAGGCTTTCCCACTCCTCAAAGGACTTGTCTACAAAAACTACTGAAGAATAAAGCCTCAGACTGAACAGACATAATGAAAGCAGGCAGTTTTTATATTTTTGGGGAAAACCACTACTAGCAATATAACAGCTAATAGGCTACAGTAGAAGGACAAAACACTTGGCCGTCCAAGCATCACTCATGCAGCATTGAGAGATGGGTTGCAAACCACTGGCGGTGCACGTACCACTGCTCTAAAAGACCTCCTCTAAAGGCTATCCCTTCCTTTTCTCTCATCATCAGATGCCTTATTGTTATCCTCTGTGCTATACGAAAGGTCTCTCAAGCCTTTAACTTCTGGATAGTCATTTTCTTTGGGTTGCCAAAAGTTCAAATGCAATAGGATTGGAGCAAACTTTTTCAATATCAGTGGAAGTAATTTTCTCAGTATGTGAACATTTAATATCTTGTAACAATTGATTCAGATATCAGACTGCACTGACTCCTTGCCACAGCAGAATTAGCAGTATTGCAACTGAACTGAAGTTGGGATTGGCAACGCTACTGCTCCAACCTTCCACACCATAACCACATGTGGCTTCTAGCTGTAATTCCATCCAAGTACTATACTCCCTATTAGGGGCCTCTAGATCAGCTTACCTTTTTCTATACTGAAAATACTCTTTCTTCTACAGAACTCAAAGCTCATGCAGTCTGTGTAAGCAACCTGACAAAACTGTGGATATAACCTAACTAAAAACATGGCAAAGCATTTAAATGACTTTTTCAAATTTTCCAGAAGTAAAAACATTCATATAATTTTCTTTTAAAATCACTTCTTCACTTTTTATAATCTCTTATGAAAAAGGTTTGTTGACATAATTTGTTAAATATTTGTATTAATCCAGGTATGTGAACCAGTATCATACAAGAAAGAACTTCGCGTACCTAGCTGGAATCTCTGGCAACTCAGATAGGGTGGTGGGAGAACAAAGGAAAAAAAAAAAAAAAGAATTACATACTAATATAGAGCCTGAGGTCTGAAGGGGCAATTTAAGTATGTTAAATTTATTTCTGTTTCAAGAGACACAACATAAAACTTATTTCAGTGGTCTTTAGTTCCTCTGCCAAACACTTCTTTGAGAACGGTCCAAACTCAAAATTACCTCCCAGGAGAATACCTCAGGTTGGAGCTTTTTTTGCATTGATTCTGGGCTTGTTCCTATACTATAGACTATTGGTTCCAGATGTGAATCAGAGATGGTAAAAAGCTTTACAACGACTACAGTTTTGTTTTCTTGGTACATTCAGTTCCTATAGAATCCCCTGGAGGAATCAGCTGTCTTTTCATCTGTAGACTGTCTCTTGGGAAACATCTTTTTGAAAAAGTCTGACCCCAAGGATATACCATAAGACTTGCTCTTGTAACAGCAGTAAGACTCTCCCCTGAAACGCTTTCTTGAAAGATTTCATTCACTTCTTAGTGTCTGTACTTTGTTAAATCACTGAATATTTATGTGATACTTCAGAGCCTTTGACTGGCCATCTTTAAAACAAAACAAAACAAAAAAACAAAGAAAATAAGCCAAATGGTTTTGTTTTGTTGTTAAGAATGGAGATATTAGAATAACTAAACATTTTTCCCCCAGACACGATATTATACATATACGTAATTGGTTGATGCATGTGATTTTTAAGAACCCCAAAGGCCATTAGTTTACTTGCTTAAATTTAGCCTAATCTGTTTTATGTCTTCACTCTACCTTAGCTCTATTTTACAGCTCACAGCCACAATGAATGCAAAAATTTAGTTGTAGTCTATGATGTATGTTTATATGAAAATAAAACCTGGGCATGAGTAAAACAAAGCAATAGTATCACCAAACAAGGACTGCAGAGATATCTGCAATTAAAGGGTTCTGGGAAAGCCACAGTCAGCTGAGTGTCAACCTACTGTGGACAAATAAGTAGTGACACCCTGTAACTGACGCACTCCCATAATCAACACTATAAGATTCACAGCTGCTTTAGCAGACCATAGGTAAGTTTTCTGCAACGTTAAGTCCTAACAAAACATACATGCAGACTAAATAGCAACATACATGAAAGACAATTGAGGCTTCTGCCTCACTCTACATACAAAGTTACCAAACGCAAGTGTCCTACTTGTTCATACCGCAGATATACATTCTCATCAGACACTCAAAAACACAAGGCAACAGTCCACAACTCAATTCATGCCTCTTCACAGTAGGGAAACACCGTCTTTTGGCTCTACTGGCTGATACAAAAAGTTTCCATCTGACCTTTCAAAAACTTACTTAATGCTAAATACATTAATGTTTTACTGCTGCCCCAGGCTTATTTTATTACTAAACCTGGACTTCATGCCACTAGCAATCTGTCTTGTGCAACATTTTAAATACATTACACATTTTCAGCCATATAAGAAGCCATTACAAAACCAAACCAAGGACTTTGCACCAGGAAAGCCACTCTTGCGTGCAGAGGGAAGACACATAGGCACTGGGGTGCTACTGCCTGATTCACAGCGGTGTGGCACATGGGTAACGTCAGGTATCAAAAATATCATCAAATTCAAAGGACTTCAGAGAAACAGGATGTTACTGAAAAGAAGAGGAGACTGGCTGGAGCTAGCTGCAGCAAGTGGGAAACAGTAACATTTCCAATCACAAGAGAAAACTTGGTGACCAGGAAAGGCACCAGAGCAGCAGGAAAAGAAAAAAAAAAAAGATTACTCCTGTTTTAAATTAAACTCTGCTTTTATGTGAAAAACAAGATGGGAAAAGCAATCAGAACACTTCTCCCACATCCATGACTGGTATTGCATAAACAAGAAAACAGGGAAGGTGCAAACAGAAACAATGGAGGGTACCTGTTGCTGCACAACTGTCATAACAACTACCCAAGATGAATTTACAGCAGTAATTCAAAGACTTAAAAAAAAAAAAAAAAAAAAAGCTTAAAATTACATAAGGATCATCAAGTCCAACTCCTGGCACCGCACAGGTCTACCCAAAAGTTTAGACCATGTGACTAAGCGCACAGTCCAATCGCTTCTTAAATTCAGACAGGCTTGGTGCAGTGACTACCTCACTGTGGAGCCTGTTCCAGTGTGCAACCACCCTCTCGGTGAAGAACATCTTCCTGATGTCCAGCCTAAACTTCCCCTGCCTCAGCTTAACACTTTTCCCACAGGTCCTATCACTGGTGTTTACAGAGAATAGGTCACCTGCCTCTCCACTCCCCCTCATGAGGAAGTTGTAGACCGCAATGAGGTCCCCCCTCAGCCTCCTCTTCTCCAGGCTGAACAGGCCAAGTGACCTCAGCTGCTCCTCATACATCTTCCCCTCTATAGGCCCTTCACCATCTTCGTTGACCTCCTCTGGACACTCTCCAACAGTGTAACGTCCTTCTTGTACTGTGGTGCCCAGATCTGAACACAGTACTCAAGGTGAGGGAGCACCAGCACAGAGTAGAGCGGGACAATCCCTTCCCTCGACTGATTAACGATGCTGTGCTTGATGCACCCCAGGATACGGTTGACCCTCCTGGCTGCCAGGGCACACTGCTGTCTCATATTCAACTTGCTGTCAACCACAACCCAAGATCCCTCTCTGCAGGGCTGCTCTCCAGCATCTCGTCGCCCAGTCTGTACATACAGCCAGGGATGCCCCATCCCAGGTGCAGGACCCAGCATTTGCTTTTGTTAAACTTCATGCAGTTGGTGATTGCCCAGCTCTCAAATTTGTCCAGATCTCTCTGCAAGGCCTTTCCACCCTCATCCGAGTCCACAGCTCCTCCAAGTTTGGTGTCGTCAGCAAATTTGCTCAAAACACCTTCTAGTCCTACACGCAAATCATTTATAAAAACATTGAAGAGGACTGGCCCTAAAATGGAGCCTTGGGGGACCCCACTAGTGACCATCTGCCGGCCTGATGTGGCACCATTTACCACAACCCTTTGAGCCCTGCCTGTCCGCCAATTGCTCACCCATCGTATGTTTTTGTTAAGTTGTATACTGGACATTTTGTCTAGTAGGATCCTATGGGAAACTGTCAAAAGCCTTGCTGAAGTCCAAAAAGACCACATTAGCTGGTTTCCCTTGATCAACTAGATGGGTGATCTTATCATAAAAGGAAATCAAATTTGTTAGGCAGGACCAACCCCCTTGTGAACCCACATTGGCTGGGACCAATGACTGCATTGTCTCCTAGAGACAATAGCTTCAATAACTTCAAGAATCAACTTCTCCATAATTGTACTAGGCACTGATGTGAGACTGACAGGCCTGTAATTGCCAGGGCCTTATTTCTTACCCTTCTTGAAAATTGGCACAACATTTGCCAGCTTCCAGTCTACTGGCATAGAACGGTAATATGAAAACTTCTAAGAACTTTAATTAGGACAAAGCAGAAATACATTTTTATCCAGAACCACTTATAGCTATTTCAGAAGCTGCTGAAATCAGCAGCAAGTCAGTAACACAACAAAGCACTTAACTCAGTAGGGAAGCTGCAGGAAGATGCAAGACCATGTCCAAGGACGAAACTGTGATGCCACAAAAATCGGTGGAACCTTTAAAGGCAAAAGTCAGAACTTCACGCGTATGCCAAGCCCAGGAAACCAGATAATGTTAAGATGTTTTAAGTTGTCTCTATTTGTCAACCACTAAGAAAACCCCATTGAATTAGACCTTTGTTTCTCACTCAAAGTAAGAGACTTGATATATAAATTACAAAATCCAAGCAGAGATGAAAGAGGCAACTAATTTCTTACGTATACCTGCACAATCACTGTAATATCATACATTTTCATGATACAGATTGAAAAGCTGTTTGGGAAAATATTTACACTCTGATAGTCAGAAGGATAAATAAACAATGGAGACATTTTAAATAACATAATTATTTTAGAACCACAGCTTTGTATGGAAAAATAGTATTTTTGAGACACTGAATGGAAACTAGCATAGGGAATTAAAAACAATTATTTTTTGTTGTTGTTTTAAATTAAAGAGGGAATGTCCTTGCATAAACTCTCTACAAAAACTGAAGATTAAAGGCATGTAACTCAAACCTATAATAAAACTGGTGATATCTACTTAGCAACCTTATCATAAACTTCCCCCTTGAACCATTTAGTCCATTAAACACTGTCCTACGAAACAAAAAATCTACCTACTTCAGTGAAAGCTGTGCAATGCTTAAAATTGGCATTTGCGAATGCGTTCTATTTAATTGCATGAATCATCAGATTAAAACACGTTGTTTAAAAAACTATCCACTATCCTGACCAGGTCTAACCCTGAACTCCTGTTATACGTAACCGCATATATCTACATATAAAGTATAAAATAATCCAGTTGAAAAAAAACTATCACTTTTAAGCTTTGCTTCAGGTGCTAGAATTCTTAAGTTTTTCCATATGTTTAAAAATACAGTCATAGCCATGTTAACTTTGTTTTTCAAATTCTGTACATCTTGTTCAAGTTCTCTAGCATTACCCTCCTTTAAAACTACCAGAAACACATTATAGCTTGCACTATGGGGGAAAAAAAAAGTGACTAAACAAAGGCAATAATACCTGACACTGACAGCAAAGATAACAGCTGCATCTACTTAGCGAACATCTTCACATTTGATTGAAGGACTACACACAAATAGTAACTGCGACCAAGCTAACTTGTGAAAAATACCATTAACTTGATTGTACCTAAAATTAACACAAGAGTGGTCATACTTATATTCCCGTAGTGCCTCTTTATTATAAAACACTCAAAAATGCCATAATCTCTGATTAAGAGGGGAAAATACATTCAGGGAACAAGTACCGAAAATGGGCATTTCCTTCAGGATGAGGACACTGAAGAATACAGAGGTTAAACGAGCAGTGAAGTTGGTCAAAACAAAAATTGAAAGGTTAGAAAAATCCCCTTCCCCAGGTACACAGCCCTAATTCTCCAGTATTTTCCATTCTCCAGTGCCCTCTTTACACACAGAAATATTGGTGGAAGAACATGAACATGTGCATAAAACTGAAAAGCAGCCACTGATAAAGCTAAGTAAACTTAGAAATATTTTTATGACTATTCATCAGAACATAAGGCATGTACAAAATCTAAAAGTTCAGCAGTTTTACCATTAGTGATAAGAATCAGAAAACAAATTTACGTGCTTCTTTTGTATGACCCTCTGAAGCATACTGCAATTAACTGTAGCCTCTGTATCAAACCATTTTAGAAACAACTAGTACAAGATCATAGGTAAGAAAGTGAAAGACCAATAAAGACATTTATTCATGTAAAATTCTGTCTACAAGATCTGTTTCATTATAAATCTAATTAGACTGAAAAACGCTTACAAGCAATTTATAATAACGGCTCAGATTTATTTCCTGAAGAAGAGAAATGAACTGAGAAAAAGGCATCATGCAAGACCACACTACAGCACTGACAATAAATAAGGGAAAAACAGGTAGTCATGTCAGCATCTAAATAGTACTGTGATGGTATTTTAGTTATTTACAACAAATGCAACATTGAAAGCAGAATGCTACCCTTCATATTTCTACACCTCTGATTAGCAGCATCTACACTTCTGAAAGCAGCCTCTTATCTTTCAGTTTCACAGGAGTACTACTTCTCTGGGGTATCCTGAAGAGGCATGGGCACAGCAGCTGCATACTTTATTAAAAGATGCTGTAGAGCACCAGTGCAAACCAAACAAGGCTATCAATCAGTAAGGATAATCAGTTCAATTTCAGTCTATGACTGCTTTCATTACCTGAGTTAGAATTCACTCCCAGCATGTTCCTAAGTCTGAGAATATTAATTTGTACCATAGGTATAAATAGCATAGGTTTTATCCTCACTGCCTACCACATAGTACAAACACCTACGTAACATACAGACATACATATGGCATCCTTTTCATTGTAGAGTGCAAATGATGGTGGAAGTGCATTTTCGTTTGAAAACAATTCTTTTCTTTTTTTTTTTTTCCCTTCCTCTCCTTACTTCCCAATTTAATCCTTGTATCCTTGTTTAAAAAATGTCAGTGATCAAATTTGGCTGGTTGCCTATCTTCCTTCCATGAAGACACCACACTTTTTGAAGCTGAGTGTGAGAAAGGGAAATTCTGTGTAGGAGAATGTTAAGAGGAAAAACATAACATAAAAAAATTGATTACGGATTGCTATTGCTAGGGTATCTTTCTCCAAGTTACTGTCTCATGGTAGACCATTCCCCTCTTGAAACTCTTTCATGTTGCTCACTCATAATACACCCAAGAAACAGGCTCTGCTTTTTGGAAAAATGCTTTTTCTGGAAAATCTTTTTTTTTTTTTTGTGTATGTTACAATATTGATACGGTATACATACAGGTCTCCAACTGGCACTATTTGTAGTTATCCCCACCCTTTGCCGAGCACTTTGTTAAGACATAAGTATTTAAAAAGCTTCCACAGGAGAAGAATAACCCTACATGATCCAAACAGCAACCTCAGACAGGCATTTGGAAGCACTGAAGATCTGTCCCCTTCCAGGATAAAAATGTCACTGTATATCATTGTCTGTACCACAGGATACTCTTTAAAAGGCAGCTGTCCTCTTTTACTGCTATGGACTCAGGGAACAGACACTCGGTAGAATAGTTAGCCAATTTATAAAAGGGTCTCCTTCTGTTTCTTGAAGCAAACATGCATTTTATGACTGTAGCTCATGCAGGGCAAAGAACAGGCCTCCACTGACCCATTACCACTGGCAGCCTTCCCCCTGCACTTTACAGCCACGCATCAACAGAAGCAGCTTTCCTAGAGAGCTACGTCCTTATTCACAGTATCAGTATTAGCCCAGCATCATCCTTCTCATGTTAAGTTGTTTGCATCTTGTCAGCCATCTTCTCAACAATTTTCATTCAGGGAACACTAATGAGCAACAGAATGGGGATCATGAAGACTACATTTTGCATCTGCAGTCTGCTTTGTGTATTGCAACCCACCAGGAAACCTTATTTTTATAGCAGCTTCCCTTATCACAAGATAGGGGCTCACCTATTCCATTTTCCAAATTTTCCACAAAGCTGAAAACAAGCATTTCACCTTTCTCTTTCCAAATGTAGCCTAGTTGTTCTATGTAAATAACACACTCCAATACACTGGCTTGGAAAGGCAATTTAGCAGCAGACGGGTAATGCAGTCATTTGTGAAACATCCCAACTTTAGTTTTACTCAGAAATATAAGTGTTGCATTCTTAACTTTAGAGACCACAAAATACATGGATGCACATTTTGGAAGGAACTTATAGCCATACTGCTCCCTCCTGCAGAAATATGTTTAAGTTGCGTATTTCTCCTTGTAGCAACAGGGTTATATGGACTAGCATTTGCACACCTTTATTTGCAAGGATTAAAGCTAGAGAATTACATCAGCGAAATTGAGAGCTTTTCTTCAGCCAACTTAACTCTAGGCTATGTTAAAAAAAAACCCTCACTGTATTCCATGTCTTCTGTTTCATGCAACAATAGACGTTTACACATGTGCTTTAAAAAAATATCACAAATTATCTCTTCAGGAAACAGCTAAAGTCAATAGTTCAGTTGTCATTCAGTACTTTGGCACCATTATCTATGGAATAAATGATTTGTTAGTATGACATCCCACTAAAACACAGAGTGACTCCACAGCACAAAATTTCAGGTTTAACTAGTGAGAAAATTCTTCAATTCAATGGTATTGGAGGGATGACTGAACTGACTGGCCACCAGTCTGAAGATTAACCCATAAAAGAAAATCTGTTCATAAATACTATACACTATCTTTACATATTACTTGATTACATTTTGGAATACTACAATTGTTGCTTTCATAATAAACTCACAGAGTACAGTGGGCAACTAATGAACTAGACACTAATGTCAGTTACTGAAAAAAAAATAATTAAATCCGTAATTTGCAACTGAATGCAGGCATTTCTCCTCATATGTCTCACCAATGCTGTTTAAAATGGGACACAAAATGTATATAAAAAAAAAAAGACTGTTTCCAGGAAAAATAATCTTCAACATTCAGATACCAGTAGCAAGTTATATCATTTTTATTTCCCTGTCTTTACAAGGAGAGTCTATAAATGCATTAGGTATTTAGCACAGGTCCTCAAAATGCAGACAGTTAGATGTCTTACTCTATCTTTATAATCAGTCTCCTCTACTTTAAATGTGATACATGGCTACACAATTATAATTAAAATTACAAGAATATAGAGCCTTCAGGTTTTGGTGCAGTTTCCAAGCTGATTCAACAAGTGTACAGATTACATACAAATAAATCTACATCCATTTTTCTCTTTTCATTGCATAAGATGCTAATACAGTAAACTGCATCCAATGCAACATGAGGTGCTGTGCTACGTGTTGGGTCTTCTGCCCGCACCCCAGACAGCAGTCTATCTGAAAAGTCAGAGAGCCAACACATAAGAAGTCTTTGACAATAAACACAGTCAGAAGCACTTAGTTCTGTGGCTTTTCCATTACATTTTATTTTCTGAGCAACTGAAAAACCATGACATTTATTGTAATATTATTAATACAAAAATGATCTCTACATAAATAGATGGCAAGCTCAGGACACAACATTTTACCGCAGCAAACATATGTTTCTACAGAGCTATTGAATTTGAACACAGACCCAAAGGGTCCTAGATACACTGATATGAGCTAATACATGAAGAGGTCCAAAAGCATAAAGGTCTTCTAGAACTCATCACAAAACCTTGTTTTACATATGCAGTCAGGACTGTTTTGGTACTCTTTCCTTAGGAGATACACAGAACAAAGTCCAAGAGATCTGGAAACCACCATAGCTTCAATAATTGCAACATACTTTAAAGAATGGGTTTGAGTATAAACTGTCCAAATACCTACAGAATTATTTTAAAAAGCACACATCTATGCTGAATAAATCAAAGTTTTCAGTCATTTCAAATACAGGCGTACAATCGATGTGGGCAGAGGTAAGAAACAAAAGCTAAGACGTGTAAGCTAACATGGCAAAACAAGGAATGTCTGGGCAGTTTAACAATGGAAAGCACACACAGGGCAATTACAAAAGTGAAGGCCCAGTAGAAAGAATGGTCAGACGATATAAGAAACAGAACAGTTGTCTCACACATGAAAGGGACCAGGAAAAAGGCAGAGACATAAATGCTAGCTTGAAATAGGAATGCAAAGAAAAATAAGTTTATATTAGGATAGCAGCAACTTCCTCTAACATTTAACTTCCCTTTCAGTAATTTTTAAGTCTGGGCTGCAGGCTGGTTTTAATGCAGATCCCATGTTTATGTGTTATACTTAAGGATGCAGTAAGTCATAACTTCAGCATGCTTTATTTCCTACTCTGCTGTTGCCAGAGGAATATAACATTAGATGCCCTCCATATTTCTTTTCTCCTCCACTTGGGTTGTAGGGCTACTTGAAATTATCTCAATTTTACAACATTTAACTATAGCGCCTTAAATTACTGGCCCAGCAATAAACCAGCAGAGGCCAAAAACAGAACACTGGAATTCCTTTTATCGAAATCACCTGTCCATCACGTCTGCATGTGAGGACCTGTGCTAATTCCTTTTATTGAAGTCACCTGTCTGGATAGACATTGAAACCACTTGTATAACACAGCTGATATTCTAAAGAGCACTTGTGTGTTAGGCCATCACATGCCAGCCTCATTCCAACTACTGTATGTAGATAGTAAAGGCTACATTCCAAGGGAACACTTAACTGCAATCAGAAGTACCTGGATTAGTTGTGCTCTTCCTTGGTTATGATCTTCAGCCAGTGTGAATCTAAAAAAAACAAAACAAAACAAAAAAACATACTCCCATGCCACAAAATTTGTTCTTAGTACACCATGCAATTTGAAATGTGTAGTCTGTTGTGATTTTATGTGCAAATTGATCGGGTATTACTGCAATTTCTCTCAAAGGACTGAAGTAACTGGCACTGATTTCATTTTCCATAGTTTGAAATTCTGCTATTTAATCAGTAAAATGTTTTAAGGTACCACTGATATTTTCCCCTTCTTGTTTTGTGAAACTCTTATGTTGAAGCAGTTTTATTATACAAGGATTTAGAAGTACCTAACAACATTAATAAAAGACATGACAGAGGTATAAGCTATTAAACAAACTGAAAGAGATGCCAAAGAAGTTTACATTTTGACTTTCATAATCTGGACATTACTGCAATATTATTGCAATAAAGAAAAGAATTATCAGCAATTCTTTGAACATACAGCTCTCTAAGAAATCATCTGTAGACGAAAAATCATAATTAGCCTTAGTGAGTACAAATTATGTTCTCTGTTCTCCTTCATGGAAAAAAAAAAAAACACCGTCAGGAATAACAAAAACAAAGAAATGCATAGGCTTTGAAAGAGGTAGGTGCTTGCCGCATCTTCTTCCGCATTGCGGAAATGATCACGACAAACGAATGAGTGGACAAGGTATCTGCAGAAACTGCAGCCCAGTGACTACAGCTGTACTGTTACTGGTAGCAAAACCACATATGGCCAAAATGCTGCATTACCATCTGCATCTCACAATCCACTCTTTGCTACCAGTCCTGCTGCCATGAATGTAAAAGCCCTTTGCAAAAAAAAAAAAAAAAAAAAAAGTAGTCACAGGGCCTTTATGCTATTTCAGTAAATACTAATTTATAAGGCTACTGGCATGTAGGGGCAAGCACTTTTAATGATATACACCAATTTGTTTTCGCAGGCTGCTTGGCTACTGTCAGAGAGCCCACCTCCCCGGCACTGCCAGGACTTGCCCACCAGCTGTGTGCACTGACATTAAGCCAGGCCAAGAAGCATTGTCCTAGCACGCGTTGCGTAGCTGCCCTGCCTCCTCCTTGGTAACAATTTAGTGATCTTCCTTTCTCTTCTGCCAGGTGGCAGAGCGGAGCAATTCAGCAGCAGCAAAATACACACAGAATCACAGAATTTACAGTTCTGCAATCTCTGATTTGAAGAGATCAAATGGGATTGCAGTGGAGTACCCACTGTGTCCTGACACCCCACTCAAAGAAAAGGCGCGCACATCACATGCATAAGGAGAGAGATTTATCTTTTATGTATATACACACACAAAATCAAGAAGAAAGTCATACTGAAAAGAGGCTACAGCTGTATGTATTTTTCCTCTCCAAATTTTCAGGCACTTAATCTTCAGAGAATATCTCCTGAAAATTCTCCTGTCCTTTGCTGTCCTTCTATTTCTAATGTCCCATTACCCACTTTCACATTTCAAACAATACTGCTGCTGCTAATCCTCTGTTAGGTCTCTTACCCCATCACACCCCTATCTCAGCCTTCAGTTCTGAAGTGGTTACTTCAAGAAGCAGGTCATTCAAGGACTTCTTTCCAGTGCTGTCATTTTCATCAGTGCACAGGTTAAATAAAAACTACATTATCCATCAGCAATAATTCATTGTCTTTTCAGTATCTAACAGGATTCTTGTGCTGCTTGCTACAGTTCTTGTCACTAGAGACTGCTCCATTTTGCTGCTTACATGCAGAAGCAATTGCTGTATTGTAGTAGAAAGGCATATTCAGATACATAAAGCTGGTAGATAGAGAGCACTTTCCAATTTAGTTAAACTTGTCTTGCATGAATTAAAGCTTCCCTATAATCATACCCAAATCAGAAATGGTTATCACTTTCCTTGTGTTAGTGTGTTATGAAATAAGGTACTTAAAGACCCCCTAAGTCACTCGTTATGCTTTTCTTTTAGATCTGTGCTCACAATTTCTTTTTTCATTAGTAGGGGAAAGTTCTGAATTTTCCTTAACAGAACAAAACTCAAAATCACAGAAGTCAGACCTCCTCAATTCCGATTTCATGGCTTATAAAGTACACAAATTATAGAGCTATCAGACATTTCCTTGGCTTACATTAAAATCTGCAGTAAGCCTCTAGAGCGGACCAATATATTTGATGCCTTTCTCCTAAAGATTTTATGACATCATAAACATTTCTGACTCCATGACAAATACTTTATAATACATTAAACAAGCTCGTTCAAATGATTCTAAATGTTATGCCTATGGCAATGTACTTAGAAATGGAACACTTGCTTGCACACAGAGAAACCTTAAAGTTTAACTTTGACCACCACAATTTATGTTCATGAAACTGAAGGCATTCAGATCACGTCCAATGGTATAAAAGCCCAAAAAGCACAAAGCAGGCATGTCCTCCAGAAGTTCATCGTGCTGTACCTCCCACATCACAGCATCAACACTGAAGGCTGCTCCCCAGTAAAACTTCCTGCTGAATTCAATCTTAATTAGCATGGAACATGAAACTATACAACAATTAAATTGTATTTATAATATGCTTCTAATCAGTTCAGTTGAATTAAGCTAATGTAGATAAACTGCAAAGCCTTGCCATCCCTCTTTGCTCGGGAAGACTGTGATAACTTTCTTCAGAGTCAATAAAGTGCTATATCCAAAGAGGCGCTGCAGGCACCGCAAGTCACCAAAACTGAGATGCTTGTACTTCCTGCAAAGAAAAGCACCGCAAACTGATTCTCTCATTCAAGAGCATAAAGAAAATTTACAAAATGCTTTCTGAACTGGAGGCACAGGGAGACTTCCAGTCACAAGGCAATAAAAATACTGCAACAGGATTAATTAATGACAAACTTATCAAAAGCATTCATGAACAGCTAATAACTAAATTCAATCCCTAGAATATAGAACTGGCTCAGATGATTTTATGAACTCTGTAAAAATCACTGCTGTGCAGCCATTAAAACTGGGATGAAACAGAAGCCTGAAAGCATCTGATCGGTATATATTCATGTTTTACTATAGACTGCAAACAGAAGACAGACTGAAAAATAAAACCTGTATTTAGCAGTGGGGGAATAGGTTTTGTTTTTTTATTGTCAATCATTCTTGAACTTTCTTCTGATGACCATTTAAGCCAACTTTTGACTCAAAAGCTTTAAGGTATCTGTGTAGGAACAGACAGCTTGCTCAATTGGAAGATGTTCCTAAGCTTCTATAATTTTAACACAGGTGCTGTGTAAACAGCTCATAAATAAATCATACTATTGCCTAAGAGTAAATGGAAAATACACTAGAAAGTATTAAAATACAAGAATATTTTTCATATTACTTTTTGTATGGTACCCTTCTTGTTAACTAAGGCTCCTGGCCTGAAAAGACCAAAAGCAGACATCAGATTTGGAGAAAAATAGCAGAAAAGCATCCCAGTTTCTCTGTGGATAACATATTCTTTCAGTTATAGAAATGCACTTCTTACCTTACATACTTCAACATATGCTACGTGAACAAGCTGGCTGCCTCCACATAATACCAGTGACCAGAAAATACTCTACACCCTCTGCTTCAGAAAGTCATTGGATATCCAAATCATAAATTTCGAATTCCCAGCTGTCACTGCCTAGCTGAAATCCAGAAGGCATAGTTATGTCATACTGTATGACATTATCACTCTCTTACACTTTGTAGCTTCTTCAGCACTAACAGAAAAACCCACAGCTACTGGATTGTCTAGAATTTTTCACATTTACCACAACTGCAATTAAATCTAAATAACCCTTATGAACTCAGTCCTGTAAAATAGATTATTTTGTCTACTCCTGGTTTCCCTATGTTTCCTTTACCCAAGGAAACTTAAATAATAAAATAATGAATTACCTGAAACCTAGTTTACCTATTGTATAACCACCATATGTGGTAACATAGAGTCTTAAACTGAAGTTACTTCAGAAATGCAAGAAAATGATGAGCAGTTTAGCTCTGAAGTCCTGTAACCATGTGGTTTGGGACTTCATTGACGAACAAGAACTTACTTGGCATGAACCCATCACAGATTTTATTATTTGTTTCTTGATGAATAACAAATTTTGTAATTGGATAATACTCTTTTTTTTTTTTTCCTAATGAATTGTGTGTATACACACTGGCATACTCACACAAGCTACAGTGGCTGTTATTACGGTGGATTCTAAGTCCCCTTAAATAAGTATCCCCCAGAAAATGTATCTGGTCCATTAACAGTAAGCAGTATGTCCACCTGAGTTTATAGGCATGCTCAGTAATTCAAATAGAAATCATGACCAAGCACGAGACAGTCCTTTCACTTGTCCTAAAGGTATTTCCTTGCTAAAAGGGCTTATCACTGAATTATGTTAAAGTGTAGTATTTGTATTAAACGTTAGATATAAATAAATTTAAATGCTTAATGTTTCCTGAAAGTCACGATTTCATGTATAAGACCCAAAAATTCCCAAGTAAACCCAACAACTAAACAGAAGTCTTATCCTCCAGAGTAAGACTGGCATAAGACTAGGGACTGGAAAGGGTCTCATTTACACGCACTGTAAAAAGCTAGATGAGTGACCTTACATGGTCTGCATAATCTCTCTGCAATTCCATTTACCCAGCCTTAAAATGGGGAAAATTCTACTTACCTGGATTGCAGTTTGTCATCAAAACAGCACGTGCCCTAAAAACGCATGTTTCCATATAGATACAAAGACGTTCATACACAGCACTTTTAAGTCTTCAGTATCAAATCTCTTCCACTGAAATGTACACAGTTTTTGCCACGTATTCCTTAACTACTCATTTAATGAAGGTTTCAGTCTTCTAGAAGAAAAAGTGTCAATTTGCGTGACTTACTACCTGCTGAGAACATTAATAGACCTTCAAATCTTATAAATGAATGAGCAGGGGACAAACGGGTTTTGCAAGTTTATTGTGCTGTAGTTACATTACTTCTCAACTGACCAATCCTTAATGATGTTTTTGAAAAAGAGATTACTTAACAAAAATAGCATTCCCTTTAAGTAATTGTGTAGGTTACCATTTCTCTTTACAATTGAGCAAATAAATTGAGCTGGAAGCACTCACTGGATCAAGACATTCATTTATGAGTAGTCCCTGTAATCAGGGATTCACCAGTCTGCCAAAATCATTTTCCTACTCTGAAATTAATGCCATCAAAATTGATGATACTACTCAATGCCCGTTATGGATCCTGTATGTTATAAGTAGAGAGACATATCATCAGCTAGTGTAAATCTATACTGTTCTTAAATCCAATGGAACTACATCAATTTACAGCTGCTGAAGATTTGTTCCTAGGTCTTTCTTTAGCACTGATAAAAACCATTGAACCAAACTCTGGACACACTTCCAAATTTAAAGCTCCCACCAACTATAGCAAGAGTGATGCCTAAACAAGGAAGGAAAGACTGTAAACAAGTCCTAGAAATAGCATACTTCCCACCCTACATTTATTCTAAGTTTTAAGTTAATTGTTAAAATCATAACCTGTGAGGAAGTCAAGGGCACAATCGATTTTGAAATTTCTTTGATTTCTTTTACCTACTCCCAGAAATTCTACTTGGTAACAGTGATTTATTACGCCAAGCCCAGTTTGCTGTAATAATGGAAAAAACTCCAATAAAGCACACAGGAAAAGCGGCACCATCAGGAAAACATTATTTGGCCCACAGTGTTACCCCAGCTGGATAAAGTTTCAAAGTGGCTGTCCTTACATCTCTCCACGAGCTATCATTACACCCACATTAAAATTCTAACTGTTTCTTGTATCCCTCTCATGCAATTTTTCCTCCAAAAATATGGTGCAGTAAACACTCATTTGAGCAACCTTCACTTGCACACTCAGTCCTAAGACAGTCAGAAGGGCTAACAAACAGCAAGAAGAAACGATTGCCCAAAGAAGGATTTTGCAGGAGGGGTACCGAAACATTTCTTAGACCACCATCCTACAAAAATATAGGCAGTAGAGAGAAAATACCGTTCTTTCGTAGACAGTATCTTTAATCATGGCAAGTTTCTGTATATGATTCTGCACACAAGGATTATTGCTAACGGCTAGTAAACATATTTCTGGCTACAGATTTGTGAATCTAAACAAGGCAGTTTTTGAGAGCTGTCTACACACATCTTGTGTAATGGTATACGCTGTAGTTATCTAGAGGTATTTGCTCTTACACATCTATCACAAGTGGTTTACAGCTGCTTGCATTCTGTGAGTATTACATACAAGAATGAAAACTCTGAACACCTGCTTCAGAAAGTTACCAGTAAGAATATACATAGTAACCATTAAAATGGGTTAGCACTATAATCGTAAGAAAAGGAAAAAAAATTTGAAAGTGTTCCTTAATGCTACTCTATTGTAAGACTTTTCAACATCAAAATGGAAGTAAAACAGAATTCAACTTACATTTACCTTAATACAATCAGATTCATCAACAACAAAAAACAGCAGTCATTTTCTACCTACAGTTTTTCCATACAGCTTCTTAGAGAAATTAAGATAATTTCAGACACCCCAAAACAGTTTGACTTAAAAAGAGCTAATCACTTAGCTTTCCACACAACATTTTCTTTCATTAAATTTCCATTTTTACCTTCGCATTTTTCCCTTTTCCAGCATCCATAACCAATCATCACTCTGCCCTTCCATTATGCTTGGTATATTGCAGTGAGAAGCATCTTCATTAAATAGTATTAAAAATAGAACACACACGATCTCCCTGCCAGAGCATGCTCCAACTGTGCTGGTACCTCAAATCTCAAGGTAACCATGCCCAGCTGGGAACTGAGAGGCAAAGCCTGTGCGAGATTACCAATTTACAAGCCTAATTGTGCACACAGACTTGCCTCAATTCATGATGAAGACTGCTAAAACAAGAAGCCAGCATGCAGTTAAGATTATGTGACTGAAAAGTTACAGGTCACTTTACAGGAATTTTCCCCTCCCTGTAACTTTCAGTTTCAATGCTCTGTACTTGCCTAAATCTTAGATATGCCATTTTGGGGAAGGTTTAGAAGAAAACACACCAGACATACACATATCTAGCTAATGGCTGTGGTAGAGAAGTCGAACAGGTGAGCCATGAACACCTGTGCTGCTCGCTAATTCCTTTGTTTCATTTCTCAGCACGTTTACCTGAATATGACACAACAGCAGTGGGATGAACTGAAACAGAACTGCACACACCTGGAAGCGCAAAGATGGGAGGATGAGCAGTGGTGCTAAGACACACCTAGCACACAAAAACGATCCCTGAATGTGAGTATGTTCCCCCCACTGGCTGAGGCGGTAAATGAATGCAGGAAACTAACAATAATTAAACTGGACTGCACAATGGCTGTGCTGGATGAGCATGTCATTAGCTCCACAAGCGATATGGCTGAAATGCACATACAAGGACGTAAAATCACACTAGACAGAGTAGCGTTATATTTAATTAATACAGACTACTAGGCTGTCTAACAACGCGACTGTACCTCTCCTTCACTGCATGCGAGAACAAGAAGATAGATGCCACCGAAGCACCACGTAAACCCTTTACCCTCAAATCACCACCCGCAAGAACAATGCAAGCAGAACATGCCAGTCTCCCTCTGCCCCTCTCGCAAAGGTCTCAGAGCCGATTCCTCGTCGTCGTTCACAAACCGGCGAGGGAAAGTTTGCCTTTTGTTACCTTCCCTTTGACACTTGTAATCGTTTCGACCAAAATACCCCTCTGGAAGGCAGCGATCCCACTCCTGCGGCCGTGTCCCCCCCCCCCTTTCATCACCACCCGTCTCCAGCCGGGGGGCAATGGCACCGGCCGAGTCCTGGGTGCCCAAAACCTGGGGGCAACAGGGGTCCCCCTGGCTCCCCTTGACCCCCCTCAGCTCCCCGGGCACCCGCACCACCTACCCCGCCGCTGAGAAATCTGGCTCCAGCTTCGGCCCCAAGCTCATCTTCCCCCGCTGTATCGCTGAGATGCAGGGTTTATTTTTTAATTAGCAGGGTTTTTCCCCTCCCTCCTCCTCCTCCTCCTCCTCCTCCAGACGCCACAGCTCGGAGCTGGGATGCTGCCCCCCATGCACAGCCCTCCCCCCCAACTTCCCTAACCTCCACAATTAAAACAGAGCACGGGGGGGGGGGAGGGGGGGAAGAGAACGGACGACGAAATGACACGAAACACATGCTACAAGGAAAAATAATAATAAAAATATAATATAAAATCGCAACAACAAAGAACAGCACACCACACAAATGTCTACAGATTGCTTTGCGCTTTTTTTCTCCTTTTTTTTTTTTTTTTTTTTTTTTTTTCCTTTTGTTACCTTGCCTGAAAACGGGCTGTGCCCCCAGCGTCTTGGCGGGTCGGGTTATTTGTTTGTTTGTTTTTTATATGGGGCAGCTGCTGGCCGGTTTGTTTATGTGGCGGAGGGCACGCTGCTGCTACAGCGCAGCGCCTGTCTTCCTGCAAGACATGGTCTCTGCCTCCGCCTCCGCCGCGGGAGGAGATCCGCCGCGATGCTCCCGCTGGTACTACTACTGCTGCTGCTGCTGCTGCTGTCCGACCGGAGCCGGGCCGGGCCGGCTTGCCTCGCCCTGCCTATCCCTGTCCCGGTCCCTTCGTGCCTGACTGGAGTCCCTACCGGTCGCCCGCTGCTCTGCCTGTCCCCCGTCCTTTATGCGCCGCGCTGCCCCGCCGTACTGCCTGCCTGCGAGTCTCTCCCTCTCCCTTTCTCTCTCTCTCTTTCTCTCTCTCCCCGCCCACGCAGTGTGGTGCGCCCCGGCCCGCAGACGGCGGCGCCTCTCGTGTCGCTTCTCGCCGGCTCCTCTCAGCGCCACCACCGCCGCTCCGGCTCGCCCTGCCTCGGCCGCGCAAGCGGCCACCTCGGAGCGGCCCCGCACCCCACCGCCATTGCGCCCGCTCGCCCTGCCTCGTCCCCTCTCCTCCCTGCCCACCCCTCTCCTCAGAGGCACCGCGGCTGTCTGTCTGTCCCTGCCTGTCGGGCTGTGCGGCATCATGTTCCTCCATCGCACCACCGCCTCTACCCACCCCCCGTCCCCAGCCAGGAGCAGAGAGACAAAGCAGCCGGCCGGCACTAATGAGGAGGAGGCTCGTTCATAACCCTCCAACTCCTCGTTACGCGCTCCCCATCTCCCCCCGACCCAAAATCACGGGGGAAAAAAGCGATCCCCGACCTCCCGAGAACAGCTTTGGTGAAGGTGTGGGGAGGGTGATTTTAATTATTATTTTTGCTGGTGAAAGCTGACAGCGTCCGCACTGCTGAGCCAAGCTGCTGAAAGGGGGCGGCGGGAGGGAGGGGGAGGGGAGGGGGTGAAGACTGCAGCAGATTTTGGGTGGGAGCAGATAAGCCACTTAAAATGGGGCACATGATCCCCCTCTTCCTCCCTTCCCAGCGTTGTTTCCATCTAGGACCTTATTTGATATTTCTTCAAGAGCCTCGCTGCACACCATCGAGGCAGAGGGAAAAAGACATTTCACCAGCACACACATTTCCAACACATAAAACCTCTGCTATCTCTTGGGGGGGGGAAGCCTCGTTTTACCCAATTGAATACATCCAGGCATTCATCCTACTTCCAGCAGAGAAAAGGGCATTTACCTTTTTGCTAGGTGGCTATTAATATGCAGTAAAATTATAGCTGTACAACGCCAAATGTAATTGCCATAGATCATTTAGAGCAGATCCAGCAATTCAGCTGCTGGAAACACATGCTCTGTGAATAGCCATGCATCTGGTACAAAGCCCTCTACTACAATAACCTGAAAGGAGACAGAAGTGTCTGGTACTAGCTGCAATTAGTAATCCTACAGATGAAAAATAAACAGTCAATAAATATAAAGCAGCAAGATACTACGAAACATAGTGATTGTTTCTGTCTACAGTGATACAAAGAGCCCAACTCCCACAGACAGACAATTCTTATTTAAAATATACAGTGAAAAATGCACTCTTTTCATTATGTAGTTCAAAAAGTCCTTGTTTCAAAATAGAGTTTTCCACAATTAGCGACTGTAGAAGAACTCATGTACCAGTTGAATGCAGACAAATATACAGAGGATGGAGGGAGGGAAATGATTACTTTATTAGGCATTATCCTGGCACCCCTGGAATCCCTCTTTTCCCCTTAGCAGCGAACACCTGCTTTTACTGGGGACCGCTGAATGGAGTCAGACTTGAAGAATACAGCAAGCAATGAACCACACCAGGGTGAGCATTAGCAGAGTCCTGGTGCACGCCTCAAGTGATCAGACGCATTCAGCCATGCACACCAAAATCTGTGCTGCTAATGCACCTCCTGGTGTGGCTTCCTCCTATGATAGTTGAGTGTGGCTCCATCTACTTTTGATTTTGTTATTTAACATATCCCCACGGTATCCACTACAAGTTGCTCCTGAAAGTAAGAAGAGTGGCAGAAAGGCTATATATGGCACTACACTGAAGTGTACAATAGCTGGTGACTGGGGTAGAGTCCATTCTTTGCTTTTGACGTGGGTTGTGTTTTTTTGTTCTTTCTTTTTTATTTTCTTTTTATTTATTATTTTTTTGTTTTGTTTTGTTTTCCAGCCATCTCCATTGCAGACCAAGGTTTATGGATATCAAAACTGCTTTGAGCATGCATTGAAATGCAGAAGACTTTGCCTGGCTTCTGCGCATCATCCCTTACCTCCTAAGCAGGCTACCCAGCTAAGGGGAGGGAGGGACCTCAGGCTGCATCAAGACATGAAAGGGGTACTCACTCAGTGACTTCACTAGATGGCTCATAACTCACCTGCTTGTAAAGTAGGTGAGTAGGTGTGAGGGGGCTGCTTCAAAACCTTGCCCCAGTCACTAGATACAATGAACGTGTAAAACAGCCACGTGTCAACAGCTTCTTTCTCACAGTTTGGATACTGGGGTGTCCTCAGAGTGGGAAGTGCTGAAGCTGTACATCAGATCTGGAAGTAGATAAAAATTCATCCAAGCTGTAGTCCTCACAGTTCAGTCCACTCTCCTGTGTGACAGAATGTGTTTGGGGCAAGTTACCAAATGCTAAAAGTTGCCAGCTACAGTAACAACAAAGAAAATACGCAAAATAAATAAAAATCATCATCCTAGCTACTGTTTCAGCTCAGAATGGTGAACAGCGTCAAAAACAGCACGGGCAAGGAGGTGACATTACCTCCTTTTGTGGAGAAATCATGTCAGACCATCCAGGAGTTAGATATGAATCTAATGGAGTATGCACCTTGCTTTTTCTGGACTTTTCTTTGCAGAAAAAATAAAACAGACATAAAATCACAATCACTGCACAGTCACAATCACAGCATCCGAGAGGTGGGAAACCATGGCAATGGTTTGCTGTTGTCTGTACTGATCTGTAGGCATACACAGGGATAATTGTTCATTTAAGCTTCATGGAAGTCAGCAGGAGCTGTGTGTTTAAGCAGGGCAGAATTTGATAAACTCTTAAGGTCCCTGATAACTTCTCCTGTCTGTTGTGTAGCCAGACTTGGGAAAAAAAAAAAAAAAAAAAAAAAGAAAAAAAAAAACAGAGAGAGAGACATGAGACTTGGTTCTCCAAGTACTTTTTGGAATAAAGCAGCCAGTTAACTTGCAGCACATGCTTTCAAAAACTCTGGTCTTGTCAAGTGCCTTTGTGCAACAGGACCCCCATATGACAGTGAGGCATACATGCACCATACATGCACAAAATTCCAACAGGCAGCATCAACTTGAAGTGTTTTTGAAGCATGACGTCAGATTGTATTACTTTTTCACTGTGGGCATGATTTGCAACTATGCTCACTCAATTTCACTAAGAAATCAAGAAAACATTAGTGGGCTTATGGAAACAGAATCAGATTGGACGGATATGATATTGGACAAACATACAGAGATTCGTGCAGTTCTACAGCCACAGGAGATTCCTGTAATAGAAGGCATGCAGTTTTTCTTAATAAAAGCTTGCATGACTGGTTGCACATTTCTTCTGCCTCTAGTCATTTTTCAGTGAAACAAAGCTAGTATACAGTCTGTTTTGGAGTTACGGAATGATTCAGATTAAGGCATTGCAGTATAATAACCTGTTGATGTATTTTATCATTATCCTCTGCAAAAGAGATCAGTGTTAGTAGTTTATTTTAAAGTGTATTTTTTTCCCATTTTTGTACTACGTGTTACAAAAAAATTAATCACGCATAATTTGCAGATGGACTTAAAAATACTGCACTTATATTTAAAATGGCTCTTTACACTATGTAAATATAGCTAAACTGCTCTAGTCTCAGACACTTTTCAGGAAGAGCTGAAATATTTATTTCGGCTACAACATCACAAGTAAAGGAAAATTAACCAAGTGATTTGTGTACAGCTTGTATAACAGTCCAGATTGAAGAAGAAGGAAGAAGAAGGAAGAAGAAGGAAGCATTATGCTCACTGAAGTCACTGAGAATTTTGCAGTGGACTTCATTAGGATTAAGAACAGGTACCTAAATCTAAGACTCTCTCTTTGGAGGAAGATCAGTGAACAACCCTGTAAAAATATAATCTGTTGCTACAGGGGCTGAGGAAGATATTTTTTCTCCCACTAAAAGGAACACACCATTTCTTTGTGTTTGACATTTCAAATCCTCTCCTAGTTTCTTTTAGAAATTGCAAAGTGTTTGATGTACCGTATCTATGTATCTTGAAAATGATATTCCAATGTGGAGTTCCTCATCCCACCAAAATAAATAAATAAATAAACAAACAAACTCTGATCTGCTGATCCCTCCTAAGACCAGAAACTGCAGTCCCTGTTCAGCTGTGACTCGCAAAAGAAAATGAGCAGGAATTTGAACTCTAGCCTTGAGAGCTAGCATTGGTGCAAATGGTCTCTCCTGTATAAGCTTCTTGCTTAATTTATGCTTATAGGCAGAAGGACTGAGGACTTTCAAGTCACAGTGTTGGAGGGACAGTGGATTAAATGGATTTTATGGATTAAAGGGGGGCTGGCATCTTACAAAGGATATTCAACAGTAAGTCAAAGGCCACACTTTAAGTGAAAGGGCTCAGCCTGGTATCCTACATACATTCAAAGAGCTTTGACAGGTTAAACAATTCAGGCGGTGGGTAGTTCTCAGTTGCTCTGAGCATAAGCCCGTCTCTGATGACTCAGCATCACAGTATTTTTGGGGGTTTGTTTTATTATATGTACATGCAACATGGATGTTAGAGTGATGAGATGAGATGTGCAGTGGTGAGTGAGCAAAAGAAGTAAGAGGAGAGAGTCAGCCAATGAATGCTTTGGTGTTAGGATGGGCCAGAGAGATAATGGTGAGAAAAAGAAGAGGAGGAGGAGAGACCCAGGCAGGGAATGCAGTGAGCTGGTTATCTTGAGATCTGTGACTCACTGCAGGGAATGCACACTACCCACGTACATTAGAGTATTGTAGGGGAGAAATCAAGCTGAGGAAATTCCTAAGTCTTTCGACACAATTTATGAGCTTTAATAATGGCTCAGGGTCACCTAAGACCCCAGGAATAGTTTGGATCACAAATATGAATGGATCAAAGGAGACATGACAAATACAGCATCTCCAGGGGAGTACTTACAGTCCTCAGCATAAGAGCCATAAGTATTGCAACTTCTCTAGCACAAAGCAGTTTCCCTTCAAGATTTCACTAAGAAAAGTTGTTATTACAGCCCTTTGTCTAAAGCTAAGTGTAAAAGGAAAGCTTTCCTTCCAGCACACCTAGAAAGCAGACACTTTTATTTATTTATTTTTTCCCTGAACGATTTTCAGCTACTATAATAACACATGGACAATACAAACTTTCAAAAGTACATGGTCTATCTACATGGTCTATCTCTCTCTCTGCTGAATCATCATTAAACCTACATCATCTGTCCTTAAACTATCCTGGCAGAAGCTGAGGGACTAGGGGGCTTCCTGGGTGAGAAAGCGGATACAGAAACAATAAAGAGGAGGAAAAAAGCAATTTCGAAAAGAATACCCATTTACCCTCTAGAAATCCTGCCACAGCAATATTAAGTATAGCAGTAAACCATGGTTATGGGATTGTAGGTCTGGTTTAACACTCAAAAGCAACATCAGTATGTTTTAGAGATAAACTTAACAGCCCTAAGTAGACAAAGAACAATCATACAGACTGTGAGGTATTTCTGTTCAGCTATTTATTTCATGCTGTGAGGAGTGTGGGTTTTGGTAACATTTACCAGTTCTCTGTTCTGTGTTTTGGTCAGGGCACACAAATGCAACCCAATGTACTGTCTGTTATATAAGCAGTAGTAGATAGCGTAGATCAGATAAAACAGGAAAACTTGGAGACTAAAGCTAGCAAATTATCTGGAGGTGAAGAAAAGATGAATTGCTGTGCTGATTGGCCCCTGGATCCCAGAGTACTCAACAACTACCAATTTCTCCATTTGAAATCCCCCTGAACATGTTGTCCTCTTAACTTCTGCTTCTAGAAACATCTAGGCTTCTCCAAAATGCAACAACTTAAGAAAAGGCTCCCACTGACACTAGGCCCAGGCCTATCTTGCAGAGATTTTCACACATGACTTAATACCAAACTGGCACGTTGATATTCTTCAACTAAATACCATTTGGGGGATTTCCTTTACAATGTTTTATTCTAAGAATAATGTTTAACTTCTCCTATCACAGCCACTGGTATTGTGGGTAGTCACATCTTAAACATTATTGTACCAGTAACAATTAAAAGAGAAGTCTATGAGTAATACATCTTACCTAAACAGGGATGAACCTGCTAGATCACAAACTATTTCTCAGAATCTGTACACAAATTAATATAAAGGTTGGAATTGCACATAGCATAAGGGGGAAAATGGCTAGTTCTGCAAAATTATGACTGTCTACACTTACCCCTCCCTATCACAGCTTTATTAACCTGCTCTGTTAGAGGAGCAGCAAACAACAGGCAGGGGAGTTCAAATTTTGGTCATGAACTCTGCACAAGAGGAGACGAAGAGACTCTCCACAACAGAGGAAGTTAAGAGTGCGTGCCAAAGTACAGAAACGACCTGACATTTAGAAAACAACAAGCAAACAAGTAAAAAGCCCACTCTGTTCTAAATCATTCATTCCAAAATTAGCACCTCACAAAGTATTGGAAACAATGTAAGACAGTTTCTTTTTTCTTTTTCTTTCTTTTTTTTTTTTTTTTTATACCTCATGTATACTGCCATGTAAGTTTTGTTTATGCTTGATAAAAATTACCAAGAAAGGCTCAGATGAAACTATAATATTCATAGTCGGCATGACTCTACTTCAGATTGTCATATCTAAAATCTCCAACAGAAGCAGCAGCCCTACAGTAAACAGAAGAATTCCTGCTCTGTGTCATTTTATCACCCTCTCGAGTTCTGTCAGTGGTGATAAAACCAGCAAAAATGGGGCCTTTGTCACGCAACTGGGGACTCTCAGAGGCTTTTCAAGGAGCTTTGGGTTAAAACTGTACTGAGGATTTTTTGAATCCGTTTGATAAGGTTTGGGAATTGCTACATTCCCCAGTGGGCTCTTTATTCCTCTGTCTGACTGCCGTTGCTGCCTTAGCATGAGTCCTGTCCCTGGGAGCAGAGTATATTGCTTTCCAGCACACCCTCACCTCTCCTGCTTTGCTCATCCGGGACCACTGCTCATTTCCAAAGAATCTTATAGAATGAGTTTGATTATCATCAATTTAGCAATTTGCAGTGTTTCTCTTGAACACTTTGGAATCAACTTTTACATCAGAAAGTCTGCTGCAGAAAAGAGACAGTAAGGAATGGATGGCTGCTGATACAAAAATTAGGTCCATTCAGTACAAAGTGAGCAGGGGCATTATGAAATCCCATCATGATGCAGGTCACAGACTGAATGCTAAGACAGACACTTAAGCTTCCACTACTCTGAGGTCTTGGACTGGAGTCTTAGGCATAGTTATTTCTCAGTCATTGCCCTTAAATTAATACAGTTCCCCCAGATTTTCTCCAGCTGCCTTCTCTTTGTTTCGCCTTGCCTTATCCACTAGACATATTTAAATTTTCCATTGTTTGGAATCTACATTTTTTTATACCCTGTAATTATAGCTTTTGCAATGTGCAATACTGTATAAAGTCCCTTCATTGAAAGAGCAGAACATGGTAAAATTTTAGCATCATATAATTTCCCTTGTAATGTTAAATCATTTTCTTTCTTTCTTTCTTTTCTCCCTCCCCTCTTTTTTTTTTTTTTTTTTTTTCTTAACCAAAAGGAAAGAAAGATTCAAAGTGCACATACAGAGGGAGAGAGGGAGATGGACAGAAAACTTAACAGTGTCATAATACCACACTACATCGCACCTTACATTTATTGCAACAATAATATTGCATCAATGACAGAACTCCCTGTTTATTGCTTCAGTCACTCAGCGTTGGGCTCTGTACTCTGCAAGGCACTACTGGTTCACAAATACAAACCTCCTCATGTGTTTGTGACATTGTATTCTCAAATATCACATCATAAAAAAATATTAAAATAAAGCTGTTCATAACATTTTCCTGTGTACCATCTGGGCCTTGCAAGAAAGCTGACATTATCTGTCAAACTAAAGATAACCACATTTTCTCTCTTTTGTATCGTTAATGTTTGTCATCACAAATTTCACTTTAATGCTCCAATTACATTATGACATTCTTACAAACTGAATGGCACTAATGACTTTCATTATTATTTACACACTTCCTTAATTATAAGGCTCTCCCTCACATTCACAACATGTTCTCCCTCATAACACTCACCCTGATATAAAGCTAATGAATTTTAAACTTTCTATTACATAAAAGCTCGTGATTAATTACCCGGCTTCCCGATCTTTTTATGATGTACAATACAGGCCTCTCCTGCAGTGATGTAGTAAAGTGGGAGAAGTAGGGAACTTTTATTCTCTCCTCAGTGAAAGAAAATAGAGAGATAAATAGAGTTGCTTTCTCTTTAAAGTAGCATATGCAAATTTAATTGAAAACAAATACACATCAAACCATTCCTCAGGAGAAATCTAAATCTCTCTATATTAACGACGTGTAGTAAACAGGATAATAATACCTATTATTATCACCTTTAATTTTTCATGAAAACAGTTTTTTAATCTACTTCAAGCAAATAAGATGGTAGAAGTAAAAACATATGGCTTTTATATAAGACATCTCAGTGTTATATGCTGTATCACCAAGATCAACTACTTACGTGTTTTTAATTATTCAAAATACTAAAATACTGGACTCCTTCACTGATAAAAAAAAAAAAAAAAAAAAAAAAAAAAAACAAGACAAACAAACAAACAAACAACAACAACAAAAAACAACAAGGTTGCTCCACACCAGATGAAGGGCAGTTGTGACAAATATAAATTACTGCACTTTGGACTGACAAAAGTAATACAATAAGCCAGAGCCTACAGAAGACACCGTGAGTGCACTGAGCAGGCTAGCAATGAAATTCAGAACTCAGTATTTAGACTGAAGCTTGTACCAGAGGCTGCAGAAGATCTGCACGTCTCAGTGCCTGCACTGCCAACAGCAATTGGATTCTTGAAGCCAAATTTAAATTTATTGACAGCCATGGGGAAAAGAATGGGTTAAGTAAAGTGTGGCTTCTCTTACTCCATTTGCCAGCTAGTAACTTTGATGTTAAGATTATGGGGAACCACATAAAAAAGTTAATTCTTGCCAACCCAAGGGGAGTTGCCTTTTATGCCTCTCCGTGTTAGTAAAGCAGGAAGCCAATATCTATGCAAATATACACATAATCCAAATAGGGATATTGTTCCAAAAGGGACTGAAGCACATACTGTCACAACTGAATCTGTCTAGCCAGGTATGAGCAGCATATCACTGAAATCATGCATGGAAATACCTAGAAACAGGAAGATCAATTGCCGTTAATTTTGATTGTCTTCGTGTAAAATCATTTTTATGCTTAGACACATTAATCTGGAAAGCCCATGCATTTTCTGATATTATCTAGGAATAATTGTAGTCTAAAGAAAACTATAGAGTCCTTGGACTTCTTCATGTACTTGACTATTAGTAACAGCACTTACACAGAAGAAATGAGACATCATAGAGCAAGATACAAATGTACTAAAACAGTTGAGCTGATCTTTATACAAAGATATCAAAACGACTAGAGAAGGCTGATAATAATGTCAGAATAGGGGAAATTAGTTACAGATTAGCAAGTGGTACAAGGGTTTGAGGTTATTCTAATTCATATTCCTAATGCAGAGAAACCTTGTGAAATGTCCATATAAAATGACAACTTAAAAAAGAAAAAAGAAAAAAGAAAAAAGAATCCTACATGACATTATCCTAATGCTATGTAGCTTTCAATAATAATTTTGTTTATTGTAATATTTGTGATTGAAAATTCTAGTTGTTTAAGATAATTGTGTTTATATCACAACATTCTCCTGAAAATAAACTCAGCACAAGTCCTCTGAGATTCCTTGTGAAGAAGAAGAAATATATTAAACTATTTGAAAGTAAGATAGGCATGGTGAACACCAGCCTTGGTTCGTATCTGTGACTGTATTACAGGGCAATGAGGATAGAGCAGAGAGAAAGGTGAGATACCATTATGCAAGCAATTAGTGGCAGTGGGGAGTAATCTGCTGAAGCTTGCTCTTACAATTGATTTTGGTGTTACACACTACGAGATCTCCACAGCCCGAGAAAGATGAGCTATGCATCACCTGAGAAAGCTGCATGTGAAGCAATATCATTAAGCAGGAGTCAGGTCTTGACTTCAAGCATCAAGGCTCTGGTCCTGTTTCTACTTTTTATTTAATGTCTGATTTTGAGCTATTCAGTCCATCACCTGATGCCACTGTTTATCTTTCACACCTGTTTCTTCTGATCTGCCACTGTTTATCTTTCACAACTGTTTCTTCTGATCTTTCCTATAGCTATTGTAATTCCAGGTAAAAGACTATCCATCAATGTGAGTTTACATAATGGCAGTCTGCAAAAATGTGACATGCTACATCCTACTCTGAAAACAGTCTCATTGAAGATGATGAGATTTTTACATTGATCTCAGCAGCAATCTTGTTTGCCAATAATATCATCTGTATGTATTCTTCTGAAATGTTGGTATTGATTAACACAGTTTTTAAAAGCACAAACAATAAATTATTCATTTTGATTTATAAACTACTTATAGTGTTTATCACAGGCGGAGCACTTCTACACAAATCAGAATACTTCAGAAAATAAGCCAAAATAAACCAGATCAGATTTTCCCTGCATTATAACTGTAATCGCTTTCCTAGACACATAAACCAAACTGGGAATCTCTTTCCTGAAATGTCTAAGAAAAGACATGAGCCTTGCAGGCTAAGAAAGCCAGTGAATCCCATTAAAGAAAGTAGCTTCAAGGAAAGCATCTTACTAATAGCTTCCTTGCAATAAAGGCAGTAGTGCCCCTGACTGTTTCTAATACAAGTAAATCGGACAAGTGGTACTAAATCCGCAGGAGTAAAATTACAAAGCTCACCAATTTTTGATAGAACTGCGCATCACTTGAGGACCTTGCTGAATTTGATTCAGGACCAATCAAGATAGACAGGGACACTTGGAAATACTGCAAATAAGGTGCTTAAGCCACTATCCCTGCTATAGAGAAAAGTGCTCATTAAAGAGATGAATTTTGAAAACAAACAAACAAACAAACAAACAAACAAAGGTGCTGCACTAAAATCTTAGCTGTACAAGTAATTTCTTCTTGTGTGTACCATTCTTACTACTAGTACAATACTTACATTTTCCATGTCCTGCCTTTCTCTTACCAGGAGCTGGCAGCTTTTAAGATTGACTGCAGGGATGGGGCAGGAACCCAGCTTTGCATACCTGAGCATCACAGCCAAAATCAGTGTGTTCATTTCCAAAACATCAGCAGGGAAGTCATAACATGCCCACCAGTAAAAGCATCACAAACCCCTAAATAACTGAGCTCTTTCCTTTTAACTGATGTGCCCAACAATATTTTTCAAAGACGAGCATTTCTCCAGTGTCCCCTGTAGGCCTTCTGTGCCCTCCCAGTCCTTTTGGTGATGCTCCTCTGCAAACATGACAATAGCTGTTAAAACCATATATATCCACATAGCCATTTGAGAAAATGAGCAGAATTAAACAGTGTTTCAATGCAAGTCTTCTCTGTGACTTTTATATAACACCTGTAAGGAAGGCAGCCAACAGCTGCCACAATTACACTTCTCTAGAAGATGACCTGCTTAAAAAGCAAGAAAAGTTAGATTTTCTAGTGATGTTGGACTTCACTCATGATGGATGAGGGCAGCATACATTGTAGGTCCTCAAGATTCATGTTTTATACTGTCTGTTTCTTCTCCATCATCACTCCCATTACACTTTATATCTTACAAAGAAAAAAAAAAAAAAAGAAGAAAATAAATTTTTAAAAGCAGGTCTTTCAGATTATGTTTACCCTTCCGTTCCTCCATGTTCCTGTCCTATGTCCCATGCACTCTTTCTCCTTATGCACTCTTTTCTCTCTTATGGTTTAGTGGAGGACTGCTTAGTGTTAGGTCAGAGGCTGGACTAGGTGATCTTGGAGGTCTCTTCCAACCTAGACAATTCTGTGATTCTGTGATTCCTTTTCCTTCCTTTCTCCATATTCATGCCGGAGGATATATCATGATGAGGTTCTCTCATCAATTGCCTGACTCATTGCCTTATGGCAGAATATTGCCATGGCTAATGACTAATATGACTGCAGGATTTCCAAATGTCATCCTATCAGATCTTACAGATTGCCTATTAACTATTTTTTAGCCTTACCAGGATTAGCAGGGTAGCAAAATAAAACAGTTTAGTTTAGCATAGTAAATTCATTTCAGGCAGCTGATTTCTATTTATAGGTATAGGCTAAATAAAATGATATAGGCCATCATATTTCTGAACTGAAAAATGCTCCATTTGTGAGCAGCTTTTCCTTATGATACTCAAAATGTTCATCTGCACAATGAATAACAAATAAACAAAAAAAAAAGTGGATGAACCTTCCTAATTCTTGAGAGATGGCAATTGATATTTACATTCATACTATGATTCATTATAAAGAAATGTGTGAAACTGCCAAGACAAATACTGTTAGATATATTTTGTTTGTGGATTTTTGTTTATGCATACTAAACATTTTTTGATTCCATATTACAATTTTTTGTTGACAAAAGGAGTAACACAGCGTATTTCCTCTGCAAATCCTCTGTCCCTGTAACTGAAGCCAATATTTGTTCTTTTGGTTAAATGCAGTTATTCTATGATAACAACCTAGTTTTCTCTTAGGCTGACCTGAAAACGACATACAGATTTTGAATGCTAACATTTGTTTTGACAATGATAAGGAATTATTACAAAAAGTACTACCAGTGATCGCAAAGAGACCTGTAGATGATTTTAAAATCTGACAGTGTACAGACAATGCTTTGCTGTAATCCTAATGATGTCTAAATATGGCCAGCATTATTGACAGACAGATACATGAGTACTGTTATTGTTTTCTTGCCACACTGTGGTGGTTTTATTCAGGTGCACAGCCGAGTTCCACCATGGCTGCTCTCTCACTCCCCCTCCTCAAAGGGAAAGGGGGAGAAAATACCTTGAAAAGGGCTCAAGGGCTGAGATAAGAACAGGGAGATGGCTCAACAATTATAATGATGTGCAAAACAGACTCAGAGTAGGGAGATAGTATGATTTATTGACCATTACTAACAAGCTAGAGAAGTGAGGAACTAAGGAAAGAAACCAAAAATGCCTTCCCCCCATCCTGCCTTCTTCTACCTCCTCCACCCAAGTGGCACAGGGGAACAGGGGAACAGAGGTTGTGGTCAGTCTACAGTGCTTCATCTCTACCGCTCCTTCTCGGTCACTGTTTTCCCCTGTGCTATGGGGTCCCTCCTACAGGACACAGTCCTTCCCAAACTGATCCTGCATGGGCTTCCCATAGGCAGCAGCTCTTCAAGAACTGCTCCAAATATGGGTCCATACCATGGGGTCCATCCCTCATGAGCAAACTGCTCCAGCATGAGTCCCCCATGGGCAGCAGTCTCCTCTCCACGGGCTACAGATCTGGCTTAGAATCTGCTCCAGCAGGGGTCCTCCACAGGCCACAGCCTCCTTCAGTGCAGGTCCACCTGCTCCACCGTGGTCTCCTCCACAGGCTGCAGCGTGGAACCCTGCTCTACCGTGGTACTCCACGGGCTGCAGGGGGACAGCCTGCTTCACCATGGTCCTTACCACAGGCCACAGGGGACTTCTGCTCCAGTGCCAGGAGCACCTCTCCCCCTCCTTCATCACTGACCTTAGTGCCTGCAAAGCTGTTTCTCATCCTCTCTCTCTCCCAGTTGTTGTGTGGTCGCATTGCTGTGTTTGTTTGTTTGTTTGTATGTGTTTTTTTGTTTGTTTTGTTTTTCCCCTCTCTTAAATATGCTCTCACAGAGGTGCAAACATTGCTTATTGGCTCGGCTCTGGTCAGCAACGTGGCCCTTATCTAATATGGGGAAGCTTCAGGATTCTTCTTGGAGAAGCCACCCCTATGGCCCCCTGCTACCAAAACTTTGCCACATAAACCTACTACACATACTCATTCATATTGTATGGACATTCTTACTCTTGCCTTTTTCAAATTCCTGCACTGTCATGAACAAAGAACTTGCTAATCAGAGACTGCTGATACTTCCTCTGGTAATCAACCATTACATTCCTGCACTTTGACCATTCCTGAAGACAAAATTATATTCTACAAGTTCTCTTGCACAAAACTAATTCTGGCATTGACAAATTTCCCAGGTATCAATTTATAACTACTTGCCCCCTTGATTGACTCATCCCCTTGCCACTGAAGACAAAATGACATCAATGTGAAACAAACATCCTCAGAGCTGTTGTGAGAGGGGTGAAGTGCTAGGGAGTGTCATTTTTTTTACTGCTGAGTATCAATGAATTAACAAGCAGCATTATCTTGTGTATAAAATAACAGAGCATATAGCTAGAGAAGGAGGTATAACATCAAATTGGGAAGTGTACTGTAAAGATTAGTGTGTTAAAAAACTAATGAATAATGTCACAAGACCTTCAACTTGCTAATCTTATTGAGACAGCTTGTTAGATCATCAGATTGCCCAGCTGAGAAATCTGCTTCCATTACTGCTGTGTTTGTGGTGTCAGACCCAATTAGTATTTCTCCAGATGAGTTTTCATTCATTGGAGTTGGAAATGCAACTAGAAAAAAAAAAACAAAAAAAAAAACTGAAACTGGATATGTTTCCCTTTGACTAGTAGAGTTTTCTCTGTATTTGGGTATCACAAATAGACAGAACGTATACCAAAACTACATGTAGTGCTAGTAACTGCCACAGGTCTGCTGCTTCCCCACAGCACTGCAGGCTTTAGCTTCTCTACTACCTAGCTCCCAGTACAGGAGCAGTAAGGAGCTCCACCATATTAAACTGAAAAATCCAACACAGCAGGAAAATTTCCACCTGTCTACTGAACCAGTGAGAATTTGCTGTCAGCCCTTATCTCAGCCAAAATAGGGTATTGCCTCCTTCCATCCGCCAGTTTTTCTTGTTCATTTTGTATGTTGTTTTTGTTTGTTTGTTTGTTTTTTCCCCATAGCTGGGTACGCAAAGGTTACCATCCTGACTCCATCCTGTTGTTCCATCCTAGCATGTTCTCATCAACTTGCCTTATCTTACAATAAAGTAGAAGTCACTTCATCACCAGTATTTGCTCCAAAGCCAGCAACTTGTAGAAGAAGGCAGAATTTTAGCAGCTGGGGGTAAAATCAGAGCACTGGTGAATTTATGCCACTGATTTCAGCTGAGCCTTAATTTTTACTGGCCATCCTTACAAGAGTGTTATACAACAATGGTTAAGGTTTAAAAATTGCTCATTTCATGGTATGTAATGAAAAACTTCTATCTTAGCCTCATGCAGTGCACCTAATAAACTGCTGTAGAAAACTGCTGAAATATTAAGGTTATTAAGTCGTCTCCATTTTGAAGAGTAAACACTATAGTCATTTTATATTATTTTTTTCTTAACTCAAATGCAAAACTTTCCAGGTGTTGAGTTTGTAGTGAAATTTCCAATATTCCCAAAACATTATGAGAAGAACCTGCAAATTTTAAGTAGCAGCAATCAATAAGGGTTGAGAAATATTATATTAAAGCATAAATCTCAAGCCCATGATCCTGACATTCAGCACGTACTCAGACATCATCTTATTTATCATTTTTCCTACTATGTGAAAGCACAACTCATCTTGGTTTGACTGTGGACTATTCAAGCATATTATTCAACTCCTCAATAAGATAAGCAGTTTCTAATGGGATTTAGAACTCGAGGTGCAATGCAGTCAACATCAAACACTGGCATAAATCTCTCACAGTAAAATTCCTATTTGCCATCAGAAGAGGGGAAAGGGTTGTTTGTTTGTCTTTAAAACATCCATAGCTCATGATAGCAAAGGTTCTACATTTAGGAACATGCTGTAAATTAACTTGCTGTTAAAGAATCTTGCTCTCTCCAGCTGAACTGAAATTCTTCCAGTTGATTTCTTCCAGGTTTTTAGCAGCCAGATAATCTGAATGTTCAGTTTCACATCTGTTATACAATTGCTTCTTTATTCTGAGTCATTTGGTAACCTCTAAAAATAGTTCACTCATCTTGAATTAGAAGCACAGTGTTATAGATCATGTAGACAGAAAAGCCTATCTCCTTCCTACTGCATAGCCAATGTGCTACAGGGCTCCAGCATCAGAAAAGTCATTGCAGTGTATCGTAACTTTAATAGATGTTACTGCTGGACTCTTTGAGAGCTGGAAGGAAAAATAAAAGAAAGAAAGCAATGGATTACAGGCCAAAACAATTGTTTGATTCCAACAGTAAAACACTGTGTGTATGAAGGTGGGCTATGAGGTAAAAACTATGTTTATAGCAGCACACTGCTGGGGCGCAATAACCATTTTTTCAGTTCAGTACTCAGCTGCTTTTATTGCAGCTGGAACAGAAAGTGATGTTGTTTTGAGCAATGGAGGAACTATATGTTTAAAAACAAACAAACAAACAAACAAATTACTGATGGAATCAAAAACTTCAGTTTCCAGATCTCCCAGTGATGTCCAGCAGATTGAAGTCCCAAGACTTCAAGAATAGATTTATTTGTTGTTCTGAAGTACTACTAAACTATTATTTGATACTCAGCAGTAGGTGTTTTTCTAGGATTATTCCCTCAGGTAAATTAGATTCTCTTTTGTTTTGCTTTTTTAGTTATGTGGTATGTCTCAAGAGAATTATTTTCCAGTAAAAACATTTGAAATCAGCTCAGCAAGCTGGTGAAATGAGAAACAGCAGCTGGAAAAATTACAGAAGTCCAAGTGAAAGTATGCTTTAAAACATAATTTAGTCAAAGGCAGACAAGATCAGTCATGATGTTAGAAAGGACTTTCAAATGAATGACAAGTCACTGTTAGCTAGCCAAGTTTTGCTGAGAAAACAAACCAATTTATCTGATAACAAAGAAGAACAACAACATACTGGAATGTCATGCATACAGTATAAATGCAATCACCGCAATTAATACACCAAAGAAGAAAACAAATTGATACTTTTTCTTTTGTTGCAGTTTGTGGGAATTTCTAAGGTTTTCTATGTAATTCCTTATAAAAAGAGACATTTAGTTACTTTTGTCCCAGGTCTCCCCTTCTCTTATTTTAAGAGGGTCATAATATTCATGAGATATAATACAGACTGTAACTTATCACTGAGACGGCAAATGGGTTTATTTTCCTCATCCATCTCAGGCCTTTCTGTAAGTGTTTGTTGCTATTATTCGATAATCTGTTGCCATATAAAAGTTCCCTGACCTTTCATATGTTCATTTTTGCAAACTGTCTGCTGTGAACTTTCATCTCTCCTTTTTTTTTTTTTTTTTTTTTTTTCCTTTTTTACTGGTAGAAATTCTCTATTTCTACCAGTAAAAAAGGAAATATTCTATTTCTAAAAAAGGAAATACTCTATTTCTACCAGTAAACTAGGAGAGCCTTCTCTGCTGGACTGGAAGAAAGGAAACTTCTCCTGGCCATTCTGGAATGAGAGAAGCAAAAGCAAGCCTTGCCTGGCTGAAGCAATTCTGGAATGAGTTGCCTTTTCCTACAGGCTGAACAGCAGCAGAGAAGAAGAAAGAGTTGGCCAGACAGAAGCATTGTAAGTCATTACTCACCTTGTAACGACAGCTCAGTATATGAAGCTAAGTCCATTTTTTACCTATGACTCTATCACACGAACCAAGTCACAGGGACAGAATTAACACATTATCGGAGGGAAGGCTCACTATCCATTTGCTGTAACCATTGCACTTCCCATAATTTTCCTGACTCTGTTTTCAGAGTAAGTGCACCTGGTGTTTGCTGTTGTCTTTGACAGGACCCATGCCTGCTCCACAGTATATGAACACATAGTGCACTGAATCTAGGTGGTGAAAGGCTCCACAACTATCTCAGCAGTTATTGTACTCTAGACTCATTGTGCCATCATGCTACACACCAGGACTCACTTCACATACACAGAATCAAGCCATAGAATCAGCTCTCTGGTTAGTTGTAATTTAGCCAAATCATTATTTTAGATATTTGAAGTGATCTCTTCTACCTAAAATAAAATAAAATAATAGTACATTCTGCTACAGAGGTGACATAGAAAGTCTGTGAGGATTTGGACCAAGTTCTGGGTTATATAGATGCCATCAGTTATGCTCACAAGGTCTACCAGCTCAAGAAGATTAAAGAACTGCATAAGTGGAAGAAGTTACACTGGTCTTCTTGTTCAGCCTCTTCTATGGCCAGCAAATAACTTCAGTTCCTATAGCATGACTATCTATCTCCTAGTTCCTATAGCATAGCCTAACTATCTCCTAGTTTCATGAAAAATTCCAAGTGAGAAATTTCTTCTCCCTTTAGGTAAAATCTTACAAATATTAAAGTGTCTCCTGGGGTGTACTGTGCCAGGGTTAGGGATTTTCCTTTCTTGTTTTTACTGCAGTTATATTTACTGTAAAGGAAGGGACATTTCTGAGATGCACACACACACACACAGATATAGAAATTGCCATAGTTGATCTGTCCCTACCAGAATCTTACCTCTGATCCTGAAGTGAACTAAAGTAAATACTCAAATAACTCTTCCCAAGCTCTTTTCTAGCACTAACTTACAATATTTTTCCTTATCCATATGAATGAAAAAGATCCATGTGCATGAATTTTGCTAATAGCATTTCTTTTCTAATTCTAAACATCCTCAATTATATATTCCACCAGCACTGCTATACAGAAGTTCTTCTACTGTTTACAACTTCTAATTGCTTTATATACTTCTATATCTCCTCTGAGCCTTGTTATTTCGAAGGTAAAGAGGTTTTTCACTTCCTACTAGAGCTTTCCTATGCCTTTATTCATTGTTGTCATTCCTTCCCAATACATCCGCTAATGCCACAGAATCCTCTCTAAAACAGTGACCTGTTCTATACAGGTTATTCCAGGTTAAAGTGTATTTCTGAGCCTATAATGTCATGTCAACATTTACGTTTACTGTTCTCAGTCACACTCCTAATGAACCCTAATTAATCACTTTCCTAATTGATAACCACAAATGCACATTGCCAATACGCCTGCAGTTAGATGTCCATTTTCCCATCTTAATACTGGTAATACAAAAATCCTGTAAGGCCTGCCTAGTAAACAAAATACCTTTTTCAAAAGATTGCCAAGATTTCAACAGTCCACTTCAAAACAAGGCTCTGAAATATTGCAGGAAGAACTATGGGAGGAAGGGTGCATAAGCCACAAACAAACAAAGCTTGAATGCTCTAGCTACACTCTTCCCAGTCTCCCAGTGGCTGTGAAGCCACCAGCAGCTCAGCCTGAAAGAAGGCAAGCCATCGTACTTCCTTCTCCCTCTTCTGTGATAAAGACTAATAGATAGTTGAGATGCAATTTTCTTTTCTCAAGAACAGTTTTAAGAACCTCAGACTTTCTAGTACTTCATTATGTGGCTTATATTATAATTTCAGCCCAAATATTTGGAGCCAATGCTTTATTTGTCCATATATCCATATATATGTGTTAATACTGAACATAGTTAAGTTGATAATGCAGTAGGATTTAAATTTAACCTTCATACAAAAGAGTTTTAAGAGAAACATTCAAAATGGCCTTTTGTTGAGACAGTTTATTTTGGGCAATTAGAAATCAGTGAAATTCTTAACAACATAAAACAAATACCCTTTTGTATAATCTGATTGTATGCTAAGTGTTCTTCACTTTGTTACTTTTTCACATTACAATTTCCTATATTTTTCTTTTTTTTTTTTGTTTAATTCTGTGAGACAAAAGATGAAAGGAAAATGAACTCACAGTAAAGACTGAGCTCTAGTGAAGCAGTTGATTGGCTCCTGAGAGAGTTATTGAGAAAACTCTGCTAGCTTTCAATTGTTTCATGAAAACTGATTATTGCTAAATGATATTTTAAAATCTTGTGTGTATAATCATGGTATATGTATTATGCAACCTTCATTTAAGGTAGGAGGAACATGTGAAATAGTTTTGGAAAAAAAAATGACATGAATCTACACTTTTATATTATCATTTTTATGATTTAATAAAACATTTTCTTCACCAAATGCAGTTAGTAGCAACTCAGTGGAATGCTTATGGATATAGCTGAAGGTTGCAGTACCCGCTAAAGAGATGTGCAGAGAGTATTTCAAACAACCTCAAGATGTTTTAGATAAAGAAGGCATCTTGTTTACTTTGGGATTGTCAAACCTTTTGGCACAGGGGAGCATTTAAAGGCTTGCGTATACATTCACATGTGAATATATATACACAAACACATACAAGCTAGAAATGTGTGTCCTGTCCCGTCCCCCCCCCCCCCACACACACACACTTTTCTTAATCTTATAATTTCAGGCCTAATTAGATTGTTTGGCATTGCGGCACCACTGCCTCACTAAGTTATCTTTTCCACCCAGAAAGAAGCCCCAGTTCTGTGGGTCCCTCAGCACAGGAAGCACGGAACAGGGGTTACCGTTCATGCCCAGTGCTCCTCGTGCATGGCTGTGCAACGTGGGCTCAAAGGCAAGAAACGCACCATGCCTAGTGGGGCTAGCAGGCCTGCAACAGTCCTCCTAAACTCTTGGTAAATCTTTGCTAATGCTATCAGCTGGAGGTCTCATCATACACATCGCAGAAGTCTGCTCTCCCGGCTCCTGCTGTAAAATTCTTAGTTCCTCTCAACAGAAAGAAAGCATTACAAGCATGAGTCACTGTTGGGATTTTAAATAGCCACCTCTTTTATTATTATTATCTTTCAAAGAAAAAATTCGCCATTTGTCAAAGCTTTACAAGAGTTTTAGCTCTCATCAGTCTCAAGAACTTCAACATATCAGAAATTTTAAAGATAATTATAACAAAATTTCACAGCTTTCACTGTTTTGTCTTTAAACAACCCTTGCTGAAATACATTTCTTGTACTTTTCAGAAATAAAACGTGCTCCGGGATCTGAATTCAAAACATGCAATCTGACTTGAAACTTCTGTGTTTCATGTAATCTGAGATGCAAAATAGATAGGTGTATGCATATGTTTTCCATTAAATTAAAAATATATTTTTCTTCTTTATCAAAACTGCGAGAAGCTGTAAAATTCACTTTCTACCTAAATTTGCCAGAAACAATGGTAGAGCTAAGCATGTGAGTTGATGAGATTTTCTATCATTTAACTTTCTAACATGCTTCACTGGGATATTTCCTGAAAAATCCAGAGAAGCTGGAACTGTGCATCTCAGCTGGGCTTTTTGCCTTCCATTTTGCTCCATGAGAGCAAAACAATATAAAGAAGCTATATTCAAGGAGGCTGCTGAGTTATTGAATTGTTAGTTAACTTTTATAACACACAACCTTAGAAAATAAATCATATCAATGATTTGGCCTGCAGTAGTTAGAATGTAAAGCCAAAGTACATCCAGCATCGTACCATAATGACTGATTGATGATTTCTTTAACAACAGAACTGAAGACATCAATACACAGCTGGCCACAGAGATTCACGAAGGATAGACTTTACAAAAACCTGCTGCTCTATTCTTCAGTTTCTGGTATTGACTGGTTTTAAAATGATATCAGATAACGGCTTAATTATAAATAGAATATTTAATTGGATACCTGCCCTAATCTCATTATCTTATAAATGATATATTAGAATGTGTAATTGCTGTTGATATCAAGATTTCTCTTTAGGCATTTTATTTAGCGTTGATTCTGTCCACTATTTAGCTCTACTATTTACCTAAGTCCCCTTGAAAAGTTAGTTTTTTTTTGTTTTTTTTTTTCCAGCAAGGCATATTTCTTTCCTGGTGTTTACAACCAACTGCTTTCCGCTGCTCTTTGTTACTATGTATTCTTAGTCACAGAATACATGTTTTTCAATTGACTCCAAATCCCTTTTATATGCCTAAGCAGGATCATTACAATGGACAGATGCTAAAATATCAACACTCTCCATTGTGAACTCCTCAAAAAATATGCAGTTTTTGTAAATCACTATACTGGCATAGTGAAACACAGGTTCAGGGCCCAAAAGTGCACACGTGCACACACACACACACACACACACACAGATACACGCAAACATGAGCAACAAGACAGTAACTGTACATGAGACAGTAGTCAAGTATTTTGAAGATTTCATGGTATTTTTCAGTCACTGATATGCACATTCATCTACCTGCCACCTTTCTAGAAAAAAGATGTTGCATCTGGAAGAGACTATGAAGCAAGATACAAGGAAGAGGTAGGAGCAGAGAGGGGAGCAGTCCCATGAACCCTGCTTTTTGGTAGTTGCTATGTGACGGGGGCGAAAGTGGAAAGACAATGTTCAACATGAAGGAGCTGAGACTGGCATCCTAGGCCATGCAGATGGGATGGGAGGGAGCAATGCATGAAGAATGGGGTGAAATGCTGTGAATGGGACAATAAAGACCTGCATGGTCAGGAAGACTTCCGGGCATATCCTAAGGTTGCTGTACCAAAAGAGGAACCCCTCTGTGGGCTTCAGTGTTTGTACCTGTGGAGTGAGGAGGAAAGGACTGTGCCACTTTTCTTGGTGTCTGCATTACATGTGAAATGAAGGAGGGACAGCTTGGAGTTGCCAGAGACAAGGACAGGCAATTAATAGCAGAAACAGGGAGTGACATCTTCCTCAAACTGTTTTACTGACTCACTTTCCTAATGCCATTTGCCAAAATACCCACATTCTTCATCTGATAGTAAAAACATGCTTTTCACCTTTTTGTTGTACCATGAGTAAATTCTGACTTTTCAGAAAATGATCGCTTTTTATTTATTTATTTATTTCTACTGTGAAATGACACCTCCCATGCACACATACACACACAAAACACAGTCTCCTGCCATTTAGATATAGCACTAATTATAAAATTATAATTATAAAACATAAAATGTTAATTAATAATGCAAAAATGTTTTGCCTTCCTGAACAACTGAAAAGCATCTTAAGCTGTGCTCCATTTTTTCCTTTTTTTTTTGTTTGTTTTTACTTTTGAGCATGTGTCTCTACATTTGTGGTTAACTTAAACCTGCTGCTCTATTACATGATCCTTCCAATTCCAATTAAACTCCTAACTGATGGAGGTGGACCTTAATGCATGACATGCAGGATAAATAAAGTAGAGAGAATACTGTGAACAGCAGTAGTAGTATACAACTGCAGCATTTCACTTCCAGCTTACCTTCTAAGAATATCCAAATATCTTGATTTCCCACCATGGTCTATTCACTTCATTTTATTATTATTATTATTATTATTATTATTATTATTATTATTATTATTATTATTAAAATAATAATATATATTATTTTATATATAATAATATATATTATTTAATTAATATATATAAATATATATAAATATATATATAAATAAATATAATATATATATAAAATAATATATATTATTTAATTAATAATATATAATAATAATAATAATAATAATAATAATTTTTAATTTACTGATTACTACTACACATCATATTGTAGTACAATGACAACAGGAAATTGCACCTGCTACATGAATTATGTATGCTGTTTGCAAAACCCCAAAGAAAAAGACAGGAACAGCAAATGATGTGCCTTGAATGGTGATCTGAAGGTTACTTGATGTGGCTCATGATTATTGCCAAGAGAAGTAAGCTCCATTGGAAAGGAGCATTGATACCTGATGACAGGAAGCCCTAGTGATGCTCTCTGACAGAAGTGCCTCCTTGAATGTTGTTCCAGAAGAAAAGAAGAGGAAAAAAAGGTCCACTAGGCAAGAATTTCATTGCCGCATGTCAGAGGGTGCCCAGGAGATTTACAGATTACCTAAAATGTGACAAAATAAAGGATGAAAGGTGATTTTGCATACATTCTGGATCTAAAATGGACCCAATCATTGTGGACCACCACTGACTAAATAAATAAAATCTGGAACTTCAAAGGAAGCCATACAGAAACTCAATAACATGTATCACAGTGTATCTTGTAAACTGGTCACTTCTACTTTTCTCTGTGTGTTCTTCTTTGGTCTTAAGGTAATTGCATAGTACAGTGAATTCCTAAAACAAAATTAAATGCAACCATATTAATGAACAATTGTACAGTGGGAAATACTAGACCTTAAGAGAGCACATCAGATAATAAATGACCTTTCATGAGGTCTTATGCAAGATAATAGTTTGATGGAATAGGTACTAATGGAATATAAACCAACTTTTTTTCAGAAAAGTAAAGGTACTTTTTGTTTTACATTCCATGTCAGACCTTTTTTGCCTCCTAGATGTTTCTGTTTGTCACCAAATTTCATTATAAAACCCCAGCTCCCTGTTTCTTCAACTTTGCTTCTCAAATATTCTTCACAGGACCAAAGATGACTTTCCGCATCACTACAAAAGACAGTTATTAGGGAAAAACAAACAAACATCTAGAGGAAACTTTGGTGTAGCAATGATAACCCGCTCTCTCTTGTTGCTTAATTTATTTCTCCCTGTCATCATGAGACACAGTGGAAGAAAATACCCAGGTGATTCTGACTGGACATTAACACCAATGCATATCTCACTTACAGCATTACTCAAGGCTAATTATTTTGACTAAAAGGCATATAACATTATTATTCCTGACATTATCAACTGCTTTGCTCATTTCCCTAAGTCACAGATACCACTGTGGTGCTCTTAGCTTTTTTCTTAAGTTATCACACAAGCTCACAAAATAAATCAGAGCTGTATTAAAGAAAGTGACGTTTCAGAAGCTATGAAAAATGCTGAATATTTCTGTTTGCTGTTTTATATTGTATTTGAATTGTCTCCTTGAAAACCAAAAGCTTTAGATTACTCAGTAAGTTGAGTAATCTTGACACGTGGTTATAAGAACCCAACATTCTGAGTACCACTATGTTTTCTGTTGCTTAATAAAAGTAGAAGGTTCTTTGTAGTTCAATGGAGTTCAAGTTTTGAACTTAGATTGGGAAGCAAGCTTAAGCACTTCATAAATTTATTAATCTTTTCTGCTGTGTTCCAACCAGTAACAAACCATTCAAGACTTTCTCCTTAACTCTGACTTGACACAGGAGGTAAGGGAAAACATCCACATTTGCATATCTGCTCCTGTTTATACTTTTACTTGATGTCATGAGATTTTCTTTCCCCTAAGGTAACTCAGGTTTCTTTTTGTTACCCCATAAACTGAACTCTGAAATCACAAGCATACCTGGACAAAACACTTAACTATTTCTAATGATTAGCGCCAGCTGCTCAGCATCTATGTGACTAAATGTAAGTATATGGTGTTTGCCAAAAGTGTGGTTCAGGGAATGAATAAGTCAGGGAAACAAAAAGATTGGGGTATCAATTGCAGCTTGCAATGCAGCATGAGTATGAAATTGTCTCCTGGCCATCATTACTTGTAATTAAAAACAGTTTATTACAAATAAGCCTATGGCAGAGATGGAGCAGGTCCTTAGAATAAAGGGTAAATTTGGACTACTATTTACAAGACACAAAAAAAAAAAAAAGAAAAAAAAGAAAAAAAAAGTGAATTTCATTTAGCATTTTTTTTTCATATTTTGAGTGATGTTGAGAGGAGGCACATATTCAAAGCTTTTCATAGAAAGTTGCAATTAGCAACAAACAGTAAATGACAGCTCATGGCCATTCTTAGAAAGAAACTTGATCTTACAGATAAGTTTTCTACAATTACACACAAGTCTGCATGTGCAATGATGACAATCACGTGATAAACTTCAGAGAATTATTATTAATAGCATACTCACCTGCACCTTACTGATGTTGTCACTCTCAAGACTCCTCCTAACCTCCTGTTTTCTTAAGCAGCTTCAAAAACCTGTGTAACTCCCTTTGTGAGAATGCACTAGAGTTGTTAGTCATATGGCCACATACTACTGCTCTGCAGATTCCTTGCACCATACAACACGCTGGATGGATGGTGCTCACCTTGTGTGAACCTATTCAATATTTTGTTTCTCATCAATGAGTGTTAATGGTTTGGCTTCATACTTAAACTCCTTGCTCTGAATAAAATCATTTTCTTACAAACTTTTCTTTGGCATGTACTGCTATAGCATTCAAGCAATTTTGGAAACACTTGTATTTCTTTTCAATGTCTGTGGGATTAGAAGGTGGTACTAACAATTTTAAATAATGGGAATTGAGCCTCAGAAGCTCAACTTTTTTGTTTTGTTATTTAAAAGAAAAAGATTCTAAAGAGGCATTCAACTTTCTTAGAGAGTTGATGTGTACTTAGTAATCAATGGCATCTTTTATATCCAAAGCACATCTCCCACCGATTTCACTTGATGCTGTGAGTCTTCGAATGCTCATAGAGATGAGCCCCTCATGTTTCTGTAAAAATGACGACATTTCACTGCCAACAGTTGGGTTTCAGTGAACTGCTGTTGCTGTTGAATTTGAAAGTCTTTCTGATGTGCTTCTTAACTCCCAGTTACAGCAGTTTACATGGAAGTTACTATGGGTTCATCTGAGAAAGAGTGGGTGGCTACAGGGGCACCTATTCAGTGTCTTGTAAAAAAAAGGCTAACTGGATCCATTTACCAACCAGTGAAAGCATAACTTTCACAGGGTCAGTGACTGAATCTCAGTTAAGGGGACATTTTCTGTTCAAAGTGCAACTACTACAATGGGACTTGTAAAAGCTTCTTTGCCTTTGTCTTATTTTAATTAATATTGCATCAGAACAACATGGTGGAAGCAAGAAAAAAAAAAAGCCTTCAGGAAATCATTTCACTATGATAATTTTCTTTCTCCATTTCACTATACAATCCCTAATTTCTACAGCAGATAGGACAGGAGCTCTTTAGATAAAGAGCACCCTTTGCTGCACAGTTTGTATTTGTTGCTGTATCAGATCTGTTATTTGAAATGAATGAGGCATGAGTCCAGAGGGAAAAAAATTGATCATACAGTTAAAGTCTGTTTTGCACAGAGTAAATTATTTATGTGAAGTGCTGGGAGGGGCTAATTAAAGTGACACAGGCAAAGCTAATTCTGTCATTTCCTAGTGGAGGTCAAGTAGGTTAGTGTTATTCAGGTGTAACAACACTAAAAAGTAGCACATGCTTTGCCAGGGAATGGGCTTCACAGAAATTTCTACAAGCAAAGCTTCTCTTCAAGGTCCTTGAAGAACCAATTCAGGTTCTAGAAATAGTGCATCTGCATGGATTCTAGTGTGATGCTTTGTTCAAAGCCCCTGATTGTGACCTTGACTTGCTTCTCCTCCAGCCTGACTCCTTGTCCCACAACCATTCTCCCTCCATAGCAATCACAGCCTCTAAACCTAGGACTTTTAGCACAGATCCATTCCTCTTCCCTAATAACCTACTCTTCATCAATACCAAATGTAGGGAGTTTATCCTGAAACTCCTCATAGTACACAGACCAGTGTTATTTGTATAGTTAATCCTAGTCTTTTCTGTTTCTCTCCAGATTTCATTTTCCGCTTTTCCTGCAGCCTGCTTTCTAGCACCCAAACTCTACCCCGTTCACTCCCCTTCTTTCACTGCTGGCAATCCAGCAAGTCCCATTCAATTCCCCTAACACCCTTTTTAGTGGGATAGGGACTGAGCTCCACCTTCCTCATCTGAAAAATGCATGCAGGGCTGAGCTCTAGTTAGGATACGGGCCTGTATACACCAAAGTCAGTTTTTCTGAGCCAAAAAGAGAATCAAAATGGCTTTTTCTTTGTTAGAGGGATCAAAACATATCGGTCAAACAAAGTACCAACAGAAGTAAACACAGCTGTTCAGTTGTCAGTGCCTTGACTGATCAACCATTTCAAGTAACTGAAGACCAACAGAAAATCTGTGCACCTAATTAAACATGTTATAGGCAGCAACACATGCTATAGAGCTGATAAAACACACGTATCATACATTCTTGAGAAAGCCAGAACTTGTGAAAAACCTTTATGAGAAATGTGGCATATCTGATCTGTGCATGTCAAACAGTTTCAAATATTAACCATGTCAGCCAAAACCTCTGTGCAGTGTAATATGACCCAAAGACTGAAAGGGGCAGAAAATCAATAGTCCACTGTTATTTCTTTAAGAGATCCCCAGCAGTGTCAAGACTGGCTGCGTAAACTCACTCTATAGCTGCAGCCTTGGGCAGTTAAATTATTTAGAGAATTTAGCTTATAAAATGTTGCAGAAGCATGAGGAAAATTAGCTACTAGTTTTTGTTTATTTGTTTTTAAATCTCTACTGCACATGTCTGAGCACTAGTTATAAAAGTTGTAATTTTAGTGGATGCTCATGGGAAGAGCAAAAATGCACATCTCCAAAACAACTGCTCTTTTCAAAGATCTGATTCGGGTCTTTCGGGAAATAGGGCTTTTCAGGAAATTTTGTCAGAATGGTTCTTCCATTTGCTTGGTTTTAGTAATGGAAAAACATCCAGCTTTTTGCATAGCTTTGCTCTTAGAAGCAGCTGGATGGCAATGCATGAAATTACAACAAAATTTAGCACAAAGCATACACTTTGGAAAGTACCTATCCAGAGAGTGGAATTAGACATAACTACTGATAAACAAAGAGAAGGTTTTGTTTGTTTGTTCTTTAAAATGGAAGAGTCTGGCTGTGCTACCTGCTCCACCAACAGCAGTACCTGAGTGGATATGGCAGTGGGTTTCTCATCAGCTTTCAGGGTTGTCTTCCTCCTGGTACAAGAAATACAGTTTCTGGAGAAGTGCTGACAGTTTTAGGCAAGTTTTGAGAGTTGTACTAGAGAAAGTGTTGCAGATGTCACAAGTTTGCTCTCTGCTTTCTTTGCTAGCCAACAGAGAAAGCTGATGGAGATACAAGCACATGCATCCTTCCAATTCCATGAATACATGTGTAGACAATCTAGTGTTGGGGCCCAGGAGTACAAGCCTTGTTTCCACCCTGCTGTGTTCATGACCTGCATCTATATACAGATCCACATCAACCACTGTCTAAAGATAGATTTGTCACCAAAGTCAGTTAGGTCTGAAGCCTCATATCTCTGCAAACTTTCTGAATTTGCTGAATTAGGAAGTAATTGATCCTTAATACTATATTTAATACGTAATAATCTAGTCTTGCTCTTAAACCTTGAAGGTGTAAGCAGGTACTTTTAATTTCAGCAGAATGAAGGAATAGATGCAACCTCCACAACCATTCATTTCCCCTGCCTCCTCAGGCTTGGTGGCTTCTGCATCAGTGGTCACTGCACCAGGGCAGGATGCTGGCTCCAGTCAAACTAGGTTCCTCCCCAAAATAATCACTGGAGCTAGATATTCTCCTGCAGCTTTGCTAACTGAAATGCAGAACTGGGTTCTGATTCATTTGAGAACCTAGCCTGAATGTCACCTTTTGAAAATTCGGCTCACAATGAATTAGCTCCGTAATATGTCAGAACTGGATAATTATGGTGCTCTTAAATCCCTTATTTTTGTTCCTGATTGAAGAAACAATAGTAAAGCATACAAGATCTGACCATTACATATTAATGAATAACAACTGCAAAATAACTGCTAAGACCTATCAGGAGCTCCATTTCACTTAAGAAGCTGTAACGATGCTGGGTTAACACTTTAGAATGAATGGTGCAGTGATGACATAAAATTTCCCCAACCAGTTATCTAGGGTCAGCCTTAATGGTACCATAAAATCGCTATACGATTTCTTCAACATGAGGCAATTTTTGCTTCCTGAGAGCCATGCAGGTTTTCAGTAAGTGTATTTCTACATTAGAGTATCTAATGGCAATAAATTAGCAAGAAGTACATATTAGCCTAAATATAATACAAAGTCTTAAATTACTTCCAAAGCTGGTAAAACCCTCTTATTTCAAAGAAACATTTTTGAATAGAGGAATGACTACAAATACAGCACCAGAATACCCATTTGTATATATTCTTCAAATATATACGTACATACATCTCCCTGTGAGAAGTCTGAAGTAGTTTTTGCACTTCAAGCTGGATTTAACTACATTGCCATGTAGGAAGAACAATGCACTAACACTTACAGTTTCAGAACGGAATCAATATTTCCATGTGTTTACAAGCAAACTGCTTAATTAGTTTTCAAATTAGGATATAATTTAAAATGGACCCTTAAGTAAACATAGCACATTACAATAGCCCGCTGCCTCATCCCAAGTGATTTTGATAACATAATAATGAATCGACTTCATACTTCCTATATAATTAATATTCAGATGCCTTCTGCTATATCTACCTGGCTAGGATGAAATGATCATTTTCTTTCAATTACTCTTCATTTCTGAAGGTTTATTTTTCAGTATGAGACTACTAAACACCAGAGTAATAGTAATTTCTCTCTCTCTACACTGACACAGAAAGCAGGTCATTTTACAATGTGTGTCTTAAGTGAGGATAATAACTGCATGTTCACATAAAAATGTGAAAAGATGTGAAAAATGTGAAAGATGCTCTTATGAGAACAGCAGCTTCTCTCAAGCTTCTGGGGGGGGGGAGCAGGGGGGAAAGAACTTTAGCCTCTGTGGGTAGATACACGCACACACACACACACACACACACTCTGGTTATTGTATATTTTGCTTTTCATTCTTAATATTTGTCCTAAAAATAAAACTTATTTACAACAAGATTTTATTTAGAATTTAGTTACAAAGCCATTAGAGTACTGCACAGCAGTTTAGTGTCCATGAATTAGGACACTAATAAGAGACTTGAGTTTCTTACCTATCTCGCTTTTAGCATATCCTTAAATGAACGTCTTTGACCATATGCACAGATAGTGCAACAAGGGCATGACTAGAGTTCTGCTTTGATACAATTGCTTACAGTCACGATTAAAAAAGTGATGTATCAAGTGATCCTAAAATCAGTAAAACTTTTTTTTTTTTTTTTTTTTTTTTCCTCTCTCTAGGGGTTGCAACAAGAAAAGATCTCAGGAGGAATAACGGTAGGATTTCACTTTTGAAAACTACTGTGTCTGAAACATACACTGAAAACCAGATTAAATGATTACAGCCAACTCTGTAAACAAATGAGTATTAAGACATTAATTAACCATTAATGGCTGAACTTTGAAGAGAAGAGAATAACATATGCTGTAAAAGGCAAGAGGCACCTTCCCAACAGCAGAATGCTTTTATTTGTCACCAAGATGTAGGTATTTCAGCCACCCTATGTCTTACTAAAGATATTTTCTCACATTCCTATGCAGCTGGGACAGTGGGATGTAGCAAAAACAGGAATTACTGGTATCAGTTTAGGGATCTGTGGCGGATGGAGACTTTATATTTACACAGAGAACACTGGAGATGCTAACGAGGTCACACCTGAAAGATTTTCCAGATTTTTGACTATAAGCTCAGTTTCTTTCTTTCTTTCTTTATAAAGAAAAAAAAAAAAAAAAAAAAAAAAAAAGGATAAATTAAATAATTAAATGTTAGGTTCCTCCTTTTTTCCCTCCACTGAAAAGAAAACAAAATTAATAAATTAAATGCCAATTCCCATCACTCATAATTCAGAAAAGGAAGGTTGAGATGAACAGAAGTAGCTTACACAAGATGAACAAGCTTACACAAGCAGTTAGGACTTGTAGGCTTTCTGGCTGACATATAATCCACCTAAATGCCCCAAATACTAAACAGATCTGTTCAAGCTTTGGAGAGTCAAACTTGAGCTGAGAGCTCATAACATTTAAGCCACAAAGCTGTCTCTAAGACCACAGGTCTGCTGACTCTCCAGCACACCATAAATTCCATCAAATGAAGTTTCCAACTAGAATTTCTAAGGTTGGATTCTAATAATTCAGAGAGGCCAAGTTTGCCATTCTGGCATGCTCTTTGTAGCCCTAATCCCTCTAAACTGATCTGAGCTCTTTTTCAGTTTCATGGGTCCAATTGGCTCATGCAGCTGAGCTTTAGGAAAGCCTGTGAAGTTGAAAATTGCCATTCTGCTGAATGCCTGCAAGTATAATGATGTATGTATATTTCTATCTTTCTGCAGGGAGATGTTACTCACACATATTCTTTGCATATCAGCCAACCCGTAAACCATAAACAATGAATTTTTGTGCCAAGGAATTCACACTACTGTTTTTTTTTAAATACATATTTTATATTTAAATATAACTCCAGCACTTAGGCACAACAATAAATAGAAGCCAATATTCAGTAAGCATAAAATCAAGTATGATGCTGAAAAGAAAACAATACAATTAATTTTTTTATTGCCTATTCATACCTCTCTAGCCCTCAGTTACTACATCTAATAACTTTTCCTTATCAACTGAAGAAAAGTGAAACATATTTTTATTCATATAAAAGCCCACTGTCTAGCAGTGATATTTCCCTCTGCTTAACATTTAGAGAGTGCTATAAATAGTCTGCTGTATATGACATTAACAAGTCATAAAAGTTTTTCTTTTACAACTGAAGGCCAAGTTTTCTTTCAATGTAGTTTTGAGATCAAATTGATCATGTGATCAGATCGCAGTGCCTGTGTGCTGCTTCATCATTGCCTTTCCTTCATCAGCTCCCCATGGAAATTATAGATTCCTCCTAGCCAGTGGTACAAAGCTCCCCAACCCTGAGGATCCCATAAGTTTCAGAGACAATGGCAGGTAGGTAGAGCTCAAGCCACTGCTCGCTCCCATTGATGACAACACAGGTAAAATTCAACTGTTACTTGCTTTTTCAGGTAGTGGCTAAGCAGCTGCACCATGCATGCAGTGCCTCTGCCTACCCCCAGACATGTCTCTTCCTTAGCTGGTGGGAAGACCAGAGAAGACAGGGAGGGCAAAGTGAGGATGAGGTGAATGGACAGAGGATAAAAGAAGAAATACGGAGCAAAGCTGTTCAGCTCTTCAGGACCTAATAAATTTACTCTAATACCGAAGACTTTAGGCTCAAACTTCCTATTTCTGAGTAAGCACAGGTGCTGTTGAAAAGCATTGAGTACTTTTAAATTTTTTATATATCTTTATATATATACATGTATATATCAGAAACGACTCCACATTTTGCTAGAGCAGGACGTGGTATAGTCTAATCCCAATCTCTTTCTGGTATGCAGATCAGACTGCAGGCCTGATGCACTTGTACCTCTCCTTGATACCATACAACCATGGCTGCACAGTCAGTGACCATGGGTCTTGGCCCAGAGCCTAGGCCTTTGTGATATGTATTGTGCACAGCCCACACCCTTCATGCCCTTTTTCTTTGTGGATTCTCTATACTGTAACAGACACATCTTTGATGCTTTCTGCACCAGGTCTTGCTAACATCCTGTCTCCAGGAGCCACCAAGTTGCAGGAATTAGGGTTTCTCAATCTAATCCATCCATGATAACATGTCAGGAAAGTATGGTTGTCAGGCTTAGTAAAGAGTGTCTTGGCTACATCTCGGTCTCAAAGCAACCTCAAAGATTTCTGAAAAATAAGCAAGCTGCCTTAAAGTATGCATTGGTCTCACCTCAGCAGCTCCTACTGCTTTGTGATAGCCCAGGCAAACCTATAGGAATTGTATCAAGATCACAGATCTAGCCTGGTCTCAAAAATACCAGTTCTTGAGACAATCCATGACATAAACCTGCTAGGATTGCTGTATTATTTATGAATGTGGCAGTCTTATTTTAATTTTCAAACTAGTTCACCTGCAGACAGGCAGTAGACACTTCAGGGATAACAATTTGGATGCTATCTCCATGTTTACTGAGGAACTACTTATCCTGTGACATATTCTACTGTACATTTTGTTTTGCTTGACAGTTCCAAAATTAAACTAAATATTCTAGGAACCAGGTCAACATACAATTAATGAGCTAGGATACAAAAACTCCAAATTGGTTGAAAAAAATGGGAGCTTAAAATTTAGTTACAATGGCAATATCTGTAAAAATTAGTCTGAGTAGATACAAAAACAGTGCCCACAATTAAAAACAAAACAAAACCAAACAAACACTTTCCTTTAAAGTTTTTTTTTTTGATTGTTTGGTTTTTAATTCCAAACAACTAAGACAAAATATAGAAATGAATTCATTTTAATATTCTTCTTAAATTTTAAAGAAGGGACTCCTTTCCAAATTAGGTCAGAACAGAAGATAAGTCTGATGCTATATAATTACAGTTCCAGTACTTTTTGTGGACATTTTTGACCTAGACTAACATAATAGTTTTTCAAAAAAAGCCTTTTCACCTGACAGTCAAGTTGTTGAAGTCTGAAGGGAAGCCATAAGCTTCCCAGACTCTGACATCAGCTTCTTATCATAGGAATATATCTCATATCACAATGTCAATATTATTATTTTATGCAAACTGTCACACATTTGGAAGGAAAAGGTGTTATAAGACATGAATTTGAGTTTAAATACTGATGAATAAACTCTAGTAATAGTAAAAAGTTTGAATAAAGGAATGCTGAAGCAGATCTTCAGTATTGTGGCTGGATGATCAAACTTTCTAATAGACAATAGACAGCTTCTTTATGGTCATCACCTAGAAAGGTCCTACTCTGAAAAGCCAGTGGATTGTTGCGTTTTTTCAAGCTTACACCGAGTTTTCAGACATCCCAAGCAGACACTTCAACACCTGGATTCTTTTACTTATAAGAAATACTCTATCTCTTTGCTTAAGAGAGTTTTATGTTAAAAGAAAATTCTAGGGAATGGGAGCTCAATGATTCTCCTTTTTGAAATTCTGATTTTTTACAAGTTCCCATGGTTTTGTTCAGAGATGAATTCTAATTATTACCGTGCTGTAATATTACATTATGTGATGATAACATAAAATTTCCAATGTTTATATTTTTAAAGCCCACCACTACTTAGTGCTAATCAGAATACTTTATACTCTTCTGTTTCAGAGTATTTTCTGTCTGTATAGTAACGAAGCATATTAACATAAGACAAGGCAACCAATTTGGAACTGCAAAGAAAATCGCTTAAAAATCTTAAAGTGGATTTAATCACGCCACCAGGCTTAGGCATATCAGTAACAAAAATAATATCATAGAATAATGAAAAAAATATTATCAAATTATTTTTGAAATAACAGTATTATATGGTAGTAGCACTAAGATGCGAAAATTTCAATTGCTAACCTTTTCAAATGCTGCTAAGTGGTTGGCTGGATAGAATTCACTAAAAATGAAAACAGGGTGTAATAATCTATAAATTACCACTGTAGCTGTTGTCCTGCATTTGCTGTTAGACATTGATCCATTTATCCTGGATTTACTGCCCAAACCTCAAACACTTCCCTGTGACAGCCCCAGGTTTGCTGCTCATAAGTAGACGCTAGGGTCAAGACATTGCAATCAATATGGGCAAGCTGAATTTTGCTTGTCCCAACTGCACAATACAGTCGGTAGGAGCTCCATGCTGGACTGCGTTGACTTTATTGTACAGTCAGGCAATAGCCAAACACAGCTAACACCTAAAGTACAACTGGAGATTCATGGATCTCACTAGACTTTGTGTTCATTTCAGCATGGTTTGACAAATGTTTTTCTCAGTGGCAATAGTCTCACTGCAATGTAGATCCAGGCTGCTCTCTCCCAATTCACTGCTGATGGTGGGAAGTCAAGGTACCACCATTATAAAGCACCTAGTAATAGTAATTTGTTAACAGCTGACCAGATCTCCTCTTCCTGTGCTCCACCTTTAAAACATAAACTCTCTTGATGGATTTTATTACATGCTGTAAACTTGCCCAATTTTCATTTTTCCCCCGTGTTCAGGGTTCTGCAGTATTTCACCTTTCCAGGGGAGGGGGGAAAAGGCAACACAGTATAATGCAGTTTGATTTAAATTATTACCCTGGTGCACAGTTTCTTTGAGATGTTATTCTCCCTGCCTGTTCTAACTGCTGAGCACAATCGCTACAATTCAATTATTAAAGAGATTCTAAAAATAGGGCTGTGCAAAGCTGTCTACAAAGAAAATCATTTGAACGCAGCAAGAGACATAGCCTGGGCAGTGAGCTTTCTCTGTTATTAGCTTCTTATTTTTTTTTTTCCTTCCTATCTTTCGCTCTCTTCTTTCTGCCTTTCCATTCTTCCCTTCAGCAACAATAAGTGAGAGGGACCTCCAGGACTTCCATTCCACACCTTAGAAATCTGTATTACCTTATAAACACATAGAAGCAATAATTATTTCCTGCTTGGTAACCACTAACATTCACTAACCTCATTTTGAGAGTATGACAAACCTGCAGGCACAGGAGGATTGCCAAAATAAAATAAATAAATACATAAAGGCAAGAACTAGTATTTCTAGCTGTGCATCTTTCCATGCAATCTTCAGTAAAGCTCTAAACAAGGGCATGGTTAACCATCTGGAAGTCCCAGAACCCATGTTTCCCTGCCAGGGATTTTCACAAAGCTGTGATTCACTGGATGGTTTCTATTTGTAAAAGCATTTAAGGCTATCATTTAATATCTAATTAAGCACAGGTAGGCACTCCCCTCAAAGCCTCTCTCTTTTTTTTTTTTTTTTTTGAATCACTGGGTGGGAGGGGAGATAGGAGGGAAGGTGATGAGGATATCTGAGAAGGTTTTGCTTATAGTCTGAGGGGCGCATCCTAAAACTTGGCTACTCTTTTAAACAGTATCTTTACAGATAAATGAAGAAATTGAGAGTGATACAAAATAGTGATATGTTAACCTCTTTATTGCTTTATTGTTTCCCAAATGACTTCAAAATAAACAATAGCAGTTACATCCAGATGTAGACTTGTAGGTGGGAGGCAAGGAAGTAGAACAGGGAGAGGTAGGAGAAAAAGGCTAAAGGCTTTCTGGCCTCCGCAGCAAAGTCTGGCTGGATACACAGCATGCACGTGTGTGCCTCTTGCTCCAAGACAGAAGCCACGTCACTGTTTCTACCAGCCCCAGCAGAAGCCTTTCAACAAGCAGAAGACTGGTGGGCTCACACCAATTTCACTGGCTAGAGGCATATCTGGTTGGAAAGAAAAATCTCCTCCCCCTTCCCATCTATACCAATTCCATGTCCCATTAACATTCAGACTAACTCTGCAGCTACAGACTCTCCATTAAGCTATGCTTTGCAGGAACAGTTCTACCAGTGACATGAGGGCACTGAAAGCGTCAAGGGACTGAAAATTAAAATTCGGGTGCCAACAGCTAAGAGTTTGCAGAGTATGTGCAGGACATAACAGAAAGGAACGAATATAATTCTTGTAGTACTGACAGCTCTGTACTATTTTCCTCTGCTTTTTGCAGTGAGCTTAGGTGTCCATGTGCCTTTTTCACATGCGCTGTCACATACAAGATGGGTGTTAACTGCTAATACCAACAGTGCGAAGCTGTTCAGGAATTTTTCTGCCAGCTTTTGCAGCAATGCAACATATTTAAGGAGGATACAATCCTCAAGACTGGCTCTTGCTGTCTTTAGAAGTATACAGAAACAGAAGAATGGTCATTCACATCTCATAGGAAATTAATGTCCATGGTCATCTTCAGCTAGATTCTTGCAAACATACATCTCTACAGGACAATATAGAAAAATATAGGCTCTTTGAAAATTGCCCTGTTGTCATCACTGGGTCCTTACTAGGTTTTAATACCAATTTCAGGTATCCAGCCTAACAAAAAACATGTGAAGAAAAAACACTTGCTAAAATAAAATATGCTTCACGTTCAAACTGCACGTTTGGGATACATTGTCTTTGCAAAAAGTGTCTTAGTTCATCAGGCTTACAAAATTAAATTTTAAGTGAAACTTTTTCTCAGAAATGAAATAAAAAGAACAACTAAAAAATATTTTGTTCAGTAATCAATTGCATGTAAACTATTTTGATCAGCTTATCGCATGACAGTGTCTAAACAGCCAGCTAATTAATAGAAACAGCCACCTATTAGTGGAGAAGTGGAGAAGTAAGATAAGTTTCTATATAGCTCATATGCTTAACATTCAGCAGGTGACTTACACCACAGAAGAAGCAAAGCATTCAACAAACAAAGCCCAACGACTGAAATTTACTTTCTCTCAGGAGCATTCAGAGTAACTTGCCTGTATGCCTAGACGTGCATCTCCTCACATGCACTTGGGTTCTCTAGAGCTGACCAGTCTGGTGCCTTATCCTTCCAGGTCTCTTATGAGCTTGATCCTGATGACATGCTTTGAGGATTCCCCATTTAAGTCTCCACATAACATGCAGGGAAGACGTTATATGTATCAGCTGTGTTTCTCTATTTCCTGTGAGATCACCACTTGTCTGGGACCTTACTTGGAGGATATGTGCATTGTAGGACTTATGAGTGGTTGGAGAAAAGGTGCCCAAGTCAAGACGAGAGCAGAATTTCAGTTATGTTGCACCCAAGCTTTATCTAAATGGTAAATGCACATGTGTACAGTTAAGTGCTTACTCCAGAGATCAAATGATGTTTCATTTCTCCTGGATTCATGCAAAATCGCAGACATATCTAGACATATTGAAGAGCTGGGCAATCACCAACTGCATGAAGTTTAACAAAAGCAAGTGCCAGGTCCTGCACCTGGGATGGGGCAACCCTGGCTATACGTACAGACTGGGCGACGAGACACTGGAGAGCAGCCCTGCAGAAAGGGATCTGGGGGTTGTGGTTGACAGCAAGTTGAATATGAGCCAGCAGTGTGCCCTGGCAGCCAGGAGGGTCAACCGTATCCTGGGGTGCATCAAGCACAGCATCGTTAATCAGTCGAGGGAAGGGATTGTCCCGCTCTACTCTGTGCTGGTGCTCCCTCACCTCGAGTACTGTGTTCAGGTCTGGGCACCACAGTACAAAAAGGACATTAAACTGTTGGAGAGTGTCCAGAGGAGGGCGACGAAGATGGTGAAGGGCCTAGAGGGGAAGATGTATGAGGAGCAGCTGAGGGCACTGGGCCTGTTCAGCCTGGAGAAGAGGAGGCTGAGGGGGGACCTCATTGCGGTCTACAACTTCCTCATGAGGGGGAGTGGAGAGGCAGGTGACCTATTCTCTGTAAACACCAGTGATAGGACCTGTGGGAAAAGTGTTAAGCTGAGGCAGGGGAAGTTTAGGCTGGACATCAGGAAGAGGTTCTTCACCGAGAGGGTGGTTGCACACTGGAACAGGCTCCACAGTGAGGTAGTCACTGCACCATGCCTGTCTGAATTTAAGAAGCGATTGGACTGTGCGCTTAGTCACATGGTCTAAACTTTTGGGTAGACCTGTGCGGTGCCAGGAGTTGGACTTGATGATCCTTATGGGTCCCATCCAACTCTGGATATTCTATGATATTCTATGATTCTATGATTCTAACTTGTACAGGGGGAGATGACTTGACCAAGGCTGCAGAGAGGTGGTGGCAGATCTGGCAGGGAACACAGGCAGGAACGGACGGCTGGGTGGTTGCTAGTCAGCTGCTAATGCCGAGAGTGACAAGACATTTATACTGGTTGTCACACTGATACACAAAGAGCAAAACACATTTTCAGCCTGAATGGCTTCAATGAGATCAGGGACATGAAAAATACTCAACATGTCTCTACAAAGAGGGCACAACGTGCCACAGCCACAGTCAGTCCGCTCTGGCACTGGCTGCCAATCTCCTTGGAGACGCAGCGAAGCCCCCTTACATCTCAAAGGTGCTGGGTTCATGAATGGGGCTCATGACACCACCCCTGTATTTACATAGCTAATACAAGGCTGAATACTACCAGCTTCCCTCTTCTTGCCTGCTACTCACAGAAGTGCAGAATGAAATAAGAGTAGCTAATCTGCAATACTTTTCACATGCCATAATTTAGTATGATTTGTTGAAAGTGGCCTTTTTTGACAGCCTCATTTACTGGGGAGATGTAATGCCTTTCAAATGTTTATTGTGAGCAATGTATCCATGCAGTAACATTGGCCTTTGCTGATTTTATTATTGTGCTGCCAGAGAAAAAGAGATGCATCCTTCAGGTTTTATGAAACTCCCAACACTCTTGTCAATTTAAGGATGAAAGACCTAAAGCAGCGATACTCCACCTGGGTATTTTATACGTGATCTGTTCTTATTTCTTGTACTTCCTTTGGAGACCAAGTCAGAAAATTAGAAAACTTAGCCGGGAATCACTCTTATGGGGAAAAGCTGTCCTATCACCTCCATGCTCGTGACATGCAGCCCGATACTCTGCTCCTCTCCTTGCCCTCAGCCATGCCAAACTCCACATCAAATTCCCAGGGGTGGTCAGAATTTATTTTGGCTTTTTTACAACTGCCATTAACTCTAAGAGAAAATGAGCTATGGGAAATGGACAGCTTTTTTTTTTTTTTTTTTTTTTTAATGTTATTTTTTGGCAGTGTTGTCACAGCTGCGGCATGCTGCTTTTGAGAACGTGGAACTTTAGGAGCCAAGTGCAGAGCTCGACACCTGCACCTGGAAACAGTTTTGCCAAAAAGAAATGGATTCTTGTTTTTCAAGAGAGATCTCATGCAAGGCACACCTGCATGGGACCCTGATGGTGGAGCGGATAAACTGTTCCAGCAAGAAACTGCAGGCTGCTGGGAGACATGCTTCTCCTACCAGATTTTCAGGAGATTTGTGCCTGCTCTCTAGGCAGCTAGAAGGTGGGAGCATCAGCCTTAAATCCCGCCTCTACTCCGGCTTCACTGCGCTTCTTCTTCATTTGCAGGCTGCTTTGCATACAGGTTGAGTGACACTGCAACATTCCTTCACTAAGCCATAGAAAGAATGATTTCTGGGTTTGTAGCTCAGTTTCCTATTTGCAGAGCAATACCCCATTCTCATAGCATTGTTAGCAGAGGAATTTCATGGTGCAGAATCACAGGCAAAGAAAGTTAAAATATATATATGTATATGTATTTATATCTGAAAACATGTCACCATTAGCTGATTGCAATGATATTATAGATGAATGAACCACATTGACTGATCATGCATACAATACCATAGAAAATACCACAACAATGAGGTCACTGAGGACATTTTAGGCAAAAAGGAAACACAGCCTATGATGCCTGGCAGTACAATACAACCTGTCTTTTTGCTGGCCTTTGTCAGACCAGGGAATTAAAGGATTTTGTATAGAATCTTGGAATAAATACATCTCGGCTGCAACATCAGGGATGAATTACACACGGATTTTGCACATATTTAGTAAATTGGTGCTTCAAAGTCTCTACTTCCATATGGTATAATGCGGATGTTTTCAATTTCCCAGGCTCTTGATTTTAAAAGGAAAAATAAAATTTTAAAAGCATTCAGGCACCTAGCAGTGTGAATTTGCTGTGCTTTTCCTATTTTCTTTTTTAATAGATAGCATCTATTTAAAAATAGTCAGGCCAGAACTATGATCAGCAAATACAATTAAACATTGACTCAGTCTAAGACTTGTGCCAAATGGCAAATTGCCCCATATAAAGGTACTTTTAGTCTCTTTTTATTTCTCTTTCTCTGCTGCAAAGTCTGTGATATTAAAGAGCAATGAGACTTTGGGACAGATTGGTAGCATGCTGGGAAAAAGGAGTAAAAGGTCTGTTGTATTTTCTTGGCACATCCTTGCTACCAACAGGTTTTCTACAATAGAAGAACAAATGAGCAACTTCAGAAGAAAATGGGCAGCTAAAGTTGTATGTAAGGGACTATTTATGTCTGAAAAAAAAATCAAACATGTAAAAACAGCATCCGAAATTAACAAAAATAAATAAATAAATAAAAAGTAGGGAAATTTAAGACAGAAAATTATTTCCCGATGTTAATACTTATCATGTCAGTCAGAGCAAGTCACTTTTTGGTGGTATTTTACTGCAATATTCCAAACTATGAAAAAACTGAAGTTTCATTACAATGGTGATTGCCAATTTTTTTCTTTATTACACTACACCTGCCAACTGAGTGCTGGGTAAGCTCAGGTGAGGGCTTTGTGCTTATGAAACAAAATGAGCTTTTTACCAAGAAAACTTTTTCCATGAGGTTGTAACTGCCTTATATCTGCTGACCATGGGCATGCAGGCCGTTCTCGTCTCCTATCCCACCACACACATCCTTACCTCCAAGTTCCAGAGACTACCTTGTTCTGCAGGGATGGGTGCTTGGTCTCACATGAAGGCATTGGGGACCTATAGAGGTTTCCAGAATGTTACATGCCTTAGGAAAGTAGTTTTTAATCACTGTCAGGTCATCTGATGCCTCCTTTTTACTGTGGCCTGCAGGCCTTTCACATGGGTTTCACATCTCCTCCATCCTGAAGGTCATCATCAGCTGGATTCCCATGTTGCTTGTGCACCTGCCCTCCTGAGTCAGGTCAACTGATGGAGACTGCTGTAAATCTGTTAAAAGCAGAGCTTTTGGTACCATATCCTTTGCTGTCCCTGAAACCAGGACATTTGCAAACAACCAGTATTGCACTACAACTGCAACTCTTGCATCTTACTGCCGAGCTTCAGCAAATGAGGTGACAGCTCACAACCACAGCACTGCCAGTTTCAGTGCCTCCCACAGGGCTCTAAGTGTCATGTTCGTTACAGTCTCGTAAACCACATATGGCTCTTTTTTCTAACCATATTTTCATTAGTGCACAGAAACATCCCTGTGTTCTGTTATGCTGAGAAGGATCCCAACTATCTGTTTCTTTCCTCCTCTGTCAGAGAGATTTTGAGTTTTATGCTGTGTTTATTCCCATTGCTATCCAGCAGTGAACACTACTCTTGCCTTTCAGCTGTGATAATCTCCAAATAATCCAAACTATCCTGCAGTTTTACCATCCATCTGCACATGCATGCTAACCCCAGAATGATTCCTTTGCCCATTACAAGATTCTTGTAGCCCAAGCTCTTCTACATTACCTAGTGCTGCTCCAGGCAGTGTCTTGTGTGCCTGTCATTCTCACTCCCCTTTTGTCCTTGGGGTTTCACCTGCCAGCCCGCAATACTCACGTACCCTGTGATGGATTCCAACATGACCAGACTCAGCATCTCTACTACTTAAAGGAGAAAATGCTTTCTAAGGCTTCTAAACCACTTCATCCAGATGGTTTCCCAGAGCCTCCTTCAGACTCTGAGATCCTTTTACCAAGATCTGCACATGCTGTCCTCACCTCCCCAGCTGTAAATTTGTCTTTGGGAAACCTGTCAAGCTCTTAACACTTTGCCAGTCTCCAGGCTGGTAGATGCCGATGCTCCCAGCTTAGCAGAAAAAGAGCAGAGACCTGGAGGCTGGAAGGTAATCCTCAGTTTTCATTCTGACATGCAGTCCCACTAATTGGGGAAATACTGCACCAGGATATTGAGCAAATGTATTCTGCCTTGCATAGCATGTGCTACTTAAATAAAACAAATAGATAACAACCCCCATATTGCACAACAATGACACGTGGTATAGGATGGTGACTCAGGGAGCCAAATGTTTAGAGTAAATATGCCAGTAAACAAGAATATCAATCTGAGCAGAAGGGAAGCTGCTGGCTGCATGATAAAAACAGGCACAGCCCACTTCTTCAAACTCAGCCTAGTCATTGAATTTTGTGGTGGGTTCTTACCTTCACATGACCAAATCCTAAGCCTCGGTCAGCAAGGAGGGGACAGGGAGCTGCTGGGGCCTGGGAGGGAGAGGGAGGAAATGCAGTACCTTTGAGTACTGCTGCAGTATAAAGACATTAAAGGACCATCAGCAGCTCACCAGCAGAACCCTAAATTTATTACAGCATAGTGAATTTCCAGAGATGAGCTCCTTTCATTTAGGTCTGCAGCTGCTTCTGACATCTCCCAGCTGAAAAGGGCTGAGCATTCTCACAATATTAAATACTCAGCTTCTTTTCCTCTTGAAACTGCAGAGAGAGGAAGAGCAATAAAAGAGTGAAATAAAATAAATAGTCTGCTGTGTCCTATGTGTTTACTCTCAGACATAGGAGGACTGTATGAAATGTAACACAGAAAAAAAAAAAAAGAGTCAAAAGATTTGTTTCTAGAATTTGTGCTCTCACCCAGTGTATGTAAGTCTTGTAACACTGAATATGTGACTCTGATCTTTACGGCAATGCTGTGAGTCATCCACTAATGGTCAGTCTCCCCCGGCTGGAACTCATTATGTGGTGAGACTCGTTATAAATAAATCCTTTTATCAGAAGAATTTATATTTCCACTGCTTGTTCCAGGTGCCTAAACAGCCAGGGTCTAATTAACTAATGATGCTGGACAAACTGCAAGAACAATTTGTTTATCAGTTGATGATACCATACATATATGCGACATCCTCTGGCTGCAAGCTGGACAATATATATAAAAGGCCATAGCTTTAAAAGCTCATTTTCTATAGGCACAGGTCAGAAATGACACAGGCACTACATTTATCATATAGCCATCTAGTAAATAAGACTGCACTTTAGAGCAACCTATAAGTACACACAAAGCATTATTAATGGATCAAAAGATGACTCCTGTTTCTACATCAGGCCACTCTGTTTTCACTGATGTGGGTTTGCTACTTGGCTCTGCAAGTGCCTTGTTCATCAACACTTATTGTGTTCATAATCTCAGTGCCACAGAAAGATGAAACTGAAGAAAACAACAGCACTTTATCACATAGGAACATTAATATCTCTCGACTGGAAACAAATTGCCCAAAGGGTCTGCCTGATGCCTCCAAGCAGAGGAATGCTTTGAATGAAACTACACAAGGCATATGGCTAAAGAAATGTTTGATGCTGGATTATATGGTCTAACAGAATAATGCCACACAAATTGAAACAGAGGCCCTATTTCATTTTATTCATACATCATAATGAATGGTAACTAAACAGACACCTATAGAAAAAATTAAGCTAAGTAGAAAACACTTTCAGCTATAATGTAAAAAAGAAACTCTGTGATCTGCAAGCAGTGTTAAAATGTGCTAGTCAACACCAAGTAACAGCTGCTCCTAAGGTTTTAAAAAAGAATTGATTAAAATAAGTATTTCAGCTATTGAAAAAAAAAAAAAAAAAGGACCAAAACTAGTACTGTGTGTTATTGACATACCAGAGAAGAATACAGAAAATAAATTCAGAACTGAAAAGCCAGTAAAATAGGATGCTAAGTGAATTTTTAGAATTCTGTTCCTTGAGAAAGTCAAGAGCATTTTTGTTCCTAATTCAGAATGAAAACAGCACTTCAGCTTTTTTCTCTGAAATAAATGTGGAGCTTTTTTCCCCAAAAATTTGATATCTGTGTTAACAAAGGCGAGAAAAACAGAAAGGACCTGCAGAACCAAAGCACTCTCTCTTCTCTCCCACCGCCAGTGGAGGCAGAGCGGGGAAACCTGAAACGTTGTGGTTCCTGATTCATCTGAGCTGTGCCTGGGTGACTCTGGACTGGTACCATATCCCCAGTCCTGTCAGTTCCCAGTGGTGGGAAAGGGAAGAAGCTCTGCTGGTGTTTGGCTGGTCCCCATGCTGTCTGCGCTTCCTCCCACCACCCCGCTGGCACATGCTGATCCTAAACTTGTCTCTTGCCTCAGCTAGGTGGCATTTGCAGACAGTTTAGTTAGCTCAAGAGCTGCCTGCACTTTCCGTGAAAGCGGTGTTCGGCTACAATGAAATGGAAGGAGACACTTCTGGTGCTATTCCCCAAAAGCTGCTGTCAAACAGAGCTCAATTCAAGCTTGAGAAATGAGCCTCCTGCAAAGCATGCCCTGAACCAGCGGGCTGGACACACAGGTGTTGCACTCCCGTTTCCCTGAGGATGAGCAACTGGTTATGGAGACCACTGCAGCTGCACGCCCTTTCACAATCTTGTTCACATCTGCTCCAGCCATAAACTCATTGTAAGGAGTTCTGCAGATGAAGAGAAAGAGCGTCTCAGTCTTTGATGTTGCCCTCTCCTTCTGAGTGAAACCCGCTTGGTGTGGAGGTACAAGGGAGGGCAGATGGGCATCCTAAAGGCTGCCTGCCTTCTAGAGGTCAATTCAAAATGTTTTTTATATATATGGATGTCGTGGTTGGGAGGGACATATGGCATGCAGTAAAACATGCCATAATCTTCCTTGCCCAGCTCCCACCAAGAGAAGACTCCTAATTCACAGAGGCGGATGTACAGATCCATCTCTAGTGCTACACTGCAGATACACATTTTTGTTGCAATGAAGCAACAGAAGGCTTGGTTATTTTTGGCCACCTTCATATACTGCTGTTGAGGAGTAGTTTACATTTTTTGAAGAAATGAAAGAGCTTTTTAATTTCTTTTTTAATGAAATGGTCAAACTTTGCAATGGCAACTTTTCCCTCTCCTCCTTCTCTTAGTTGATTAAAGGGAAAATCAGGAAGAAAATCCAAAACTGTTCTCTGGGAAAAAAAAATAAATCATGTTTTTGTAAAAACATAAACCAACAAGAACTTGGTGTGGAGCTATTTTCTTTGAATAAAGTTGGGGAAAAGACTTTTCATTACAGGTGGAACCTACTGTGCTTGCTTTTGATTTATTTTATTTTATTATCAGAAAAGAAAACCTAAATTCACCCATCTTTACTGGCATATTATTCAATGTCTAAAATGTTAAAAATGAAAACAAACAAATAAAAAAAAAAAAAAAAAAAACAGAACAAAACATAATTTATTTTGTTAAAAACAATTACTATACTATAAGAATTCTTACTGCCAAAGGCTTTGGAAACTTAGTAGACTCACAGCTGCCATTTTCACTCTCCTACCACATAGTGATTTTCAGTATCATTTACCATGTCAAACAACTATCCTTAATATTTATGAATTATCTGAATGAAACAACAGGTTTTCATGATCTGCACCTTGTGTTTTAAGGGCAGAACTCCTACTGCTGTAGATAAGGTCTATGCAGTGAGAAGAGCTGTCTGAAAGTACTCATTGAAGCATTTCTTGAGAGGATTTGGCATTGGTTTTAGGTCATTTTCAGTGAACAGCCCGCACCATTTAAAATGTCTTACAGAAATTCTCATTTAATTACAAAGGTTCATTTTTCAAATCAAAATGTTTTTCATTTCAAAATGGATGCTAGAAGACAGCAAAAAGGCACGTTCCTAGAGTAAAATGAAAAGAAAAATTCCTGACTTGACCCCATGCCTTCTTCCCCTCCCCCCCTCCCAGCTTTTCTAGATTTTACACTCACAAGAACATTCTAATTGCTCAATCTCAGTAACAAATCAGAGTGGAAACATTTTAATTATAAATATCCACACTGCTTGAACTAATTCACAATTCTTGCAAGCATGGAAACCGTTCCACTCCCTGCTCCACAGAACAGCACTGCCGCCCTCTCCCTGGCAGAAAAGGGTATGCTTGGACATTTGGAAATGTCTTGCTTTTTTGCACCATCCAAGCCCCAGCACACTCCTACTTCTGTTTTCATTTTGGTGACAGATCAAAAACATTCAGTTTTCCCAAACAGATGGCTTAGTTTTAAATTGTGTCCATGTTGTCCACATGTGTCCCATACAGCATACGGATTATTCCATACAAGTGCTTGCTGGCAGTGAGCGGCACGTTGTGCCTTTGTTCTGCTCCTTGGCACTGTCTTAAACATCTCCCTTTTGGAGGAGCATGGGCTTTCTGTTGCATCTATGTCACTGACACGCGTGAAGCCCTGACATATTTTAAATGATATAAATATTAAGAAAAGGCAAAGAAAATTGAATAATAAATAAGGACATGCTCTCCCCCTGTTGTTGTTGCTAAGGTAATATTTACTTGAAAGTAGGAGCTAGAAAGGTGATCTAAGGGACATAGGTTATAAAATCCTGTTCATTTTTTGTTTGTTTGTTTGTTTTTTAAGTTTCGCTCAGAACTGGCATCTGTTCTGCCAGGTTTGCCAAGCAGATGCACCTGCACCATGTGACCCCTGCCCAACCCCTGGGATATTGAGCTGGATTTCCCATCAAGATGCCACCATGAACCAGGTTCTCCACAGTGTCTGAATGGGCACAGTCTTGAGTAGATAAACTGAATGCTTTGTCCAAAGTAATGCTCTTGGTGAGTTATTTTTTGAGCTCTAAATTTGATTTGGGCTAATTGCAAATAGCAGCTCTGATTCAACTGCAATCTGTTTTCTATTTATCCTTCTGCAGACACTCATGCAATTTAAGCATACTCTGGGGACTCTGTCCAACAAAGGTACTCACCTGCAGGCAGGAATTTGTCCTATGTCTTGAGGAATGTCCCTGCTTGTAGGATAACAGTCATTTATGTACATTTATGTACATCATGTACAGTTGGTTAACAAAGACATATCTTAAGTAGCGAAGTTTACCTACCTATCTGATAACACACTGTCAAGAAATTAAGAATGAGCACATTACAAATGCAAAAATTTTTGAGATGATTATTTTGCAAGAGGAAAACACAAAGCAGGAATTGTGTGATAAATTGAGTAGTTCAGCCAGCTCCTTTCCCTGGCTCCATAACATTGAATGAAAATGCTAAGAGTAAGTTATTGGGTGCAGATTGCCACCAATGTGTCTGTGCCAATCGACCGTGTCCAAATCATATGATCATCCACACAGTACTAAAGCAACTCGGTGCACCGAAATCAGTGAAAGTAGACTGCTTTACACCAGAGAGAAGTCTTCCTATGCACACACCAATAATAACTGCTTAAAAACCTTAAGTGGGCTTACTCAGGGGCAAGGGGGTGGGGGTGGAAACACTTTCTCAGTAAATCCAAATCCTGGCCAAGGATCCAGAGGAGGATTACTTACAGTAACCTTCTTACTAGCTGTGCTGAGCTTGTTAGAAAGGTGTTAAACTTTCCACAGCCAAGAACACTTTGCAATAATCAGTTTATGAAAAATTCAGTTTGGCAGCAAATTCTTGGCAGTCTCAAATCAACTGTACCTATTACACACCAGTCATAAAAAGGATGGGCAAAGGTGGCTCAGCACATCAGTCCATCCTCCCCCTCTTCCATGACCTTGAAATTTGCTCAGCAGTTCTGGAGGAGGGAGAAAACACTGTTGTGTAACCAGCCTCCAAAACCCAGACAGACATTTAGGACAAGGAGGAGGAAATAAAGAAGAAATAGAAGTCAACCAGCTGCAAAGCTTCTGGCATGAGCTTTCAGGTACAGACTATATTTGTATGGGCTTCCCAGGGCAAAAGAAACAGCCTGTGCACTGTCACGACAAAATATTCACCCCGACCAGGAAAAATGTAAATGATGCTGAAGTGATAATGAGCACTCAAGTGGTTTCTTCCTGAAATGAGTCACAGCTGCTGTCAAAGCTCCATCAGTTTGATTGCTAGAGCAGGGCAAGGGGAAAGCTGTGAGGAATGTCACCTGAAAGCCTTTGCTGTGGCAGAGGTGTTCCACTGAGCCCAGGCAGAAGCCCAGCACTGCAGTGGGAGTATCCTCCCCATCCAGCTGGGATCAGGACTTCCATCTGCCTCCTTGAGAGAGGAGAAGCAAAGCAGACCCTCTGAACACACACAGGCACACTACATTACGATGCATTGCTCTTGGCCATGTTTGTGTCTTCATGACTAACTTAACTGTTTTTCCACTAGAAGGCATTACAGGGACCAGGGAGAGTAGGCTGGAGAGGAGACAGATGGTATTTTCTCTCTAATTTTGGTGTTTGAGAACAGAATTTGCACAGTTTGTTCCTCAGTCAACCCTTACTTTCAGGATAAAAACTGTTACCTGCCAGAATATGAATGGTTCTGAAATATGGGAAGAAAAAAAAAAAAAAAGGAGGGGGGGAGAAGGGGGGAAAAGGGGGTGCTTTCATCTTAAAGAGCTACCAAATTTGCATTCCTGAGGTCTGATGCTATGGTTATTAATCCCACAGAATCACACAGAATTTCTAGGTTGGAAGAGACCTCAAGATCATCGAGTCCAACCTCTAAGCTAACACTAACAGTCCCCACTAAACCATATCCCTAAGCTCTACATCTAAACGTCTTTTAAAGACCTCCAGGGATGGTGACTCCACCACTTCCCTGGGCAGCCCGTTCCAGTGCCTAACAACCCTTTCAGTAAAGAAATTCTTCCTAACATCCAACCTAAAACTCCCCTGGCGTAACTTTAGCCCATTCCCCCTCGTCCTGTCACCAGGCACATGGGAGAACAGGCCAACCCCCACCTCGCTACAGCCTCCTTTAATGTACTTATACAGAGCAATAAGGTCACCCCTGAGCCTCCTCTTCTCTAGGCTGAACAAGCCCAGCTCCTTCAGCCGCTCCTCATAGGACTTGCTCTCCAGGCCCCTCACCAGCTTTGCCGCTCTTCTTTGGACCTGCTCAAGCACCTCGATGTCCTTCTTGTAGCGAGGGGCCCAAAACTGAACACAGTACTCGAGGTGCGGCGTCACCAGAGCCGAGTACAGGGGGACAATCACCTCCCTAGCCCTGCTGGTCACAGTGTTTCTGATACAAGCCAGGATGCCGTTGGCCTTCTTGGCCACCTGAGCACACTGCTGGCTCATATTCAGCCGACTATCCACCATCACTCCCAGGTCCTTCTCTGCCTGGCAGCTCTCCAACCATTCCTCTCCCAGCCTGTAGTTCTGCTTGGGGTTATTGCGCCCCAGGTGCAGGACCCGGCACTTGGCCTTGTTGAACTTCATACAGTTGACCTCAGCCCATCGGTGCAGCCTATCCAGATCCTCCTGCAGAGCCTTCCTACCCTCGAGCAGATCGACACACGCACCTAGCTTGGTGTCATCTGCAAACTTACTGAGGGTGCACTCAATGCCATCATCCAGATCATTGATGAAGATGTTAAAGAGGACCGGCCCCAGCACCGAGCCCTGGGGGACGCCACTAGTGACTGGCCTCCAACTGGACTTGGCTCCATTTACCACAACTCTTTGGGCCCGGCTGTCCAGCCAGTTTCTAACCCAACGAAGCGTGCGCCAGTCCAAGCCAAGAGCAGCCAGTTTCTTGAGGAGAATGCTGTGGGAGACGGTGTCAAAAGCCTTGCTGAAGTCAAGGTAGACCACATCCACAGCCTTTCCTTCGTCCACCCAGCGCGTCACTTTGTCGTAGAAGGAGATCAGGTTTGTCAAGCAGGATCTGCCTTCCATAAACCCATGCTGGCTGGGCCTGATCACCTGCTTGCCCTTCAAGTGCCGCATGATGACTCCCAAGAGGATCTGCTCCATGAGCTTCCCTGGTACTGAGGTCAAACTGACCGGCCTGTAGTTCCCCGGGTCTGCCCTCCGGCCCTTCTTGTAGATGGGCGTCACATTTGCTAGTCGCCAGTCAGCTGGGACCTCCCCCGATAGCCAGGACTGCTGATAAATGATGGATAGGGGCTTGGCCAGCTCCTCTGCCAGTTCTCTCTGTACCCTTGGGTGGATCCCATCCGGCCCCATCGATTTGTGCACATCCAAGTGCCATAGCAGGTCACCAACCAGTTCTTCGTGGATGGTGAGGGCCACATCCTGCTCCCCGTCCCCTTCCACCAGTTCTGGGTACTGGGTATCCAGAGAGCAACCGGTTTTGCCGCTAAAGACTGAGGCAAAGAAGGCATTAAGCACCTCCACCTTTTCCTCATCTCTTGTAACTAAGTTTCCCCCTGCATCCAGTAAAGGATGGAGATTCTCCCTAGTCCTCCTTTTTGTGTTGATGTATTTATAAAAGCGTTTTTTGTTATCTTTAACAGCAGTAGCCAGATTGAGCTCCAGATGAGCTTTGGCCTTCCTAATCTTGTCCCTGCACAGCCTCGCTACATCCTTATAGTCCTCCTTAGTGGCCTGCCCAATTTTCCAAAGATTATAAACCCTCTTTTTTCTCCTAAGCTCAAGCCACAATTCTCTGTTGAGCCAGGCTGGTCTTCTTCCCCGCTGGCTCATCTTTGGGCGCATGGGGATAGACCGCTCCTGCGCCATTAGGATTTGCCTCTTAAAGAGCGCCCAGCCTTTCTGGACCCCTCTGCCCTTCAGAACCGCCTCCCATGGGACTCCACCAACTAGTGTCCTGAGCAGCCCAAAGTCAGCCCTCCGAAAGTCCAATACAGTGGTTTTACTGGTTCCCTTCCTGGCCCCGCCAAGAATAGTGAACTCCACCATTTCGTGGTCACTCTGCCCAAGACTGTTCCCGACAATCACATCCTCCACCAGTCCTTCTCTGTTTGTGAAGAGAAAGTCTAGCAGGGCACCACCCCTGGTAGGTTCACTAATCAGCTGTGTCAGGAAGCTATCTTCCACTTTCTCCAGAAACCTCCTAGACTGCTTCCTCTGGGCTGTGTTGTGCTTCCAGGATATGTCAGGGAAGTTGAAGTCCCCCACGAGTACAAGCGCTGACGATTTCGCAACTTCTGTCAGCTGCCTGTAGAACTCCTCATCCGTCTCCTCATCCTGGTTCGGCGGTCTATAGCAGACCCCGACCAGGACACTAGCCTTGTTGTCCCTGCCGATCCTAACCCAAAGGGACTCGATCTTGTCATTCCTAGCCTCGAGTTCTACAACATCAAAAGACTCTCTAATATAGAGAGCCACACCGCCACCCCTTCTGTGCTGCCTGTCCCTTCTGAAGAGCCTATAGCCAGGCATCGCAGCACTCCAGTCATGAGACTGGTCCCACCACGTTTCCGTGATGGCAACCAAGTCGTAGCCTGCCCGCTGCACAATGGCTTCCAGCTCCTCCTGTGTTACCCATGCTGCGTGCATTGGTGTAGATGCACTTCAGCTGGGCCTTTACCTTATCCTCCGGCCTTGCCATTGCTCCCCCTGGCACAGCCCCAACAGTCCTTGCTTCAGCCCCATCCCTCTTCTTACCTAGTTTAAAGCCCTATCAATGAGCCCCGCCAGCTCCTGGCCCAGGATCCTTTTTCCCCTAAAGGATAGGGACCCGTCTACGGCCATCAGACCAGGTGCTGAGTAAACTGCCCCATGGTCGAAAAACCCAAGATTTCTGCATTGGCACCAGCCCCGGAGCCACATGTTTAACAGGTGGGCTTTCCTTGCCCTCTCCGTACCCCTCCCTGTCAACGTAGGGATGGACGAGAATACTACCTGCACTCCTGCTCCGTCCACTAACCGTCCAAATGCTTTGGGGATATTAAAGGCTCTCTCTCACACTAATACTGAATGCAATTGTCCTTTTTTTTTTTTTCCCCCCCGAAGATTTCCCAACAGATCTTTAAAGTCTTAGAGCTCCTTTCATTCTTAATATGCACCTTGATTATCTCTGCAGAGTTCTTTATACCTAGATTTTAATATCTTCCTCTCCATCAGATCTCTTCTTCCTTCAGCTGGGGCTCCCTTTCAGGTAACTGTCATTACCTAATTTATCCCTTTATATTAATACTTGCCCTCAGAAAATCAGTTATGTTCTCTACTGGCCTGGGGAAGGCCAGGAATTTCAAAACCCTGCCCGACATCTGCTTTGCCCATGCTCTGATAACTTACACAGTGTTACCCTGCAATGGGAACCTGCATTGTAAGTAAAGCCCAAGCTGCAATTAAATGAAATCTCCTGCTCTAATCAGTGTGACCAAATGACTTTATGTCGCACATTCCCATCTTCCTGCTTGTTCTGAGAGATGAACAAGGAGCATGTGAGAATCATTCTGTGATTCTGTGATTCTGTGATCATGAGGTATGTGGGCAATGCATGTGCAGGATGAGACTTTTCAGTACCTTCCTGGACAGAACAATCTAATTTCTACGTTAGGAACCTTTTTAGGGATGAATGCTGCAGGGCAAACATGAAGTAGTACACTGTGTCAAAGTGACAGAAGGATGAATTCCCATAAGACCTGAGAAAGTCACCATGAGACCTTTGGAAATGGTGGACGAGAAGGTAAATGTTAATTTACATATGCAGAACACAGGCTCCTGGCAAATCATTTTTGCTCAAGGAGTGCCTGAAGCTGCAACTGAATGGAGACAGGAACCCACAGCCTGCTCAGACCATTTTCCTCTCACTGTCCCTCATGAGCACACATTCACATACATTGTCTTAATTAAACATTTCCAAAATCCAAATTTAAAGCGTTCTTTTCTTTCCCACCCTGCTTCCAGCAACTGCCACTCACTCCGCTTAAGGTGTAAATAGGTCAGGTGTTTCCATGGCCACAATGAACCAAATAAGCAGTTGGGGTTCAGCAAGCGACATGGATTTTTTAATTGTTCCAGTGCCAGGTGACACTCACTTTGTGCTACCACGCTGACAGTGCCTAAGTATCTTCTCTTGCTGCAGTGCTGCTCATCAGCAACTTGATAGCTGGTGCTGGCCCCTTCCCCCTCAAAATTGTTATCTTCTACAAGCTTCAACAGGCAGCTCCCCTCATGGGGTAGCGCTGGTGAAAAGTACTTTTCACACTGAAAATGTCTCTTTGCATTGCCACTGCAAGTACTAATTGTTGATTCCAGTGAGGCATTGAACCTATTCACACAAGGTGTGATTAAATTGTGACTCACTGCCACAGGGTGTTGTAGAGGCCAAAAGTGTAAAATAAACCTAAAAGCATAAGCAAATTCAAGAGGGGCACGTCTAACAAACATGATGGTTGGGATGCCACACCTCACAGGAAGCTCCTAAGCCCCTCAATGCCCAAAGGTGAGGAGCTGTAGCATGGAGAGGACTTTTTTGTACATGCCCCATCTCTTTCCCTGAGTCCCTACTGTTTGTCAAGAACCTAAGCTAGATGAACCTCCTCACTCTGCATGAAAAAAAAACGCAAAAATTTGGGATGGACAGTGGAGCTGATGGCTCTGAATCTGAACTGTGCAGAGATTCTTCTGACCTCAGTTGATGACCTGGAGCAAAACAGGCAGGACCTGTGCTGCATTTGACCAGTTGTCACAAGGCATATTCTGATTTCTGTTTTTTTGCCACTTGGTAAACCACCTGGTACTGATGGTACTGATCAGTTTTGACTCAGTGAAAAGCACCAGATCTTTCACACATCACAGACTGAGTTATCTTTCAATAAAATTGGTTATTTAAGACTTATTGTTCTCCCTTTCCAGGGGCCAGATGTGAGGATGTTTACTGTGGCTAGTGTTGCTCATTGAAAGCTCTGGCTGGAAAATTTTGTCTCGTAACTTGCCACCAAAACCATCCAACCACCCCTATCTCTGCTGTGACATTCTGTGAAGTGTCCTTGTAATGCAGAAGATTTTATGAGGAGACAGGGCAAGTCAGAGAGGGAGGGCCCATGTTGAGAGCTCCTCTCTCCTGTAACCAAACACAGCTAGGGAACCTGCCCAAACCCCCACAGAGTAAGCCCAAGCTTTTCTGACAGACTTCTACTACTTCCTGACAGACTTCTTCAGATACAAACTCTAAACAAATTACCTTCGCTACAATTCCATGCTTTTGGCAGTCAGGCTTAATGAAGAACATTGGGACACTGATCGTACCACTCGAGCTGTGCTGAAGACAACAAAACTCTTCACATCTGCTCATTTGCCTTACCAAACTGGGGCCCAAAGCTCTTGGTGCTGTGTGCTGCTGACGCCACCATCACAAACTGGTGCTAGACAAAGCAACTGCTCTTGCCCCTCCTCACATCTTCTTCTCCTCACACAGCCGACAGGGACTTAAATTCAGGGTGTTGGTGATGGCCTGACACACCGCTGGGAGAGTAATAACCATCTCTGCCCAATCCCAACTTTCGCCAACTACTTGGCTTGACACTGTTCTTATATCCCTGGTGCCTAGAATTGTGAAAATGGAAAAAAAGATTTTAATTTCATGGCAAAATTCTTCAAGCTGAATTGTTAAATGAGGCTTTGTATTTAGCCAATCTCTCTCAGAAATCTGATAAACATACATTTCCAGTTTGAAAATATTGACTTTTTTCCCTGCTTTATAATTCCTTCTTGAGTAAAATGAGAATCGGGAGAGATTTTCTTATTTAACAGCATCGGACCTGGTATATATACAAGTATATGAATAACATACAAGTATACCATGTCACAACAAGTAAGCTTTATTTATTCACTGGCCTTAGCAATATCTACGCAGCTCTGGGAATAGTGTGGTGTTGTTTCAGCTCATTACTGCGCTGTCAGCAAAAGAAGAGCAGTAGGGTTGAAATTCTACACCAGATATGTACGTGTCATTTGGAGCCTGCAGTGGGGAGCAATTTTTTCCTAGTCCCTCCATAATGACCTCCCTTTCGCAGCCACTGATGGGTGGCTGTACACACAGTTCTTTGAAAAGTCAAAGAGGACGCAGTGTGAGTGACAGCATATCTATAGCTCCCCTCTAAGTTTTTCTCTGATCTCCAACAAAATGCTTCACTGAGGATTACTCACCTATAGAGTAGGGATAACCATATTCACAACCATTTTGTAAAGCATGTAAAATCTACAAATAAAAAGAACAATGGCAAAACAGATCAAACTGCTGCTATTAGTTAGCTGTCTTCTAGGGAAAGTTTCTTTACCTCTTAACAGATTCTCAAATTAAGATAAACATGATGTTGGAACTAACATATTACATATGTAATCATCTACTTCCCCACCACACACTTCTTCCAGCCCCTTTTATTCTCCTAAGTAACAGTTGGTAGGCTTGCTTACCAACCAGACTTAACCCTATTCGAGTTGTCTGTAACAAAGCAGTTAACTGATCATTAAAAATATGGAGCTTAGGAGCCAACAGATTAATGAAGAGGGAACATAATGTATGGAAACTACATTGCAGGATTTAACATCATATATGCCAGTAGCTGGAAAATCCTGTCTTATAATCCTATGACACCAAGACTGCACTGAACAGCAAGTAATCCTAAAATCCAGTTAGCATAGGCTTAGCGTACTGCAGAAGCACAGGAAATACCAAGAATCTATCCAGTCACACTGAGCTACCATAGTTTAGGGGCATATTCAGGAAAAAAATAGTTTTTTGTTGTTGTTTTGCAGCCCTCGTTTTCTAAATGCTGGAACTTAGTGGGTCTGTATAGCAACTGCCGGGCCTTTGCCTAGTATCATAAATCAAATCATAGGTCACTACATGCCTATTCCAAAATAATCTTCTGTGCCTACCAAGTCCCAGAAATCCTTATCATGGCTAAGAAAATAGGAGAAATGAAATCAGGTGCACAAGAAAGCAGTGAAATTACAAAGTCTCTAAAATCTTAACTTCTAAAACTCTGATACAAATGTATGATAGCACATGAACTATTTCATTTAACTTCAGTGGTGATTTTATAAATGCTAACTGTCTCAGACAGTCCTATTAGTCCCATTTCAGACACTAGCACCCCATCTGGGAGCGGACATGAAATACTCCTCTGGCCTCTCCTTTATGCATTAATATTGGATAGCTGGCATTTCATGGAGTGAGTTAGAAACCCTGCAGAAAATATTTTAAAACACATTGCACTTAAACATTCAAGCTATGCAGTTAATTTTAGCAATCTCATTTCCTGACTGCTCACTAACCCTCAGATGTATTTTTTTTAATCACTATGAAATTTCTTATGCATTGCTTAGGTGTTTATAATGAAAATACAAAGTGGATATTTTTTCACTTATTTCAGGGGTCTGTTGGTAAGACTTAGCTTCTTTGAAGCTACCTCAAAATGTTAGAAATATAGCCTGTGTATTCTCCCCACTCTTTTTTTTTTTTTTTTTTAACCAAGAGTTGCTCGTTTATTTCTTGAGAAATCTCTTTTAAATTGTTAAATCAATGAATAGATTTCTTAATCAAAGTCTTTATTAATTTTGTAATGATGCATACAGATGATATTTATTTATCTACCAAAAACTAACTTGGAACGCCTACCCAACTAACTGCTACAGCAGTAGCAATAGAGGTCTGTTTACCTGTATTCAGATAAAAATGAGCAGGTGAGAAAAAATCATACAAAAATTAAAAAGAAAAAAAACACTATAGAAAATGATAAACAGGAACACTTGGAAACTCAAGGGCAAAAGTCAAGTCTGTGGCCCTCGATTTATTAACATGTATCACATATAACGAGCCTATGCCTGGGGCAAACTGTCTGATTGTCCCCATCTTTCTGGCAGCTCTGATAATAAGTGTAAGAAAAAAGGTGTTATGACCACAAATACAACAGAAGGGCCTCAGCTCTAGACAGTGACATTAAACAAGCTGCAAGGAAAGTTGTTTTGTAACCTTAGCTATGACAACTGAGAACCTACAGCTGAAGGAATACTTGACTTGGGTCTGGATAAGCCTTAGATTACACCAACTGCATGCAGCAAACAGTTTTATTCATGCCTGGTTATTACGAGCCACTGCCTCCCTATCTTTTTACCATCAGAGAAAGAAAATCAGAAAGCATTTTTGCTGCAGCACTGCCTGGAGAATCTGTAGCAACATGAGCTTATTTATTACCCATCACTTCTAACCAAACATTTTCTACTGCGTCAGACCAACCATTTATTATATTATTTCTTTGTGAGGTCTCAACTTCATCCATTACTGGTAGTCACCTACCCTGCTCCTGCTCTAGGCCTTTTTACTGCGCAGGGATCTGCAGTTGCGGATGCCGGGGGCCTGCTGCTATTTTCCATCTTGTCACTCTGCCATTACCACTTGGCCTGCCTGGAGGTGCATGAGTGTGGTTAAAAGGTTCAAAGGGGCACCTTCCTTATGAGCCTTGCCACCAACATTCCTTTAATGTAGGAAGCATGAACCTGCCTGTTTTGTAAACAAATCATTTTCTCCTTCCCTTAAAAAGAAATGTATGTAACAGATGGATTTTTCCTTCTCTGGTAAGAGCCATGCTACCTTCATGACCTCCCCTCCACACATACCTACTAACACCTTTGGCCTGAGGGGTGGGTTGCATAGATTTTTATCTAACCTTTCTTAACTGCTGTGGGGAGGAGTTGGGAGTGTAAGAAAAGGTGCAGTTGCTACTGTAGCAGCAAGGGAGAGATGTCTGGATTTGCTAAGAAAATAACAAGGAAAGTCCAGCATTAGGTAGATCTGACTGTATTCAAGACAAGCTATTTAAAGGGAATCAGTCATACTGAGAGCATGCTATCATTGTCCTAGTTTGCTAGTGAAGGTTGCTCATAACAAGTGAGACAAGAACAGGAGGCACCTAGACAGAAACAGATTCACCTCCAGGTGGGCTCATCTCCCTCAAACCTCCCCAAAGGATGAGTCATGTAATCTACTTGAGTGCCTCTACAGCTTCCATTCAGATCGTTCATGCATTCTTATTCTTGTTTCCAGTAATTTCCCCTTCCTCTTCTGTTTTTTAGGAGGTGTGAGTCTGTAAACAAAACACAACTGTAACTGCAGATAAACTTGTCTGGAAATTGCCTTCACTCTGGGGAGCACCTGGTGGAAAATCTGTCCCAGTCTTTTCTTCCCAGTCTCTGTGCCAAACAGCCTTTTTCTTTTTATCTCTAGACCTTGGTGAGGAGCAGACATCATCAGATTTTCTGTGACAGAAAGGGAAAGAAATGCTCCTTTACAAATCCACAGAAGTGCAGGACTGTCAATATATAACCAAGGGATACCTTGCTTGCATGCTTGGCTATCATCAGCCTCATCAACAGTGGTGTTGATCCTCATCAGGATCCTAAGAAGGTTGAAGTTAAGAGTTGCTAGCCCATGCTTTTGTAGGTTATACAAGTCACACTCTTAAATGCACACATGTACATACTCCTATGCCCTAGAATATATATAGAGATGTTTCTAACAGTTGATTAAGCAAAAAGGATCATCTTCCTCAGTACCTCAATGTGTATATTATTATAGTATATTCTTCTATTTCCTTATCACCGAGTTAAAATAATTTGACCAGGTGATGTGTTTACAGTACCAGAGGGAATTCCTATGCTGCTCAGAAATGTAATTGGATTTTCTCATAATGTTGTGGTGATATTACAAGCTAAATACCCAAGAAATTACTAGATTATGATGGCAGGGTAAATTATGAATGTAATGTACTACATCATGTAATACAGGAGCCCATAAACCCATAATGTCAGTTTCCTATGAAACCGATACATAATTTTAATAAAATAAAATAAAAGAAAAGAATCGTGCAGATACAGCAATGACTGCATGACCTGCTTGGTTATGAAAGGTTAATTGTAAAACTTATTTGGATATGCCCTCTAGCTTCTATCCAAGATCAGCAATGTTTGTGCAAAATAGGAGAAGCATTTTAAATCTTCTCAAACTTCTGCAATTCTGATATTTTTTTGTTGTTTTGTTTTGTTTTTAATCATTATGGCAAAAACATAAACAATTAAATGTGCTGCCTTGTATCCTGGATTTTCTGATCTACTGTGTCCCCAGCACCACTGGAGATTCACATTACTTGTTCTTTCCTAGCTGGATGCAAGATACTTTGTAAGGCAATAGAGCTGGCTCTCATAGACTGCTACTATCCTGCGGGAGTATACTGGCAGTGAAATACACTTGCATCTAAAAAATGGCATCAAATTTGCAAATGGCCTGTCTTTGAGCTGCTTGGAGAGATGCTTTCAAAGTTGCAAATAAATGACTTTCAAAGGGAGATGGCCATGTATTCTCTCTTTGCCCTTGACAAGCCTCCCATCAGCAATATACCAGCACTCAGCACTGGCCCAAGCCTGCCCAGCAGCTCCTGCCATTTCTGAAGACTAGTTTAGGGTACAGCAAATTCTTCTTCGCATATTAAAATATGGACAACAGAAACCAGGGGGGGTGGGCAGTGGGAAGCAGCAAGGGAGCTGGAGAAAGGCTTGGCTGGAAGCATGAGCCAAGGCGTAAGAGATGTATGGGATTACCATAGTTTACATAGTGTCCTCATTGCCAAACCACCACGTCAAGTCCCCAGCACAGTGCTGGCTGTGGAGAGGTCATGAGCAGCAGGACAGTAATATTATTACAGTAGCACAGTGTCCTCAGTCAGAGGTCCTAGCTCAGGAAGGATCCCACAGACCCTGTGGTTCCTGCAGCAGGGAGATTCAGGTGGGCTTTCAGACATGACCCACCACACAATTGTCACAAGCAGCACTGAGGCAGTTTCTTTGTCTGGTCAAGACAATGTTAAAATTTTAACAACTTCAGACAGAAACCTCTCACGGAAATAAATTTCCTAGACTGTGCCTAGAGGCACCTGCCACACGTGGAGTTAGTGCCTTCCTCATCAGCTCCACATTGTGTCTCTTTGGCCCAGATAGCACTTACTTATTTTTCCACAACTTCCCAGCAAATTGTTTCACCACTACCCATGTATGGAACTGGTGAGGAGAACACTGAACCAAAGCCTTCCAAGTCAAAGGAGAAATTGCCACTGTTTTCAGTGGGTCTTGCATCGATCTAGCTCTCTAGGAACACTGCTGGAGTTGACCTTCTGTTGTTGGCCATGCACCTACTCAGAGCAGAACTCACTGGTTTTCAGATGTGACTTTTTTAATGTTTTTTGTTTTAATTTAGAAGAAGCAGCAGTATCTGACTTCCAGCATGCAGCAGGCTATCACACTGCACACAGAGCCTGCTCAACTCCACAAGCAAACCTGCATCATGCCACACATGAGCATGCATTTAGGTGCCATGCAAGTGCATGCATGTGTGCAGGCTCTTTGGGGGGAGCCATACAGCGGCACATTGATCTCTTCTGGTCTGCCTGCTGGCCCTGCTTCACATCACGCAGTCAAGAGGAGAGAGTGACATAGCAGCAACAGGTACCAGAAATGGTCCTGTGAAGCACTACAAGCCTTTCAGCTCCCCCCTCTTCTCTAAGTAAACGCCACCTTGACATTGTGCGGTTTTTACCACAAGAAGCTAATGTTACTCTTTCAGAAAGAAAAGAAAACCATCAGGAGACAGTAGACTTGAGACCCTATCCCTGAGCAGGCAGATCGGATACTTTCAGAGCAGAGCAGCAGTGCTTCTTCCCTCCCCGCAAGTACAGTCAGCACATTTGATTTCTTTTTCTATATCTCTCCCATGTTTATTATTAAAACACGTCACTGCTATCTAATCGCCATTGGAATTGAAAGTAATTTTGCACAGAAGCATTTTAAACGTAGAGAACACCAATTAAAATTAATGCAAAAAACAACACCAACACCAACAAGGTGCTCATGTTTTGCTGCGCTGGAAAGAAACCAGGGCCAACACGAGCAAATGCAGCCTATATCTGCTCATCAGCACTACTGATAGTTGTTTTTTATTTTTTATTCTTTTTTTTCTTTTTTCTTTTTTCCCTGTCTCCCTCCTCTGAGAGCAGCTGGAACTGTGTTAAGGCCTTCTCCTTACCCTGTCCACTGAGCAGCAGCGGTTGCATCCAGACTCTCTGGGCTTTCCCCACTGCAAGGCTGACGGTTCTGCTGCTTCCAGGGTGCCTGCTGCCCCGCTCCACACCCCGTGGACAGCTGAGGCAAGCTGAGTGGGCTGTGGCATGGTGGCAAGGGGACGCAGCCCTTTCTGATATAATGGGAAGGCCAGTGCCAGCGTCGGCACTGGGCCGGGCTGGATTCCAGCGCTGTGGCCCTCCTGCACCTGTTGCGGTGCTCAAACCATGACAATCAGCTGTGCAGCTAATATTAGCCAGGGCAGGAGTGTGATCCAACCACAAAGCAGCTCGTGAGGACATAACTGTCCCTCTCTGCCTTTAATTAAAGGGAAAACACAAACAAGTAAAGTGTGGGTGGTGCCACCAGCTGGGGAATCTGGGTGGAAGCCCAAGAACCATGAGTGGTCCTTTCCAGTTCATCACCTCAGCCAAATTTTCCCCCCAGCAGTGGTTTCGGCCCTTTCAAAATTGCCAGCCACAGATAGATTTGGGAGCATTTGCATTTTGCTGCCTCTCCTGCCTCAGTACTGAGATCTCTGGTCCTCAGGACCTGCAGGCAAACCTGGGCCCCACACCATCTCGCTACCTGATGGCAGGCTCTTACAGGGAAAGTACAGGGACGCACAGTGCTGTTGCATGCAGTGAGAAGGTACAACAAGCCAGTGCTCTAAGTGGCGCATAAAAGCCAAAATCAAGAAAACTTTCTCACACTGCATAACCTGCAGTGATAACATAGCATGTTAATGTCCTACCTGAAATAAAACACCCACAGTGTTGGGCCACTTCTCTTTTTTAAAGGAATTTTTGCAGCACTTGATTTCCTCTGCTCCCCAAGCATCACAGGGGGCTCCAAGCACTGGGGGCAGCAGTAACAGCATGTACTGCTGCATCAATAAGCACCAGAGGGCAGCTTAAATATGAACGTGAGCTCTAGCTCCAAATTCTCTGAGCAGTTCACAGCAGATCTTCCATAGTCCTTGCTGTGAGCTTTTCTTGATGCATCCATTTTGCTTGCCTAAAATGACTCCGTTCAGGATAAAAGAGCTGCAAGACCCCCTCTTTCTGCGAGGCCTATCAGATGGGATGAGATCCAATGGTGGCAGTATTTGTGGAGAAATATAGGTGGGGAAACCATCGTACTAGTTTGGGAAAGGTGCAAAGTGTTGCTGTGGGGTTCGTGTTGGTTGGATTGTTATTTTAAACCATGTCAGGAAACAGATGGTACCTCTTCGAAAAATGTGATTGCCAGCTAAAATTAAAAAGTATACCAGAAGCACTTGTGAAACTGTAGGAGAATTAAAGGGACAAACACCAAAAGTAAACACTGAGAAACTTCGTCTTCTTCAGAAGAACGTTGCCACAGTCTGAGAAAGATGAAATTAAACTGGATGTTTCCACTTCTGTAAAACGTGGGAGGCTCCCTAGACAGCTAAATTAGAAAATGTGACACAGCTGAATCCCTACATTCCCCTTGCATCCTCTGAGTAACCCCTTTGATCCCTAGGGAAAAAAGAAGTTGATTAATTTTCACAGCCAAATCTCTTTTGATAGCAGCATAGAGATCGGGCCAAGATTTGGGCAGGTTCTCTTTTTCCCTTAAAGCTGTTGTTTGTTTACCCAACTGAGTCAAGATGGTCTCACCAGACTACAATAGCCAAATAGTCTCTACCCTGACTAAACATTCAAATCATTCCATTAAAAAAAATATATCATTTTGCCAAAATATCTATCTTTAGACTAAAGACTAAATCATCACAACATAATTAGCATTTAAAGCTTTCAAATAGCATTAGGTAAGTTTGACAATTCTCTTTGCATTTTACAGCCTTTCAGAGAAAAGATGCCAAGTGATGAGAGCTACATAACCCAACTTTCTAGAGAATGAGCATTTCTCTTAAGGAATGTGGATTCAAATTGACTTCTTGCAACCCTTATAGTACATACCAAATTGGAACGTGGGAAGCCTGGTTTGTTCTGATGTGCCAAAAGCTGTTAAGTAACCACAGGCAGTCACCTATATAAACAATTATTTTTAATTTTGTTTTGATTTTTGTTGTGATTTTTGTTTTGATTTTGTTTTGTTCACTTTCTTTCAAAGGCATTAAGCTGACTGAGGAAGAAAAAAAAAAAAAAAGCTTTCCTTAAAAGAAAAAAGCATCAAATATCAATTTAATGAAGGATGTTTTTTGCTGAGGCACGGGTAGCATATCCATTTCAGGAAATACTTTAGCATGTCTTTAGCTAGGCTTCCCATTGCAAACAGCTTAAGACCAAGTGAAGACAGAATCTAGTCGCAAAGCTTGAGTGATGGTAAGACACTATCTCACCTCTGGGTGCACTGGGATTTAGCTGTCTGCTTTGGGCTTGTAATGTATATGGGGCAATATGCCAATGCATGTCATAAGAAGGTAAACATGTCAGAACAAAAAAAATGACATAAAGCCATATTCTCCAAGAGAGGTCTAATAAATAATAGATTCAAGAAACTACTTCCTGTTTCAACTCTGTTTCTAGCCCTCAGCTCTTGGGTCTAGCAGCAAGCCAAACATTCCTGCAGGCACAGTCTGTCCCCTTACAGCCACCATCTCACTGCAATTTGAGAACGTGAGCACAGCTGGTATTATCACTCAGTAACGTGCAAGCACTCACACTATGAAACAAGCTACTTGGGCTCTGGCATCAGGCTAAAGTTGGACCTGCTCCTGTAGATGTACCTGCATGTAAATCTCCCAAGAGATTTTACCCTATCATTGAGTTTTCTCACATATATTTTGATTTTATTATTATTATTAATATATTTTTAATGGTATCACAACTTCTCTAGGGCATGTATGGTCTCCTGTGATGTGGTCAGCCCAGCACTCACAAGCCACACTTGGTTTCTGTCTCATTGTGGAGGTACCCCAGGTTTTTGCTACAAGTGTCCAAATACCTGTAATTTGGTATACTCAGTTGCACTTCATCCTAGTAGCACTAAACAGGTAAGTAAATAATTTATATTGAAGATGAGGCCAATCTACATTACATCTTATGTCTCTCTTCTTTCTTTTGCCAAACCACCTGGTGATTAGTACACGGGGGGAGGGGGAGGAAGGAGAGGGTTGGTGGGGGGGTTAATTTTCCTTCACTGTCTGAAGGGAATTGAACCCAACAAAAAGCCCTGCACACCACACTACAGCAACAGCACACTCTGAGGTAGATGTTTGCAAACTGTTGCTATTTTGGTAGAATATATAAAATAAATTCTTATGAACAACACAAAATCAATACTCAAGTTTCCAGCTAGTCTGTATGTACATGTACATGTATGTCTGTATGTGAATATCTATATATTCACATATTTTGGCAATTGGACTTCAACTTGGCAGAATGCCTTAATTGTGAGGCATTTCCTAAGCAGTTACTACCACAGAATCACAATTAATACAACTGCTGATAAATGAATACAGGGAGGTGAAGATACACAGGCAAAGAACGGATATCAAAACTGACATAAAATCTGGGGCCCACTACGCAAGAAAGAGGGTGGGTGTTGAGGAGGTAACACCAGGCTGCAACCCTGTTTGAGAATTGTGATGCAGCATGGGGGAAGAAATGATCCTATGGCCTCGCATCTTTGCTTTTCCAGACTGATTCAGCTTTGCCAACTGTATCTCAGCCACCAGGGACTTGTGCAACTTCTGCTGTTTGACAAGAACCTAGCTGTGCCGATGAGCTGACAAATCCAAAATGCCTCCCGCCCCCAGCCCCTGCTGTGTGCCAAATTGCTATGTGTGCACTTGTGCACCACTTAGGATCCATCTTCAGTAGCTGCCAAGTCCTCTCGTCTCTCCAGCAGAAAGAAGCAAGTGGAGAGAGGGAAGGAGAGGGGGGGCAGAGAAGCAGAGGGAGAGGGAGCATGTGTGCACTTTGAAAGCCAACTTTTATTTTTAGAGACATGAAGTAATGCTTGAGCACAGCTTGTTTTCACCCCAAGCAGAAGAGACTGCTCCCCAAAAGAAAAAAAAAATATATAAAAAAATATATACTAAGTTTTTAAAACCATCAGATGGCAGATCTGCTTGAGACAGGTGCTTTAAAATGCCCTTGAATGATGTAAGAGCCTAAGAGAAACAAGGCAGAGAATTAAGAAGTCCTAATGAGCAGAGATGGGGATGTTAAATTTTGCCAGCTGAGAGAAGAACATATAGCAGAGATGAGCAGAGTGAGCATGGAAGCAGAAGAGTGGTACAAGCTGCATCAACTTGACATGGGGTTGGCCATTGGCCTCAACACATGACTGCCAGTAAAGCCAAAGGGCCAAAGGAAGAGAAAAGGCAGAAAAGGGGTCAGCCATCCACAGACCCTTTCCCCACGGCTAATCGGATGTCACCTGGTCCTGTAGACAACTCATGTGGTGATGGAGTTGGCATTTGGAGGGAAGTGGTGACTCCAGGGGAGGCTGCACTTCCTCGGAAGTCTCTCATGTCTAGCTTGGACTTGGCTCCAAGTATAACGATTGGAGATTAAACATAAAATGTACATCAGAGATACACCTAACAGGAAACAGGATTGTATTGCTGTTATAGGAATACATTTATCTAGGTTCTGGTTGCTTTTACATGTACATTGCTGTGCCTCATGCAAGGGAACATATTCAAAAAGTTATTCTGAATGACTAGGAACAAGTTAGTATTTACTGATGTGAAGTATTTACTTCACATCAAACATAGTTCAATCCTAGTTAATTCTCAGTCTCAGAAAAACATATTTGAATGATTTCAAGGATGATTTGGGGGAACGTCAAGATTTTCTGACTCTTCTTAAAAGAACATGGATTTGAAAACAACACTTAAATATGGAACACATCTCTCTGCAGTTGCTCTTTAGGCATTCATGTACTGCAATAATCTCTGTCTTTGTTCCTCTTTTGGTAACACAGAATGAGTTTTCCTAAGTCACAAGGGGAGAGGCGGTGCCCAAAACTAGCAGGGTAGCACAAATTTGGTTCTGCTGTGGAGACAGGCCCTGTGCAGCACTACAGCTTGGCAGAGCATGCAGGTGAAATGCAAGTTGTCACAGACCCAGCTTTGAAGGGCAACTTTCATCTCCCATGCTTGTGCTGGGCTGCTGTCTGGCACAAATGGAGCAGAGCATCAGGAGCTTATTAAAGATGATAGACTGAATACATCGTTATGACTAGTGCTGCAATTCCTCTGTTTATAAGTAAGATCTAGTCTCCTGAAATATAAGCACTTCCCATATTTGTTATTATTTTGCTCACTACTAACCAGGTTGAAGAGAAAGATCTGCATGGAAATGAACAAGTCCATCTTTAGATGGCAGCCTGGGCTAGACCTCCTCAATGTCAGGAACCCTAAAAACACGTAGGGTACACGGAGGAATCTTTTTGCATTTTCAACCTCTCATTTGTGAAATGATATTACGCATAAATTTATCACCATTAGAGGCTATTACCAAGTACAAATATATTCCAGATGAAGACCCTTCGCATTTTCTCTTTAAAAATGCCAGTGGTTTTATATTCTTAGTGTTCACATTCATGTGTTGGTTAGCAACAGCATTACTAGCTGCACTGAAACTGTCTTCACAATACAGGAAGGAGAGCAACTTCAAGGCAGCATTATCAGCCAGGCAAGCCATAATTATATTTCACTTACAGCTCCCTTCCACCCCCAAATTATGTTTAAGGCTCATCCCATGATGCTGCCAGATCTACCCTTAACATCCCTTACCAGGGCCAACTCACATTTTATCAGTGAGTTCTATGAAAAAGCTTCCTACTTGCAAGCAAGAAGCAGAGCAAAAAAGATTATTACTGACTGTGATTCCTGCTTCTGATCTCTCACAATCATCTCCCACTCATTAGCTTGAGTGCCTCCGGTTTTGGGTGGAATAAAAGAACATCCTAATCTCTCTAAAAATAATTAAAAAAAACAAACAAAAAAAAAAAAAAACAAAAAAAAAACAGTTTCCCCATTTTATGGTGCTCATTCCATAGCATATTTATTTATAGACTGATTTGTTATAGCAGATAACAAATCCTCCCTCTGCCCCCATCTGTATCTCTCACTAGACAGCTTAACTAACAAGACTAACATGGAACTGGACAAACACATATTCATCTCCTGATTAGTCTCCATCCTGGAATACATCATTGCTGTCATTCTGGTATTCACATCCCAGGGCCAGTGATTCCTTACATGGAGTCAGAGCATCTATTTAAATAGTTCTTCATTCTCCTGGAAGTTGACAGCACAAATATAAAAAAGTTTATCATCTTCCTCCTGCTAAAGCTGATCTTATCAGTGACTGTTTCAGTAAAAGTCACTTCTGAAGGCTGTGACTTAACCACTGAAATCAGACGAAAAAGGAGGAAGCAAGAAGAGGATCATGCTGCCCAACTGATCATGCTGCCTCTCAGATGTTATTAGTTTGCAGAGCAGAAGCACTGTATTGCAGTTTCTTTCTCAACAGTTCTGTATAATTTTTTGAGATTGGCACTGCACAAAAAGCATGGCATGAAAGATATCCTGAAAGCTTGGCTCAAGTATGTAGAAACAGATTTTTTTTTTTTTTGAATTCTCAAGTTAGCATTTGTGCATATTTATGCACAAATTTTCACTGTCAAAAACAGTTCTAAAGACTTTTGGAAGAGTGATAAGGGGAAGCAATTTGACCAATGTCCGGCTACTTTCAGTGATACCACTTACGGTTTCCATCCCTGGAGCTGCAAAAATCAGACACAACAAGTGTTGCATTGTCTGCTCCCAACAGTAGAAACCCATCTGGCAAATCAGCCTGGTTTGTTAAGATCATGGACCATATTGTGTCATCACTTTCATGCAAACCATCTCTCTCCATCTAAATTTCAATGGCAATTGGAGGGGTGTGTGGCTCTAAAACTGTTTGTTAGCAGAATACAGTCTGTGGGGTTTTGTGTAATGCTGGAAGGTTATCCAAAATGGGAAACAGACAGTTCTACTAGGAAATGGGCCGCATAGTTAAGATGTTTCTATCGCCTTGTGCATGACTACACATTTTGGAACCTCCTACTCATTAAAAGAAAAACAAAAAATCCACCTACCTGTCAGCACCCACTTCAGTCCCCTTCACCTACAAGCTGGCTTACCCATGCATTTGGCATACCAGGGAATGTGACTGTTTAGGCCAAACCTGTTTTTGTCTTCTTACACTTATTGAGACTTTAATTAAAGATGCCAATCATATTCTGGACAATGAAAGTGTGGAAAGTTTTCTGACAGGGTAGATGTTGTTCTGTCTCTTTCTTCCAAGAAGGATGTGAGTTGTTCACAGAATTCATCATTTTCTACATGTTAGGCACAGGTAGGAAGCAGACAAAGTATGCCTTGGCCTTGGGATTTGCACATTTTCAGTGAGTGCAATCACTTAGGTAACTGCACTTTGTATGCTGTTCTGTCGTTTGGCTCCTTGGGAAAAAATAATAATGTTGAAAAAAAAAATATCACTATGAAACAGCAAGGGAGACTGGAAAGACACATTGCAAACATTATGAGAAGAGACATAGGAATTAAACAATGTTCTCCCTCATGTAAACTAAACATTTTTTTTTTTTTCATATGTTCAGCATTATACAGCTGACAAATGCAGGTCCATATTCCAGGCTGGAACCGAAGTGCAACTTTGCATTTTATAATACAGGAAGATGAAACTTTGGATTGATGAGCAATTGGGATTGTCCTTTTTACATGCATACAGCAGCCTGCAACAGCATGGGGAGCAGGAAGTTACAGTCACCTTCCAGCCCTGGTGTAGGGAATGAGCTGTAGGTACTAGCATGAGCTCATTTATGTAACTCAGACCTAATCCATGTACATTACATGATAGTAAAGCCATACTTAAGAAAGTATTTGCTATTTGAAACAGGTTACAGTTCTTAGAGTGTCTCTCAAAATACAGCAAAACACCTCACAAGGGGGAATGGAACAGACCAAGGTGGCCTGAAATGCCACGATAAGAAGTGAAGAGTGAGTACAAGCCCAAGAGCAAGACAAGGCTAGCCAAGGATGGAGCCCCTGCCAGACACCCCAGCAGCTTAGCAGCTGCTGTGCCATGCCTTTCCAGCTGATCACTTTGGAAAAAAAGAAGTCCATATCTCATTGCAATTCATGCCTGCAACCAGGTAGTAGAACCACCCTGAAGATATAGGACAGATGATATACTGACATTTGAGAAGTAAATAGTGAGCTCTTTATTAGAAGAACACCTACTGTATAAGGGAAATGGAGGGCTAATAGATCATGGGCCACTACAGCAAATGAAACCAGCACTCATCTTTTTAAATGAGACTCTATGAGTGATAATCGCTCTTCCCCTTGGTCTTTAAATGACAGTAACAAAGCACTACTCTCCTGTTCGTATGAGTTTTTTTGAGTTGCTGAGCATTATTAATATATTGTCATATATTTGTATTCTTTAATACTTTTTAAATACAATACCAATTTATTTGATGTACCCTTATGGCACAGCCACAAATGGATGAACTTCTAGTTTAAAATGGATGATAATGGGGAAGGAGAACAGAATGCAGAACATGAGGCAATTGTGTAGCCTGACAATTTATAATACTACCTGCCTTCTGCTGCCTGGTTATTTATGGCTGGATGGGGAGATAAAGGAAAGAAGGATAGTTGCAGCGAGGACAGCTTAATTTAAAACACTGTCACCTGCTCCCACTAAAGTCAGGAGTCAGTTTCTCAATATATGTAACAGGTGTACTGCCTCTGAGCAGACCCACTCATAGCAAAATCAATTTAAAATAAATTGCTCCTAAAAGAAAGGTGAATGAAGAGGGAACAAAAATCAGAATGCTTTTTAGGTGTCGACAGTGACACTTCAGCTTAGTGTTGCCGGCTTCCAAGTCAGAAATTAAAAGTGCCCCCAGTTTCTAGTTCCATCGCACAGCAGGGTTATGTATCTGGTGAGTGTCCTCTCACGGTAAACATGCCATCCAACTTCCCATGTTAGAAGTCCTTACCCACCATTATAGGTTTGTATTTCACAGAGCCACAGAATCATTTAGGTTGACCTAAAAGATCCTTAAGATCATCAAGTCCAACCATCAAACTAACACTACCACCACTAAACCACGCCTCTAAGTGCCACATCCACACAACTCTTAAATACGTCCAGGGATGGAGACCCCACCACGGCTCTGGGCAGCCCCTTCCAAGGCCTGGCCGCCCTCTCTGTGAGGAAATCCTTCCTGACACCCAGCCCAAACCCATCTGGTGCAGCCTGGGGCTGTCATCTCACATTCTATTGCTTGTCACCTGAGCAAGGAGAGCAACAAGCTGCTCCTGGGTGCAGCCTCCTCTCAGGCAGCTGTGGAGAGCAGGGAGCTCTGCCCTCAGGCTCCTGCTGAGCAGCCCCAGGGCCCCCAGCCCCTCCTCACACCCCGTTTTCCAGTCTCTTCACCAGCTGCATTGCTCTTCTCTGAATGTCCCAGCAACTCCGATCGTTTGTGCAGTGACGGCCCCAAAACTGAACACAGTGCTTGAGGTGTGGCCTCACCGGCACTGAGTACAGGGGGACAATCAATTCCCTGGTTCTGCTGGCCATGCTATTCCCGATGCAGGCTAGGATGCTGTTGGTCTAATCGGCCACCTGGTCTCACCACTGGCTCATGTTCAGCCAGCTGTCAACCAGCACCCCCAGGTTCTTTTCTGCTGGGCAACTTCCGAGCCACTCTTCCCCAAGCTTTCATGGGCTTGTTATGACCCAAGTGCAGCACCCAGCCTTGTTGAATCCCATACGATTGAATGCAGCCCATTGATCCAACCTGTCCAGATCCCTCTGCAAAGCCTTCCTACCCTCAAGAGGATCAGCATTCCTCAACTCAAACCCAGGCTTCAATCTGCTGGGTCTGCCTCAAAAGCAAGCAGGGATGGCTGGAGGCAGCAGGGTGCTCCTAGGATCAGCAAGAAACCTGGCAACATGTCCAGAGATAGAGCCCACCTTTGCATAAGGTTCACAACATAGCAGGCTGAAATGCCTCTAGTGACAGAAAGAAAATACATTGTAAACCTGGTAGTTAGTGAGAATAAGGATGTATTATTGTATGGATACAATTATGTGAAATACAGGTTGCCCAGGTTTGCTTTTTTAAATTTTATTTTTAAATAATTTTCTGTCCTTTTCCATCTCCACACCCACTCACCAATTTTTATGCTATCTTAGTAGGTATACCTAATGCTCTCAGCTACAGTAGTTTACAAAATGTTTTAATGCTTTAAGTACGAACGTTTAAGTAGTGGCCACCCCCAAACGCACACCAACAGATCAAAACTGACATTCATTATGAATCTAGCATAGGGGAATATCACCATTTCTTTGTGTAGAAAAAACCCTGCAGCATCTTCCCTGGCTATGTGTTTTCTTTTTGGACAGTAAGAATATATAAATTCTACTTTCATTAACATGAGAGGGAAAAAAAAAAAAGGACATAATAGAAATCAGTAAAATATCCACTGCATGCAGCAGATTTTGCTCATTTGTCACTTACATTAAGTATCGGTCAAGTTTATTGGGGCTGAAGCCATATGATAATGCAAAAAGAATATCAGTCCCATTGCTTTTAGCTTGGGCCCTGGTTGTGCAGCCATCCATCTGCTGGAGAGAAAAAGGAACAGGCGCTCAGTCACAGTCCAGACTGTTGCAAAGGTAATAAAAGTGCTGCAAGCTCCAAAATATAATTCATAAATCTACCATGCATGTACATTTGGAGCCTTCAGTTCCACATCACACATCAACAAAAACTGAAAATGCTGGAGCATCCGTACTATTTGCCACAAGAACAGGAAACACCTAAAAATAATGTGTTCCTACCAAGCACGTTGTCATGACAATGGGTAGTGACAACAGAGCAAGAATCCACTGTCACCAAAGGCGTGCTCAAAAGAAAATGCAGCAACAGATTACTGTGTAGGTCACAGACTACCATGAGATCAGTAGTATCACTGCATGACTCTGTCCTGATAACAAGGATTATAACTTAGTAGAAAATCATGGCAGTGGCACCCACATGAGAAATACATCTACAGCATCAATAGCTGAAGAAAGAAGTATTTCTGCAACAGCTGAAAAACCAACAAAGATGCAATCTGCTGATTTATTAGTGCAGAGAGATGTTTTTGTTTCCTCTCCAAATAATCATCAAACTAAAAAAAAAAAAAAGACAGAACAAATATAACTGAAATTATTTAATTTTTAACCTCTTTCTTTTTTTGAACTTTGTTTTCACTGCTTATTTAAACACTTGCTTCCCATGTTTTTCCTTGAATTTTGTTAGGATTACTGTCTAAAAAATTCATAGAAGGAATCTTACTCCTTTAGTTATGACTGGATTTACTATCGTATAGCCTGCATACTGTAACTCAGCCAGGAGTGCACCCCTTTTCAGAAGGCTCAGGTGTCGATTCATTTTCATATCAGCTACCAGTCCTGCCTTACTACACTCATGCAGCTGAATAAGGCAGCAGCTGAATGAGCTAGCAGACAAGCAGTATCAGCTATCTTCTCCCAAAATTCTTCTACCTATACTGATTTAGATTTGGAAATATGAAAAAACTGCATATTTTCTCCTCTAAACCCAGGTTGTTTAATCCCACCATCCTCCTCTCCCTATTTCTCCCTCACCCCTCTCTGTTTTTTTGAGCAATTTTATTTCTCACTAAATGCCCCTTCCACCATTCTGTTCAACAGTATTGCTCAAGGCATTTGCAGGATCACACTACAGCTTTACAACAGTACACTTCACAAGATAGTCCCAAATTATGTTATTAGCTAGTACTCTAAACACCTTGGAAACATGGCCAATCCACCCATCAGCAGAGCAGGAAGCCAGGACCCAAAACACTCTTGACACATTTAAGCAGGAAAACTGCTGTAGATATTGAAGAATGTCATTTCAGGTGGGAGTCCAAGGGGTTAAAAGAAGAAAATCTCAACCATTTAAATACATCTTGCTATAAACCACGCAAACACATGTTTTTTTGACACTTGTCTTTTTAAAAATATACTTCTGTTTTGACATCCCAGTTCTGAGCAGGTTTCATTCCTGCCAACACCCTGTTTGTGTTTTGAATAACTTGGAACAGACGAAGCACTGGTCCAGAGACAAGAAATCCTCCAAACATCTGTCAACTGCTCCAGCCCTGAGAACGGAAAGCAAACTCCATCAGTAGCTCTGCCAATCCTGCAGCACTCAGAAGCTGCAGTTAATATGCCTTCACACTCAGCAGAGGATGAGTGAAACAGCATAACCTAAGGCCACAGCAGCACAGTAGTGGTCTGAGGTTCTCCAGGATGTGTGAGCAAGGCAAAGGGGGGCAGGGAGAAGGTCATGCGTAATGAAAAAAAACTTACAGTCCTATAGCAGCAACAAAAAACAGAGGAGCTGAGCATAAGGTATTGCAGGTAGGGGCTGGGAAAGAAGAAAGAGGGAAAATTCATCCTTATGCAGACAGCATGCTTGTGATTCAGCTGCAACTAATGAGACCAAAGGACTTACACTGACTTACACTGATGTCTTCAGGCATCCTTTAATGTTGCCCTTTGAGGGTCTCACTCCCTCCTAACCAAACCCTAATCCATCCTGTGGTGGGAAGAGGCTAGACTAAAACAGTGAGTGGCAAACCAGAAAGGAAAGGGAAGAGGTCTAGGGTTGAAAAATGGATGAAAAATGGTTGAAAAAAGGCCTGTGTGATAGTGAGGAACCTGGTATGTCACGTGCTGGTCTTTGGAGGACTGGTGTCCCTGTGAGCCCTGCCCAGTGGTGCTCTGCCTGGGGTATGGGGCAAGGAGGGAATGACAGACAGATTTGCAGTGCTTGGGGTCTCCCTCCTGGTGCTGTGGCCAGGGCCAGGAGAACCTGGAAGGAGGAGGAGGTGCTGTGACCTGGTGGGCCCTAGGGCAGGTACTTTCACTGGGAACAAGCTCCCAAGCTGGCACATGAGGGCAGGTAATTGTGTTTATGGAGCTCTGAACATGGCTCCATGACCTACTGTACAACCATCATTTAATGTTTTTTTGTTGTTGTTACTTCTGTAGCTTAAAACTCTCTTCAGTCTTCAAGGTTGTAATCTGAAGACAAAACCCTGCTCTAGGGCTGACAGGACAGCCTGGTGTGTTCTCCTTCCACTGGTGCAAAATCACCAGTGACATCTGAAGCCCACCGTTTTTCAAAAGCAGGCTGCTCATAGGTGTCAAGAAAGAGCTCTCAGTGTCAATCTTCAGCTAGTTGGGTTTAAAAGCTTTGCCATATTCCTCTAAATCAGCACTGACCCATGAAGTGGACGGTCCATTTAGCATTTCAAACTAATGAACCTCAGTTTAAGAATAAGAGCTAAACTCAGCTTTTCTGGTTGACCCAGTGGGTCTCACCACTGTTCACCTCCTTCCCCCACTTGCCAGGACTCTGTCTGCATACCTCCCCATCACCTTGCAGTCTTCCCTACACACACAGGCTGAACATAGCCCCCCCTTAAGTACCAATGTGATGTATATTATCAGTAACCTTTTCTCATGTATACCCAATACTGAGAAACCACATATAAAGATCAGGAAACATTCAGTGAAATAATAGGTTTCTGCAGATGAGATTAAAAACTTTGCCATATGATTCCCATAACTGTTGGAGGGCTAGCACAGCATGCAGAGCCCCAGCAATACTGGTGTGAACACATCAAGTGATATTTCTTACCAAAAGAGGGTGAACAGCAGTTCCCTCCTTGATCTCATGACAGAAGATGGTTTGCTTTCTTTTCCAAGCATTGTATTCCAATGCTCCATCAAAAGTAAAGCCTCCAAAAGGTTTCCTGGCCTTCCAGGAGATGCCAAACCCTGTAGTACAGCCTGCAAATACAACAGATCCAGTAAATATAATCACTAAGTGATGACAAGAGAAGGGGAACCTTGAAAGACTGCTTAGTTACAGCCTTGGAAAAACAGCGTGAGTAGGACACAGAATATTTTCCTCAATGGCAAAGTCATTCCCAAGTCCTTCAGCTGCATTTGTTTGCTTGCTTGTTTACAGAAACAGCAAAGGTGTCTCACTACGTGAAACACATGGCATCCCTGAAGAATACGGCACTATCAGATTCCTGTTGCTATCTCAAGAAGTGGGACAGCAGAGAGCAGCAAGAGACATAGATAAAATAATGACACTCAATATCTAAATTCACCAGCAGTCTGAATTTAATGAGCAGTACAGCAACTACATCAGGCTTAGAAAGAATGGACAGACTTCAACTTTTATCATCTGTAACTAACATTATATATCTAATCACTTCTGCCTCTTAGTTATGATAGAAATGAATAAAATCTGTACAGAAATTAAACAATGAAATGGTATTTCTATGTGCAAAACAGTTTGATTATTTACAGCAATTAAAATAGCACATTATAATAACTAGAAAAGGGAGCAGCACAACTTCAAGCGAAAGCCTAAACTTTGAAATAAATAGAATATTGTGCAATAAAGTTAGACTAAGAAAAACATAGACAAATGAAATCTAAAAAGAGATCCTGGGATTTAATGTCTACTCTGAAAGGTAATAACAGTTGGAAGGCTGTTTTGTTTGATTTCTTAAAATAAATAAACATGCCTCAATTTTTGTGAAAGGAAGAACAAGTAAGATCGTAACTGTTTATTAGTTAAAATAATTCAACATTGGAGTTGGTCAAAATTACAACAAAGGGAAGAAACCGTGCTGCAGGGCAGGGTGCCAGGGTGACCTTGAACCAATTGTATTTTTGGAAGAAATGGTGAAGCCTCACTGTAAGGAATGAGCTGAATTCTTATCTTGGCTGTATCACAGACACCTTGTCTGACCTTAAACAGGTTGTATTCTTTGTGCCTCAGTTTCCCCATCTATATAGTAGGAAAGACAAAACTTGGATTCTGAAAAGTGCCCAGGCTTATGAACACACATTTTAATGTTAAGCTCAGCACCTCCTGAACCTTTGTAGCTTCTGCTTTCCAGAGTGGAAGCAGTTGGCATGTGGGAAATATAGCACTGAGCTCTGGAAGAAACAAATTTCCAGTCTGGAGCTTACAATTTGTTTTCTCTTCAAGCACCCTCTGCTCAGGGAACCAGGGTGCAAGGTACTTCTTTCTTGCATTTTGTAAACAGGGATTAGTTATACCTTTCTAGTCCTATGTTTTCCCTGAGGGAGCTGTTAACTTTCCCTTATGTGAACCAGTTCTTTGGTCCTCTTCCGTTTTGGAAATCTAGCTTCCCATGTGTGGTGTGAATTAGATGCAGTTTGCTCACCTTAACTACAGCTTTGAAAACGGTGGTTCAACTGCTATGGCTTGTTGTAGAATTAAAATGCAGATCAGCCACATGGTTTATCACAACTTATAATGCTGTCTCTTCAACATGCTACAACCAGCTATAACACATACTGCTCACATCTGTCAAGGCTCTCATATGTATGAATATATATATATACACATATAACATATAAACAGATATGTATGCACATATATCTAACTTGTGTTGTCTGAACTGGAATTCTTAATAGTAATATTTGGCAAAGGGTGAATGGGTCGCGGAGGTCTTTCATAACATGGCTAACGGGAACCTGTGCTGAACCTCTCTATTCATGGTGTTTTTAAAAAACAGGATTCACCTGACTACTGGGTTTGGACAAAATAAGCCATCTCAGAGGGCAGACAGCAATAAAAGGCACACTGGGCATGCCATGAAATCTTGAAGTTGTCAGCAAAATCCCACTTACTAGGGCATGGAAAGCCTTTCGGTTCCTGGACCTCTGATGCAAAAAAGACTGCCTGGCAATCATCAGCATGCCAGAAACTTGCTTTTGCTTTTATATCCCTTTGCACCTCACTGGTCCTCACTGATACCACACGGGAATCAATTTCTGCAGCAATATTTATTATCCAAGTTCATTTATCACCACAGTTTCTTCTTGCCCAATTACTACTTTGCTTTCAGCAGCTGACGTGCTCTCAGAAGCTCACTGCAGTACTCACCTGTCAACTCTCTGGCCTGTCTTTTTTTTTTTTTTTTTTTTGAGACTTTCTAAGAGACTTTATGTGGGAATCTGTACAAATTTAAGTCTTTGCTCACCTCTGGGAAAGCAGGAGTCTTCCTTGGGCTGTCTGTAGGAAATGCAGTGTGCATGAGATTTCAAGAAGAGGAGTCTACATGTAAAATAATGCGCTGGGAAGCATGAATGTGAGGTACGACTCATCTACGGTGCTAGTAGTACACACGTTTATGCATACAATCAGTTTGAAGGAGTATTAAATCATTCACTATGTTATTTTTCACGTGAAACCTCTCTGTTGTGCATTCTGCTCTAAATTCCTGCAAGCAGTTTGTGATAGGACTAGAAACACTTTAGGCAGACATTCAGCAGGAAAAGCAGAAAAAATACCATTGTTTCAGACCATGATTATGCAGATTGGCTTCACTAGTAAGGAAATTAACTCTCTGCCACAGCTGTGGGGACTAAAATTACAGAACAATCTATATTTTGAAAACTTTGAAAATCTGCCAAAGGAGAAAATTACATGATTGAACTACAGCTTTTATAGAATCAAAGTAAAATATTTCACTAATGGATTTGTTTACTGTATTGTTTAAAGAATTTATTCAGTGAGCTTATTCTGATATAGCCAACAATTTGTCCATGCATATATAGTTTAGAAATCCCATTAAATGAAGAACAAATTAAAAAAAGTCATTGCTCATTTTTAAGGCCCAAAGATACAAAGCAACCTTTTACGGAGTATTTTAAAGTGTTCTTGTAACTTTTCTATGACTATTTCAGGTTCTGTAATACTTGTGATATCATGGAAATTAAAAAAAAAAAAAGGCACCACAAGACTAATCCCAAATAAAAGTAGAATCAAAAGTACAAAAAATACTTTGTATACTTTTGAAGGACTTATGATTCTGACAGATTTCATCTATTATAAAAATACCTGTTACTAATAGACCCAGGACTGTGCCTCGGTCAGTTTTCCACAAGAAATTTCTATGCTTCAGTATCTTGAAAACAATGGCAGCAATATAGGACCGATGATGGTCAGCAGATGAAAAGCAGTCACATCAGCCCATCTCCACATACCCTGGGGACTGAGCAGTTACCAGCAACATAGAAGTTGCAGAAATACAACTAGATAAGCATTGCAGTAAACTGGCTTCCAGATAGCAAATCTGCTGATATGGGTGTGATTCACATCCATTATACCAAAATCCTCTGAATGGACATTTTGAATGTCACTTCCACCATCTCAGTCACTCATTTTTAGCATTATTTTTTCACTTCCTCTGAATGAAGTGACACAATGAAATATATTGTCTGCATTCAGCATATTCCGGTTACAAAAGTAACCAGTCCAAGCAAGGCTGGTCATATAAATGCTCCCCGAGATTGCTTCAGAAGAGACCTGTACTAAAGAATTCAATAGGCAGGTAATCATCTCATCGCAGCAAAGGGAAGGGAAAAGGAAATAATTATATTATTTCTTTTTCCATCACTGCTACTTCTCTCTTATTCATAGAAGGAAGATAGGAAGTTCTAACTGTTCATGAAAACATAGAAATTAGGCAAACAGTCATATTTTATAAAACGGAGCAGCTGTCAAGTTGTATCATTTAGTTATTTGTTATTACAGCTACCATAACCTGAAGCCAGCATTTTACAGTATAGGACAGGCATGCTTTCTTTGCTGCTTAATACTACAGGCCATGCCTCGCACCATAAACCTACCATTCATTATGTGGAACAACTGACAGTTTCTTCCCCTAAGGAGGCCAAGATTACTTAAGTCTTAACTCCAAAATGCCATACCCTGTCAACACAGGTGTACAAGGAAAAAAGCTCATTTACTGGGCGGGCTTGGTAATACACAACAATAGCCACCGTCATAAGATGGTAATTAGAAGGAAAACAACAACAACAATTAAAACCAGAAAGGTTTGATACTCAGCTGATAAAAATTATGAATTCTCCAATTGTTTAATTGGAGCTGTACTGTATAAGACCTTTGGGAGGAATTTCCTCATGCACAGCCACAGAAAATCTCCTCTTGGTGCGTTGTTGCCAGTCTCTCCTCTAATATTGAGGCAGTTGAAATATAGTACGTGGTACAGTAATACAGTGATGTGAGGGGTCCAATGTACAACAGGCATCTAAAATGACTGACTTGTTTCACATAAACCACTGAACTCAGCCTAATTATGTGCATTTATTCTTCATGCTAACAGATCTCTTTAGTATAGCCCCTTTCAAGTGCTGATGTCAAGCACATTATTTATAAAATAGAATTTGCTGAAAGAGAGGCAGGTTTATTATATAAAGCTATACTGTACTAGGAAGAAGCAAGGTTGGAGCTGTAAATTCCTGCAGTACTTAATGCTGCATTTTGTCCTCATTCAAACTCTGCTTTACTGTTCTTTCCACCCTACCTTTTTCCCCACACAGGGAAATGTCAAAAATTTCAAAACACTCATTTAGTTACCCATACTTTGTCCATTTTAAGCCACAGCAAGAAACCTTTGTTAGCCCAGACACATAAATTACATCAGTACCTAATGAACTGTTGCAGAACTCATTTGAATGTATTTGACTTTGTGAGGAGCATGAGTCTTCCAGTGATTTAGACAGGAGTAGTTCAGGGTAGACAATATTAATTTAGGGATGAGTCATTATGTTCAGTATCAGTCTGGGGACTAATGATTTGATTCAAATTAATTTAAATCACTGGGGAGAAAAAAAAAATATTAAAATTACACATAAGGCAGGATATCAAAACAATCTTTTATAAGATTCAAAGCACTTGGGGGCTTGTCCTTTTCATTTTTTTTTAAATTATTTTATTTTTTTAATTGTATGTACACAATCTTGCCCAAGTGCCATGGCACAGATCACATTGGTTGTGTGAAAGTTATGCCAAATGGAGAAAGGTTTCTGCATTCCCCTACGCAGGTGATATCTTGAAGTAGGTAAAAAGAAAGAAGGGACTGGCAGAGTCAAATTCCAGCCAATCCCTAATGTTAGAGAAGAGAGCAGAAACAGGACTGAAAGGGAAAAATTGGAATCAAAGAAAGTGATTTTTTTCTTGTTTAGTTAATGTGATGAAGATTTTAAAGTTAATGCTTTAAAGACTTCACTGTACAAACAGAACAGCCTTGGGCTGTCTTCACATACATCAGGCCAAACAGACCTTGGCACTTGCTACTCAGATATATTTGCTCCACTTACATGTTTGTGGGAAACTCATGAAGAAGTCTGCAAGTGAGATCAACCTTTCCATGTTAGCATGCTAAACCAAAGTCAGATTATTTATTTGCAGAACTCACCCTATGTTAGGCAAACAGAAAGAAAGTGCTGTGTAATATTTATTTGTATTGTTTTGTTCACTGCATCTCCTTCCATCCTATCCTGTGAGCAAAGTCATCCATATATCTGAGCCCACCAAAACAGGAAGGAAAATGGGATCAAAGCAGTGCATTGGATTTATACAGCACTATGGGAAAGTATCAATTTAATCCTTGTGAAACAACTACCATGAGCCATGCCACAAAATGATCATCTGTACGATAGGTTCAGAAGCAGGGCTTTTTCAGTTGTTTTCTTTATACAGTATATGTGCCTGGCTGTCAGTATGACACCACTTACAGTGGGGCTGTTGTAGGGAAGAGGAATGCAAAGCAAGGAAAACAAACACAGTTTTTGAGTATAGAACAGAGATAACTTCACAAATCTGTCTTCACCAGAAGTTGTTTGTCTCATAGATGTTTTGATCCGAAGCTGCTGAAGGATACTTTCTTCTCCTCTCCTTCAGATACCTTGAGGGAGGATTACTTCTCTGTTTACCTTTTAAAAGATTATTGATAACAATTCTGATGGATGTGCAAGAGGGAAATTCATTATGCTTCTGATTTTGCAAATTATATAGAAGCCTTTTAATTAGGAGCTTGCTAGCTTGCATTTTGAGGACAGGATTACATGAAAAACAAGTTATTGAACTGATGCCTTTGCACATTAAGCCACATGGCCTGCCACACCCTTGAATGCATGGGTGACTAGTGACCTGATAATACAGGAGATACAGTCTTTGTGCCCCACACCACAGCCACCTGGACTCAAATACCAAAATAACAAGATTATGAGACTAAAATGAGCTGTAGCTCTATGGATTGGGCTGGAGAAAGTAATACAGGGCTGTGATCAACAGATTGGGCTTTGTCACCAATTCCATCAACAGGCTGAGGGAGGAATGACTACAACTTGATCACTTTCCTGCATCTCAGTTTCCTGCTCTATAAACTGGAGCTCATGCTATTAATCTCCTTTGCAAATTATGGGTGAGATGTGCCACATTAAATCTTTTTTGACTATGTGTAAATAAGAAACATAATTTAAGATTAGCCCACATTAAGGCTGACTCATGACCAATGTTTTAACAGAAGTCTCCAATGGTAAACACTCACAAAAGAAATTTATCACAGTGTTTATTCCTATATAAAAAGCCAATTTTAAAATGTCTGCTTACACTTTACTGATTTCATTGGCTCCTTCACTTGGTAAAAATCAAATTTCCCACTAGCTCCACTGCACAATTTTCAACCCCAAAGGTTCCTTCTTTGCTGCAACCTGGTCAGCACATCCCACCTCAGCTTGTGCAACGTACTGTTTGCATGCTTTAATGTATTCACCAACGCTTCACAGCTTCGATTAGCACAATTTCCCACAAAAAAATGAATGACCCAAGCTTCAGTCTCAGACTATGTCCACCTCCACACAAAAGTACAACTCCACAAAAACACTGCTGGTAGCTGTATGATCCATGACCATTGGTCCAAGAGATTTCATAACCATCTGACTTTTGTTTTCAGCAGTCTATATCCCATTCATTAGGAGAAGCTAGTAAATGTCAGCTCTACAAACAGGACAAAAATGATTCAGTTCTTTCTTTATAATCTGTCTAATAAATTCAATAGGTGTCATTTTTGTGGAAGAGTCTATATACCTCAGCAGTAATTTGTCACCAAGAAACAGTTTCAGGGCGTTTCACAGTTGTGTGTCAGTGTTTATTTCAGGCCTTATCTTCAATGAACATTTCTTGCTAAGAGAAATTAATTCCTTGCATCTGTCACTATAGGAACAAAGCAAATGCACAAAATGTAGAAGGCCCATTATTCAGTACATTAGGCACTGATATGACAGTTCTCCTCATCCCACAGTAGCACACAACAATAAGTAACCTCATCACTAAGATTTGCAATATTGATTATTATGTGGGTAAGATGATGCAAGGTATTTTCTTCCTTTCCCTCTTCCTTTCCTCCTTCTTTCCTTTTCCTCTTTTCTCTTCTCTTCTTCTTTTTTCTTCTTATTTTTGGTAGTCTTTCATGTATTTTTAACCCTGACAAACCCCAAATACCTCCAATCCTCCAACCACCTCCAGTAAGCACTGTATCACTATTCAGCATGAGAGATGTAAACAATATGAAAAGCAATGGTAAGAAAAAACAGAAGAGGGTTTATTAATGGGATAGGACTTCTTAACTACACTGAAGCATACAGAAATGATTTGAAATAAGCAGATCTGGCTGCAGCATGACTTTTGCTCTACTCTGACCTTTTAATCCCAACCTGCCCTCAAATGCAGTGGCCTAAATAAATTGCAAACCAAGACAAATCATTGTGGACAACTTTCTAAAGGAAATTATTAGATATTAAAAACTGTTATAACACCTCAGGATATCACTCAAAACAGGGGAAAGAAAGGAAATGCTAGATATGCCAGGATGTGCCAGGAAAGAAAAGCAGACGACAGCATGCTCACCTGATGTTTGCTGAAATGGGGGAAGAATCAGGGAGATTCACATACAGCTTTTCAATCAATGGGAAGAAACTGAAAAATGGATGAGGAAAAAAATTACATTTATTCTTTGTGATCCAAATTATTAGTTTCCTGAAACATGACCATACTGTACAAACTGCCAAGCGATGAAATTAAACAAGAACAATAGCTATATTACACGTATGTACTAGGAATATTTGAAAAAAATGTGTATGCACAGAACAGCCACCAAAATGGGAGGCAGCTCATTCTAGCTGCATGTTACTTTCATTTTTCTCAGTTATGCCAGCAAATATATTAATTCTGAAAACCTGCTTGCTAATCATTTTAAGCAAACACAGCAGAAAGCTCAATTGGGATGCATTTAAGCAGGCACCACAGGAGGCTTATTCCGGGACAAGTTTGCTGACAGTCAGAGAGTTATTTTCATCTGACTTGAGACAGAAATATCATCACAACTCACAAGTCCAGTCAGAGCTAACCAAATAACATGAACTGCAGATCCCCATAATGCAAAAAGACCTCCCTCTAATAAAGATACTAGCTGCTACAGCTGGAAGTGTGATGAAGAACAAGTTATTCTACATACCTCAGATTAATGTATTTTTGTAAGGACTTAAGCTATACATTTGTGTGTACTGCTGCAATACTTCTCCCAGCTGTTGCATCTCATCCCGTGCCTCCTCCAGGACTATCCTGCCATCCTTCCCTTCCCCTGTGTCCTCCAATGCTTCTGTTGATCCCCAGATCTCTCCTACATCCTTTAAGCTATTGATTATGCTTTGATATATAATGTTGTGACTGGATCTGAGTTATGCTTGTGGGTTGCAGGAATAATGTTTGTTTTTTGTTGTGTGTAATCCTCCCCGCCCCCCCCCCCCCCCCCCCCAAATGGAGGCTAAAAAGAGCTTTTCCTCTCCATTGCCATTAAGTTTCACTCAGTACATAGGAATCTAATACATTTCAGACATCCATTACTTTATTAAAATTAGTGAAAATTAGCAAATGGGTTCAGGAGAACCCCTGTGATGCTATTGTAAAACCAGGCTAAAATGAGGTAGAAAGCCATCAGTGCTAGGGCTTTTTCTAGCTTAATTCTTGGGCTGAAACAGGAAGCCATAATTAATAAAAATTACTCATGCATTATTAATTTCACATCAGTATTTGTGATGTGACCAACCTGGAATTTGATATATATATATCTTAAACCATTCCCCACTTTCCAGGAACTGCACCAGTTACTTTTTCTTCTCAAGCAAGCCCTTGGAAGAGTCCTGAAATCTCTGGGCCTCTTCTGCTCTTGGGCAGCCATGTTCCAGCAGCCCAAGATGAGCACAGGAACCCCATGTACCACAGCCCTTCTTACCAGGGGTGCCCCAACACCACAAAACCTGCTCCTGAAGTGTTTAGATGCAAAATGCCACAACTTAAAACAACAAAATAGTATAAAGCAGCTCTAATCCTCTTTGAGAAAAACAAACACATCAGAAACATTGGGTTTTGATCAGTAATTTTCCACTTACCTACTTGAAACCTAGTAGACAAATATAACTATTAGCTTCAATTTTTTGTTTGTCATAACATTTTTCAATATCATCTGTCTGCTCTGAAACAGTAAAGGCCACTGAATGTTTTCTTAATGACTAGCATATAAACCCTAAAGCACTGTGCAGCTGTTTTTCTCTCTCCTATTTAAATTTATGAAAAATATTTGAAACTCTAAATGAAAGAGGAATTGCTCTGGGGTTTGCTGAGTTTCAACTGTTTTTGAGCAGCGTTGTTTTCTTTCGCCAACTCCCGAGTCATTCCAGAAAGACCCAAGCAGCTCCTGTGCCAAGGGTCCTTCAGACCACATGATCCCAATTGCAAAATAAGATTTTTTTCTCTTTCCAGATAATTTTCATCCATTCCAGGTTAAGAAACTACTGTTATCTCCCTTTTGCTTTTACACTTAATTAATATAAACTTTTCCTTTGTCCATATGAAATTTTTTATTTTTTTTTAATTGTCTCATCTAGCTTTCTACTTTGAGTCATAAATCTTCTTTTTGCAAAACACAAACCAGAGTTTACAGACCAAGGAATCAAAGACTTTGATACATATGGGAAATGAGCATTTTGCCAGCATGCTGCATTTGCAAAGCTCTCGGCACAATAGCTGCTACTCTGGAAAACCTGTACATTTGTCACAATAAATCATTCTGCCAGCCCTCGTCACACAGGCAAACTGGAAAGCATGACACTAGAAGGGGCAGCTCACCAGTCATCAGCTTCCACTTGGCTGACACACTTGGTTTGTTTCATACAGCTTCCATTGGTAGCATGATTAGTTCTGCACAGAAAATGGCCTAAAACTACTTTAAGCCTATGTTGACAAAGAATTAGGGATGGTCCCGTTTGCTATGACAACTGATTTTCACAACAGAAGCATTCTGATAAAAAAAATCAGATATATGTCTGGTTTAAAGGGGTTGACAAAGGTCTTGTCTCACCTTCCAAAGATATCGTATCTGCAAACTAATTTTCACACCACCATCAGGAAACCAATAGGGCTCAAACAAGGAGAAACCACCTGCTTGAATATCACCAAATGCAGAGTCGAGGTCTTAGTCCTGCTTTGCATCAGCACCTCCGCTAACAGCCATGGAGAAGTCTTCATTTCGCAGTCCCATGCTTCTCTGGTCCCTTTGCTCCACAAGCTCCTCAGCAGAGGCTGCTTCTCCTCTTAGAGGAATGTCCAGGAAGGAACCAATCGAGGAACCAACTTAGCTGGTACCTTAAGGCATTACCGTCACATACCCAACCCAAACATAAGTGAACATGGAAGGGCAACCAGGCCCATTCAGAAGAGAAATTTTGAAGAGCACAGAGTGCTCTTCACACAATGCCACATCGTGGCATTTTAGCTGCTTGGAAACCAACATATTTTTAGCTTAATTTAATTGGATTTTTTTTTTAATGAATATACTAGTTTCAAAGTGTCTGAAAAAGAAAATGATCGTTTTCCAAGCCAGTCAGAAGATTTATATTCATCACTTTAATTCATGGTTTCTTTGCTGGTTTAATATTCTGCCACTCTTAAATGACTGAAATATTAACATTGATTTGTCCCCCTCTAACTGCTGCCAAATGACATTTCTAGTAGCTTAAAGCTCCAGAAACTGGCTGATGGTTGAACAATATTTTACCACCTACTATTTAAATCCAGATATTTAGAATTATTGGAATAATGACAATGGATTTATACATATAGCGATCATTTTATATTTAACTCCTTACACTTTATGTTTTCATAATTGCCTTAGTGTTCACCAATCACTGTCAAGTCATTACATGCTATGAACCTGTGAGTGGATAATTTGATTAAATTTATTACAAAAATATTGTAAGGGTGTTTTATTTTTTCCATCATGCTCTACCATAACAATGAAGAAATGCCACACATAACAATTCCCTCCTCCACAACAAATTCATATAAAAATGTTATTTCTTGAAAAGCTTCTTTGTTCATTGTCCTGCAATGCTTAATTAAGGATATAATGGAGAATATTATAGCCATTTTAGAGCAGTTTGGAAGTAATGATGCTTGAGGCAAAGCATGGAGTTCTGTTTAACTCAAGTCAAGATACAAGTATTGGCAATGGCCTTTGCAAAGGGATCATATTGCTATAACTTTTCAGAAATTTGCAATTCCCTTTTGGCTCCCCCCACCTCAATAACTACCTCACAGCAGGATAAAACTGTGTTTTATAAAAGCTTATCTTTTTCCCTTAATAAAAAGCATGCGTTGAAATCATTTTACGTTGGCATAAAGTTTTCTTCCCGGAGGCATACAACTCTTATTGCAGGTTGTTTACCACATCTATCAAGTTAGTCATGTGAATCACAGAAGCATGATAGCTGATCATCCTGACTAAAGAAGATTTAGAGATGAATTTCAGGAATCAAACAGCTAATTTTCATGAAGATTTATTGCAATTTTATGGATTTTTCAAGAGAAAGTGATCTCACCACTTCAGTCTGGTGTTGAGGAAGAACAGGGTTGGATTATTACTCAACCAGAGGGCGTAGAGGTGTCAGACTATGCTGCAAGATACAGAAACTGAAAAGATGATGTGACTACTTTCAAGTTGCAGTCCCCATCTGGCACCAGCAAGGTCTGCAGCTCCTCATGACAGGTTCGCATATGGGAATTTTGTCCAAGCTTGTTTTCCTGCTAAACAGCCCTTCCCTTCCCTTCCACTCCTACAAGCTCTATTGAGGCTAAAAGGGAATTAGCTTTCATGTGCGCAGTGTTGCTATAAAGGTTGTCAACATGTTTTCTATTGAAAGCATACTTTCATAATCAGTATTTGGACTGTAGTTAAATAATAAGTTTAAATGAGTATTCTACACAAAAACTATACACCACACGTTGGCATGGGGGAGATTAGCTACTTCTTCTAGTGGAGAATTTAAATGTGTCTCAAACTCAATTTTATGAATAGTGTTAGCAATGCAAGATGGATTAGAAAAGAAAGAAAGAAAAAAAAAAAAAAAAAAACCACCTTCAATTCTTAATCAAAACACCTTAGGCATGCAGGTCTGCTCCCTCAGAATTTTTTAGGAGACATAAGTCCGGACCACAAGGTGAGCCAGGCTACATGCTAGAGTAATGAAAACTGTACACACTCCAAAATGTTTGCCTAAATCCAAGGGAGAGCTCTCCAGTGTAGTTTGTGTTTCACATTCATTTAGCTTCTATGTTAAAACTGGTAAATTTAGATGCAGAAAGCTGTGCACTTTGGGCTGGATTGTAGCCTTTAAAGTCCCTTTTCTGCAGGCAAGTCTGCCAGCCACATGGCAGCTAGTTTCATTCACTTCTGACCAAAGGCTGGTTGCAGCTGTGAGTTTTCTAGTCCACGTTAGCACCTCTTGAAAGCTGTTTTGAGGGGAATAGTACAACCAGTGAATACAGCTGAAATATTACACCTTTGATAGGTCAGACAAGTTGAAGAATTTTTTTTTTTTCTTTCCCCAAAGGTAGGTCACAACCTTAAAATCATTAGTAAGTCAAAGAAATCATCAGGAACACCTGCACAGGTATTTTTCCCACACACAAGTTCTTAAAAAAAAATAAAAAATAATTAAAAAATACCAGTACTGCACAAAACAAAAAACGTACAATTTTTCTGTCACTCCCAAGTATAAACGTCTAAGCAAACATCTCCCAGCCATCAGCTGGTGCCATGACACAAACTTGCACCCAGCACAGCTAAAGCTCAAGGTCCGGAACATGAAGGCAATAAATTTGATCTCAGCTCTGCCAGCTACATATTTTTCTACCTGCCCTTATTGATCAGCTGTAAAGGGCTCCCCCTTAAAGCATGGGCATGTATTTGTTTTTTATTTTAATGTATATATACACATATTTTTCTCTCAAGACTGGGATACTGCTTTTCAGGCTAAAGAAATAAGATTAATTTTGGAGCCATGCACTCCACGGCACTTCGCATTAAATGGTAGACACTACAGGCAACTAGATAGCACTAATAGCACCTGAGGCAATTTCCTTTCCTATGTTTCTTCTCAGCTGCCAGCTGGAGTCTGGGCTAAAAATAGCCTTGCCATGACAGAATAATGAATCTCAGCGATAAGCGTATTTTGCAGCAACACAATGAGGTCATTATCTATGCACTAATGGATGAATGGGGTGGTAAAGGGATGGAAACTGTTATTGGGTGGTGCTATAAAAATGCCGAATGAAAGAAATGCAAACAAATTTAACTCAAAACAATCTGAAAATCATAGCCTGCATTCCTGTTTATGTTAGTGTAAGACTAATTTACATAACATTAAAAATTTAAAACACTCATAAGAATTTTTTCTTCACTTGTAATTCCTCTGCATGAGCAATTACTGCTTTCTTGGCTCTGTGAAATTATTCTGTTTTATGTATAGGACATTGCAATAATTGTACCATATATCTGATAGTTGCAGTATCACTAATAGTAAGGGAAGCATATTACAAAGCTCATCTACAATAAATTAAAAAAAAAAAAAAAAAAGGAATCTATAGGGGAAATCACCAAAACCCAAAAGTTCTGAAGTACTTGTTGCTCAAAGTATTTTCCCCCTTCAAGAGTTGAAATAAACAAAGAAGATGAGTACACCAGTACACCTACATTCTCATTACTGTGATCTGAGCTGAAACAGTAGATGTGCAGTCAGACATAGTTAATTTAGGGAGGGGATGAATTTAAAGACAATTCATTAAAAACAGCAACAACAAAAAATTTTTTATTGTTCATGTTGTTATAAATGAAGTCTCAACTCAATCTAAGTTTAGTAATATTTATACTTATAAAAGGTATAAAAGCTATAAAAGGTATAAAAGGCAAGTAAACAGTGTTGGGTGTGTAGGGAGTCTACAGTCCACCAACACGCACATACGAACATCAAACATTCTAAATGTACAGAATATTGCTTTACATACTAAACCTGAGTATGTCTATACGTAGGTACAATCAGGAAAGAACAATCCTTTAAGTTCTATTGACTTACTAAACTCGCGTACGCCTATACATGTGTAAAATCAGAAAAAGTAACAATCGTTTAAATTCCATGACTTAACAGTCTCCATTTTCCATTCCTTTTGAACAATATGTCTCGCTTTAAGTTGTCAAGCAACCCGGTCTTCAGGCCTTATGTATCCCGTTCTTCCCAGATAGAAGGAAAGCATATCCACCTCCTTTTCAAAGCCAATAGGCCTGGGTCGAAAGACACGTCCAGATCACCAGGGGGCGTAACAGAAAAGCCTTCGATAGCAGTAGCGAGGGGGCGGCCGATGGTGTAGCATTCAGATCAGTAAAGGAGCCCACAGCTCCCTCACTGTCTGGCAAACCACACGTTTCTGAGTGTGGTCCCACATGGCTCTTTAAGGCCTCAGAGACTGCTCGCCAGGTGCCGAGCAATCCCACTGCAACCTTGTCATTTTTAGTTGCAGAGTCCCACACCTTGACCTCAATTTGGTCCCACGTTTCAGGATCATAAATTGTCTGATTGTTAATAAGGAGAATAAGCTGTGTTATAAATGAGGTTTCAACTCAATCTGAATTTTGTAATATTTATAAAACAAATATTTATAAAAGGTATAAAAGGCAAGTAAACAGCGCTGGGTGTGCGGGGAGTCTATGCTCCACCAACACACACACACGAACATCAAACATTCTAAATAGATAGAAATTGCTTTACATACTAAACCTGAGTATGCCTATACATACATACAATCAGGAAACTTAACAAACAATCCTTTAAGTTCCATAACTTACTAAAATAGAGTACGCCTATACATATTCACGATCAGAAAAGGTAACAAACAATCCTTTAAGTTCCATGACTTAACAGTCTCCATTTTCCACTCCTTTTGAACAATATGTCTCCCTTTAAGTTGTCAAGCAACTCGGTCTTCAGGCCTTATGTATCCCGTTCTTCCCGGATCGAAGAAAAGCATATCCATCTCCTTTTCAAGGCCAACAGCCCTGGGTCAAAAGGCACGTTCAGGTCAACAGGGGGCGTAACAGCAAAGGCCTTCGATGGCTCTGGCAGCAGAGGGGCCCATGGCGTAGCAGTTGGATCAGTAAAGGAACCCGCAGCTCCCTCACTATCTGACAAGCCACACGTTTGTGATTGTGGCTCCACATGGCTCTTTAAGGCCTCAGAGACTGCTCGCCAGGTGCCGAGCAATCCCACTGCAACCTTGTCATTTTTAGTTGCAGAGTTCCACACCTTGACCTCAGTTTGGTCCCATATTTCAGGCTCATAAACTGTCCAATTTTTAATAAGGAGACTAAGCTGTAAGGTTACCAGGCCAGCCTTTGTTCCTAAGGACGTATGATTCTGCATAATGCACAACTGCTTACCAGCGGGAGGCAGTTTTGTGCGTTGGTCCACTTCTCTCAGCTTGAGTTTCTTTCCAGCTCCGGTGCTCCCGTTTCCAGCGACTTTCTGTACGAGCTTCTCTGAGCAGTTTGCTGAGTTTGGCCTCGTCGTTAAGAGTCTAATGTTATCTCAACCACGGGGCTTTCCAACCCCCATGGCCACATTCTCAAATCTCCTCCTTCTTTATTAATATCAACCATTTTCTCGACATGAATTACCACTCCACATATAACAATGTAATACCTAATATCCCTACAGCTGAAAGAAATCCATCTTTTTACCTCCCAGCCTGTTAATTACCATCATTTGAAATAATTTGCCTACTGACAGTTTCAGCATTTCCCCTCTTCAGAGACCAGCTCATCATATCTCTATTTATTGCCTCTAAATACAACAGTAAGTCAGAGAAAGTACATTTTAATGTACTAATTTCTCTTTCTTGAGAGAGAAAAAAAAAAAAAAAAAAAGAGAGAGATGTTTCTACTAGGGGAATCTATCATCTTTCTATCTTGAAGATATTTTGTGTGACAGTACCTAAGTGCAATAGGAAGCTGTGCAGATGAGAATATGCACCAAAGACCAAGAGAGCTGGTGAGAGTCATTAATGAATGATACAGTTAGCCTGGCCGGTATAGGAGGAGTAAGTGCAGTAGAACACTCACGGGGAGGCTTTGACCCAGGAAAGCACCATGGTTTGAATGGCTACTAGGTTTGAATTGAGCTGCCTGCTTGTACCCAGCAGCAAAGCTTCTTGTGCAATATCATCAGAATGCAGCTTGGCTTGGTTAAAGCATCTAATACAACACAACATCATGTGAAGGACTCCCATGCATTAGCAGAGACAAGCACAGCAATTAGATTTTGCAAAGAAGTACAATGCAGAAAAAGCAGGAGGAAAACTTTTGAGGTAGACCAATTACCAGTAATGCAAAATGTAATGACAATGCTTCAGACTAAAGAACAGAGACAGCCCCAATCCCTGATCCTGCAAGCATTTATTGTCTTGAACTTCGCTACCATGAGTAATCTCCTTTGGATTCAGTGAGATTTTGCATAATAGTAAAATTAAACCATGTATCATTGTTCCAAAGGCATAGTTCTGAAACAAATAAAATCTACAGTCTGCGCTCTATTTGCTGAGCGTGTGAGAGGAAAAGAGGGGAAGGAAGCATATTAAGGATTTAAGAGTTTCCATTACAGACTCATATAAGCACAATATCAAGTATTTATCTTACCTCAGAAATTTTGTTTTCAAGCATATTCACAGCATTTAGTATGGAAAAAATAGTGCTACAAAAATACTTGGCTTAATGTTCTCTCTCCTTGTACAGATCTGATTCAACATTGGATATAATCAAGTTACGTATGCCTAATACAGTGAAGGTATAACATACAGAAACATCAGAGCTGTTAAGTATCAAATAGAGATAAAGGATCATGCATTAGTATTATTAAACAGAAAAAAAAAATAATACTTCCCTTCCTAACACCGCTGTAAAATGCAGCTGCTGCTTTCCTAACTTTGTTTCCTACTGAGAGTATATCCATGTATATATAACAATGTCCATTCTAGGCATGCTTAATATAGTTTTTAATGTAGTTTCAGGGCTGGATCTTGACAAAGACACATACCGGGCTATCTCATATAATAAATGAAGGTTTCTTTAACTTACTATCTCCAGGAAAAAGAAAAAAGAAAAAAAAGGAAAAAGAAGCAAGAATACTCCCAGCACTGGGGCAGGTAGCATTAATTATGAGGTACAACACCTGCCAAGGGGAAGTAAGCTCATCCCAAAGACAATCCACATCAGACAAACTTCAAAACCAGAATAAATGCAGGACATCTAAAAACTGCCTGTAAATAGAACTAAGCCTGGACACAAAAGTACATTCATTGAGCAGCTTGCAGTATCGCTTTCAATTTAAGGATTATGTTCCTGCTGATGAAATTTTCTGATCCAAGCTACTTAAATTCTTTGACTACATTAAAATTCTTTGACTAATATATGTTTTAGATTAACAGCTCAGCTGAATGCAAGGTATCCTTCAATACAGATCTGGACATATTTATCCTGTATTGCCTTACAGATTTTGCAGCCAGACACTATCAATAGCTTTCATTTTGAGCTTGTGCATCATTCAAGTACTTACTAAAAAGTGAGCCTGTTTGGGGAATTTTTCTTCAGCAACAACAAAACAGTACACCTTCATTTTCTCTAAATAGGTTTATTTGTCCAGTTAAGCTCCCTAGTTTTATTGTTTCAGAAAGTGTAATATTCTCCAGTGTCTCTACCTGAGATGCCATATAACCTATCTTCTCCCCCATGTACTGAAGCTGACATACAGACCAACTCAGAAAGTGTCAGAAAAACAAGTCAAACTGAAGAGATCTTACATCACAGCCTTAGATGTTGCACATAGCAAAAAGCTGGGCCTGTTCACATGATCATTCATGTAGCATATGCTACCCTGTAATAGCAAATCCTAACAGTGGTATGAGCTACATAAAGGATAATCATACAGATAAATCCGGTCAGAAGAGGCATGCACACATTTTAGCATAAAGGTAGATGAACAAGAAGAAAGCCTATGTAAGTAGATTCATTCCCTATGTGCTGCATCTACACAAATTTTCTTCTCCCTCTTACATCAGCCCAAGTCATAGAAATTAGAGCAACCTTGAATACGAATCATTTTTCAGTGCACACAGCCTAATGCAGGGGACACAAAGTAATCTCCTATCACTGGCAGGTTCTCTCTCCAGTCCAGTTTAACGTGTTTCTGAAAAAAAAAGTACATTACCACTTAGTGAAATAGTCAGTTCAGAGGCAGCATTTTTCTCCACAGTCACCGTAGATGGTGACATAAATGCCACAATGATTTATCCAGTTTAAATGGTGATGACTGCTCCAGTACCCCTTTCAACATCACAAAGATAACATTCTTTAGACCCAAAGCCTCAGATCTGATCTGGATATAGCGCCACACAGCCTTTGTAAGCCAATTCAAACTTAAAGAGAGACTGGCAAAGCTTTTTGTCTAACAGCTGGAGATCAGGGTTGGCTACTAGGAGTCACTCCAGCTGGTAAACATGCTGTTTGTGACCTGTTTCTTGGGTAAACATTGCTGTTCCGTGAAAATAGGTGGTACATGGAAGAAGCTTTTGTTCTGTGCTTGTAAGATTTAACTTATTTTTAAGAAGACAGAGACACAGCCATCCCTTGTAGCATCAGCTTAGCATAATGAATCCACATCTCCTGTCATTTTTGAGAATATCTGATTAAAATCAAGAAGTCTATAATAGCAGGTATTACCTCAACACAGAAATTAGGGGTATTGTTAATTCTTTTGAATGTGTATTAGCTCCATTCTAATTGGATCTATATTCATTACTGAAACTGAAATTAAAGAACAACTATGAAAGGCTTTTGATATCAGCTGTATATATCATGTCATGAATTAAGTTACAAAGATGGTTAATGCATTGTATGAATCTTTAAGTACCTATTTCATCCCATTTAGTTGCACGTGACTGGGTACTAGGCTGTTCACTGTGGTATTGCACTAATGCAGCAAACTTTTAGGATCAGCAAAGGAGATCTCAGCATTTGAATTGCTGCAAAATGCATAGATCATGGCACCAAACCTCCCTGAAATCTGTTGGTTTAGAATTGATTTGTCTGCCAGGTGCAGGAGCTGCTCAGTAAATGAGGTGCAGGACAGGCAAAAACAGATCCTTTGAGTTATTGCCCATCAGAAATGGCACAAGAATATAAAGAGAGAGCTGAATGAGCTGATTAGTGCACTCCTGCAAAAATTTATTTTTCAAATTAAATAATAATCAGAAAGACAATCTTTCTCAATGCTCACTTTTAGAAGATGTTTATCAAAAAGAAGAAAATAAGAGAGTATTGTAAGAGCCTCTCAAACTGTTATTTATTTTATTATTTTATTTTTTTTTATTTTTTTTGTGATAGGGAAAGTTATATACAAGAATTTATTCTTACGCCTTCAAAGTCCTAAACCCCATAGCATCCTTCCCGCTTGTCCTGTGGGGCACAAAATGAGGTAAGAGGATGGCCAAGTACTTTACCTCATCTCCACTAATCCAGACTGGCGAGGCACAGGAGGGAAGAGAGGGCTGACCTGATACTTTGGTTTGCTTGCTTTTGAACAGAATCCCATTTTTTCAGATACCGACAACTAACACTTCAACTAACCAGGCTCTTCTTACCTTGTGAAGTTGAATAATTTCTTCAATAATAAGGGAAGGGAAGACAAAGTAGTAGCTGCTGTAAGACACAAGTCTGCTGGACTCGGAGTTCTTAATCAAACTGCTTGCTCAGTTAGAGTTGCCAGGAAAACAAGGGGGTGCGGTTTAGAAACCTTCTTCTGTTCCTCCTGCCTGCCCAGTGGTATCAATCACCATTTCCAGACAGAGACCAGATATCTCTTACTTGAGTAGTCCCTCTTCTTTGGTCTTATTTAATGCTTTACAGGTCCCTGAGAGGCCACAGCATATTTTTAAGGGCTTTACTAAGGGTATCAAAGCATGCAAATATGTTACACTATAATTTTGTATGTGGAATTACTACAGAAGGCTACCCCTCTGGTAAGAACGTTCAAGGGCTACAATAAAATGAATAAATAAATAAATATGTGTTGCTCTCAGAGAAACCTGGAACAGACCAATTCACACCGGTCTTTAAAACAACTTTAAAATAGTAACAAGTATTGAATAGAGGGTTAAAAAATCATTTTCTCCCAGCAAACCCCAGTTAATCAGGTTGATCAGGTACACTAACAAAACATGAACATAGCTTCCAACCCAAGCATTTTGTCCTTCTGGAAAGTCAAGTTCATTTTCCCTGGGAATATCCTGCGTGATTCTTTCTGGAGCCAGCGGAAAATCATCCACAATGGCAATTATCCTCGTCTCTGTATTTACCTTCTCTTTGTGCCCTTATCTTGTCTGCTGCAGATTTACCATTTCTGACTTCTCAAAGCAGCACACCTGACATTTGCTTAGGATTTCAGAAAAGAGGTGGACAAGCCATCCAAATTTTATTTGACCAGAACAAAACCTTGGAGTAATTAATGTAAAGCAGAGTAAAGGACAGCTGGCTGAAGAAACAATATATTCTATTTAGGCCAATTATTCTGGTTATAGTTCACTAGTTTGTGGTGATAAAAAGACATTAATTAGCTTTGTCATTGATAGCATTACTTTCTAATCTTAATTCTTTTAGGAGTTTTATTATCTTTAAAGCCAAGTATTTGTTGCACGGAGTAAGTTAATTTATACTAAAATTAAATTGAAAAGTAATGCATAAATGCAGGAGTATCTACACAATAAAGCAGCATTGCAAACAGTCACTTGAGTAAAACCCAGTAATTCACTCTCTCTTGTTCTTATTCACAACCTCTGAAAATGTTTCCTAAAACATTTTTAAAAATATATCAGCGATGCATGTGGGCTAAGTTTAAAAACAAAAACAAATAAAACCCAAAGCCTGTATTCAATTCCTCTGATTATCTACTAACCTAAAAGTTTGTATGAGCTCTGTTTGCCTTCCATGGCATGTTGAACTTTTTTCCCTTACCTAAACACTGTGCTTCTCATAGTGCTTCTTAGACACTGAAGACACCAAGCATTATGCTCCTCTGCTTAACGCAGCAGCCTCTCCCTGGGAAAACAAAGCTGTTTTCTCCAAGAACCTCAGGACAGAAATAGTCCTAATAAGGAGACTTACTAGAGATGTAAATGAGATCATGAAGCTAGTAGCTGTTGAAGGCACTAGTGAAGGATATTTAAGTCAGCCAATTTTTTTTGGCTGATGGTCAGATATTTTTATTAAATGAGAAATTTCATTACTCTGAGCAGTAGGTGCTTCCCTGGAGTATACCTGATGGACTTGAGGGTCATGCTACCCTTATTAGCAGGAGTACTTTAGCAGTTAAGGCTCTATCCAAGAAAAACATGCGGACTTGCCTACCATATCCCACAATAAGTAACTTTAAGCTTCAGAAGATAAATCCAGAGCAGAGATACAGACCTCCACAGTAGGATCCAGGTGTCTGGATGTAAGCATCTACCACTGTTTTTGATCTGAGAGGTTGTGGAGTCTCCCTCTGAGATCTTTAACAAGACATAGTCCTGGGCATCCTGTGCTGGGTGTACCTGCTTGAACAGGGGTTAGACCAGGTGACCTCCAGAGGTTCCTGCCCACCTCCACCTTTCCACGATTCTGTGATCCTTTTAGACATCCCAAAGTTTGTGGAACAATCATACACAGTTAGTGACTATAACATATAACCTCTGCCAGGCAAGATACTTAAATAGTGTTATTTTAGATTATTTCACAGTCCACAAGTACATATGTTTACACTCCTGATTTTCCCTCTCCCTCATCTCATTCAGTAGACAGAATGAATTAGATATCTAAGAATAAGATTCAAAAACACACAAACTGCATAGAATTAAGTAGTACACCAACAAGAAGAAATGAGTACAGTGCACTTCTCCTGTTTCCTAAGGTAAGGTGCTTACCTTTCTGTAGAGTTTCCTGGCTATAAGTTGAGGAAAAGAGGACAACATTCTACATAACCCTGCAATGTGGTCACAGCCACACAGATGTAGGGCCTGCCTGTTCTGATTCATCGGCTGTGCACTCATAACTCCAGCTGTCCTGTGGGACAGTTTTGCTTTATCTTTAAAAAGCTGTATCTTTTTACGTACTCAAAGGCTGCCTCCCACATGAAGTCTCTCATGGCTCTTGCAGTGTGGCTAGATGACCAAAGTTGTCCAAAAAAGTTGTCCAAAGATGTCCCACAGCTGCAGCCTGGGAACTTTCATATTAAACATGAGGAGCTCAGAGAGTTCAGGCACATCCAGGGCACATGGGGCCAGTGCTAACACAGATGTGAAAATGTCTTGCTAAACTAATGAGAAAAATCACTCAGCCCAGAAAGATCTGCCTAGAAACATCTCTGCTACAAGAAAAGTGGGCTTGCAAAGCAAATATATAAAACATTTGTTCCCACTCTACAAAAAGAGAGAGAGATGTAATAATTACACAGGTAGTGCTGACCTATGCAGAATCTTATCTGGGCTGGCTGGAAGAGTTTCTCGCCCTCACAGCTGGAAGCACAGGTTCTGTGGATGGTGAGAAGAAAAGGAGAAAAGGGAATGGGCTGAATAGCCAGGTGGTTCCTTTTCTAGCACATCATCTGAGTTCATGCACTCCAGTCAAAAACACTAAGTGGAAAGGGCTGTCTTCAGCCCCTTGTTCCATTGTTGTAAATACGCTACTAACTCACAGATGTGCACTTAATTCATGATTTCTCAGGAGGTTTCATGGCTCTGGTGGTTCTAGCCACCACTCCTGGGTGCTGTGTCATAGGGACTGGAAATTCTGTCCAAAAGAATCACTGTCAATCTTCTGCTGAATGTTAATGTCCTTGCAAAGCAAAGCAGATGTTGTTTTTGGAAGAATTTTCCTAAGTGTTTTGAGGCTTTCTGGTTATTAATATTCTATACTGAACTAGAATCCACCACTAATAAATAAGTGGGCTAAAGGGGAAATGGGTATCTTTACTGCTCTTGATCCATAGCCCATTTTATCCTTGACCAGCCAGTGAGTGCTACATGGTCAATTTTCTTCTGCTTGACACTAGTGGAATCTTGTGATGTCAAAGGTATAAAATGGAATGAGAATGGGAGTTAAGACCTTAGTCAGGATTAGGGAAATATTCTAATATTCTGTGTTCTAGACAGATATATATATATATATATATATATATATGCATTTTTTTTTCACTCTAGTATATTCTTAGAGCTTCTGGTCAAAGGAATAGCATTGCTTCCTTACATACTTTTAGCACAGGGCCGATGATAACGGATAGGATTTTCAAGACAGTCCAGTTCAGTTACAATCTCATCAGCAATCCGTGTTAGTTAAAGCAAAGAGCAGAGCTGGGACAGTCCTAAGCACTAGGGGATTTCTGTATGCTGAAGGGAGAGCTGGGGCACAGAGGTAAGAAGAGGTGGGATAATTTGCCATTTATTAGAAAATAAAGTATTTCAGTCTCCGGGAATGTCAAACAGAAGGTCTACCAAATTCAGTTTTTGAAGACAGTAAAGGGGTGGAAAGAAAAACTCCTTTCAAAGTTCTCGACTATGTATGAGATGCTGTTAGATGCAAGTGAGCTGCCAGCTTTCTTAGTGTATATTGCAAGTATGTAATTAAAAGCCCTTTAAAACCATCACTTATGTGAAAAACGAAACAAAGCAAAACAAAACAAAAAGCCCAAACTCACAAAATAACAAAACAATAAATAAATAAATAAAGCCCACAACTATAGAAATAGAAATACTTGTTATTCTTTATTGTACTTCATAATTATGGGTAATGATTTGTTTTTCATATTTATGAGATTAAAATGCTGCATCAAGCTGTTCAGGCTTGCTTTTATCTTTCTCAGGCCATAGAATTTATGGTTTGATCATCGTCTTTGCACAACATCTACAGGAAATATTGCAAATTATTTCTTTTTACTAATTTCTTGTCATAATTAAATATAGAGTGCCGCTCAAAAATAATTTTGGACAAGAAGATTACTAGTAATTAAGTCTGTACTTTTAGTTTCACCCCCTCCTTTTTTTTTTTTTTTTTTTCCCCTTCCTTTTTATATATGGATTTTTTTATTTTTTCTTTTAAGCTTACTCTTGTTTAACGAACAAAAACTTCAGTAGTCTCTGCTCATCAGTCCATTTTCCCTTTTTGAACCTTTGGACCTCCTAGCTTATTTCAAGCAAATTTGACAGTGACAGAAATCTTAAAGGGTCTTATGTTTCTGAAAGTTTCATATAAATTGATGGCTGGATAGATCGAGGAAAGAGCCAGCAGAGTATTTCCTGTGAGGAAGAGGGCTGCTGCAAAACATAACCTTCCTCAGCTGTGTTTGACCTGCCAACACTGGCCCAGCATTTTATCTGCTCACCCTCTCAGCAGCATATACATCTTTCAGCCCCATTACACACAGCTCTTCACCTTCAGTGGCCAGGGGATGTGACAGTGAACCAAGAGAGAATAGGTCCATGGGAAGCCAGTGCAGTGAGTAGGAACACCAGGATTAGTATACAAAAGCACAGAGAAGTCAGCATGCTCAACTTAGCTCCTCATGAACTAACTTGACTTTGTTGTTTGGGAGATAATTCCCTCTGCTGTAAAAACAAATTTCTGTCCTGAGGACTCTTCTTCCTCTCTAAATCACTAATGTAGATGTAGCCCACCATGAAACTGTCATCTTTGCCATTCATTGGCTGTTCAGCACAGTAGGAAAAGCAAAATAAAATGGTTGCTTTTGTGAATTGTCCAGCATATCACATTTCTTACACAGACTCTGCTGTTAGCACCAAGTGAAAATGTCCAAAGCTAGAGCACTGCAGAAGCCACATATGATTTCAGTGGAAGGTACCTAACAACAGCAGCTAGAGCTCATTTCTCTGACTGCCTAAACAGACTACAGGTGCTCAAGCATGCCGTACAACCAAAAAGCTCTTCTTTCAAACAGGGAAGGAGATCTCTGGAACATCATGTGCCTTTATTGCAACTGTTCTGCAGGTGAACAGCAAAACTGGTCACTAGGGTCATCAACCTGGCAATTTTCACTACATTTTACCTCAAAATAAATCTTTCTGGGATGTAACTGAGATATAAAATGAAAACAAATGAACTCTGGTTCAAAAATGAACAGCCTCTTCAATCCCACAACACCACAGCTTTTCCTTCCCTGGTCACAGAGCAAAACAGAAACTCCACAAAGATTATTCCTTTTTCCTTGAGGGAAAAAGTATAAGATTAAGTAATAATCAATAGCAGACAGTAAATACACCAATCTCTTAGTGAAATGAAAAATTACTTCGGAGTTCTTAGCGCTGCACAGCTGCTGCCTCCAAAAGGAGAGGCAATCATCTGTAGAGAGTAGAGACTCAAATGTGCACCAAAGAAATGTTATGCTCCACAAGGGTACATGCTAAAACTCAGAAAGCCTAAGAGGCACTGAGGTAGTAAAATGGATCACCCTCTCCCTAACAGGACAAGGCACTCCAAAGCATATTTCTGAAGTCACTGCTCTGCAATACAAAAATCATTTTAATTTCTAATATTAGACTTATAGAAAGTGAAAGCCCTTACAAATAATGAGATCAATATACAACAGCTTAAACTTTAGTAAGAAGTTCCTAGAGCGTTGTGAAATAACCTTTCCCTGCATAAAATACAGTCTGAATGCAGTGCTGATATTTTGATGTAAGGCAGACTTGTCTGTATTTGCAGAATGGCTTCAGTTACTGTCACAGAAACTAAGAGATAGTGAGCAGTTGCAACAAAACTTGAGTAACCACATATCTAGCTAATATTCATAAGCACTAAAATTGTTAAAAGTATGAGGTCAATAGCTTTATGATCAAATACCTTTTCAGAGATTAAAAGTAAGTACGTGTCTTCATGTATCTCAACCCGTACCAGAAGACAGACAAGACACAATTCATATTATCTTACAGTTTAATGTTAAGGACAGAGACTAATCATTTATCTACTCAATCTGGTGTGAAACATTTTGGTTTGTGAATGTCTAGCTAACAAAGTTGGAAAACAGTGTTACTGGGAAGAACCTCACGTATGACAAGGGCAACTCACTGATGTTAAGGAGAGCAAGGAGTGATGGTTTTAGATGGTTCTGACATGTAAATTGAAATACAAATAGACAACAGGACAAGCATATGTCCCCTCAAAACTGTGTAGTGTACCCTTCCTCTAGCTAATGAAACAGAGCTTGGAAGTAGACTTTCTGTTGTGCACAAAAGTGAACTAGTGCATCAAACAAAGATTACTACACCTTTCTGCAGTGCTCTTTCTCCGCTTGCTTTGGCATTATTTCGTCCTTGTGAAATCAATACTACTCACTTTCCAAAGCTATTTAGGAAGGATAAACTGGGAAGAAGATAGATGAATTCCACAGTGCATGAAATGTGTACTATCCCCTAAATGCTTGTAACAGCTCTGCTGTTGTGGTTACCTGGAAAACAATCATGGGGCTCCTGGTTGTCTGTGTTCAGATGACAGCATTCAACAGCTCCTGGCTACCTATGCCAACGCTCCTAACTTCACCTTTCAGCTTGTTGATAATAAAAAGATAAATTACCATGAGAAAAGAAGCAGCAGTAGATCCCCATCTCTGATTCTGGAGAAGAATTTGCAAATTTGGATGCTGGTAAGCTATAGAGAGATTTTTCTCTTTGGTTTTAGCTAAGTTTTGTTTTCTCCTTGCTGTAGTCTAAATGAAGCAAAAAAGCTTTTTTCTTGATTAAACTAGAATAGATTGAATTTTTATTGGTAAGTACTTATCTGATGCCCTAAATAGCCTATCATCCAAGCCTGGAAATTTTATTCTGATGAACCTAACTATAGATGCAAAAAAAAAAAAAAGGGAATTAACAGTTGGGAACTGTTTTCCTATTATATCTTGTTGAAACGTGTTGACTGGTTGCTCAAAAGCACAATCTATTTAAGGAATAAAAACAAATTAGTGCAAATGAAGGAATCTGTGGAGAGACAAGGGAATTTTAAAATTCATGGCCTAGCCATTCTGCATACTTTGGATTCAAACACTAAAAGAAATAAAAAACACTTCTGGCTACAAGTGAAATATGGCTGAGCTATGCTCTAAATTAAAAGCTGGCAATACCTTTGAATATGATATACTGTATAATGATGTCATGAATATTTAGAAGTACTACCACTTTTCATGGGGGAATGAAGTCTACATGATATCATGCCCTTCAACTCTCATGCTATTAAACCGAAAAACAAAACAAAACAAAACAAACAAAACAACAACAACAACAAAAAACACAGTAATTATAAAACTATTTGTTGAGCTTGGAATAAAGCTGAAATCTCTAGCTCTGATATTTGATTTTTTCTGATGCTCTGTTTCATTACATGACTGAGAAGGTAGCAGATGGTTGTAAAAGATTCAGACAAGTATCTAGCTGGGGAGAGAGCAAATACAGATGGGTGATTTTATCTTCTTCCAGGAATATAGAGAAAAGCACTGAAGTGGTTAAAAGGACTAACTGGAAGGTGGGACTAAGAGCATGCATGGTGTGGAGTAGTCTCCAGCTCAAAGCAACATGGAGATGTGCTGAAATATTGCTCATATTGTTCTGGATTATGCCTCCATTGATTTTATAAATTAGGTAGTATGACAGTCCTTTCTTGATGATAAATGGTGCCTCAGACCTTTGATCTATATGGTGTTCAACAGAGCCTCAGCACCAGTAGGGGCTCTTTGAATTTTCCATACAGACACCAAACTTTCTCACAGCAATTTACAGTTTCAGGACTTAATTTAAACTGTGAGTAGTATATGAGGAACTAGAAGTTCAAGACTATAGTCTGATGTAGCAAGGTATTTCACTATGTACATCAATATATAAAGCATTAGCTTGAAAGCCCAAAGGATTTTATTTCTTCCAGCATAGACGTTAAGTCTGGGAAGTTTAAATCAGGCGTAGTGCCAGTGGTGAAGGACTGCCATTAAAAACTAATAGATAGGTCTGATAGAGAAGTTGGAGGTTGAGTTTGCTTGACCTCAAGAAGCAGAGGAAGACAGTGTGGAATCTGGGCTGTCCTGTCAAAGACAGCTGACAAGCTCACAAGCGTTACAGCATCTGCACGTTAAACTGGCAAAACAAAAACAACTGATGGATATGTTAGGAAATGAAAACAAATCTGGATAGTAAAAAAATGTGCTAGTTCTTAACAGGTGAAGAAAGCAAGGGTATTACGGTTTACAAATTAGGCAAGGGAACCAGTATTAAGACCTACTGTACAAGCATCAAGGGTATGATGAGAGAGGTCAGGAGACTATGGATGACTACACCAAGCTAGTGGAGACGAGACAGAGAAGAGCTGTGAGCCCAATCTTCTGCAGCCGGGAAGGAGATTTTCTGAGGACAAACTGAGCATGGCCTCAGATAACTGGAATCTTCCCTGAAGATGCCATTCCCCTTGTGGCTTATTTATGTTTATTTTCCTGGTACTCCTCTTATAGCTCCTTGGTTGATTTCTACCATTCTCTTCTCATTTGAGCTTTGCTGATTTGAAACACTTGTGAGAAATTCTGGGAAGACTAGATAAACTACCGATGAGATCCTCTGCTGTAGAGAAATAAGAAATATACATATCAATGACAGTTTCTTTCTTTCTTTCTTTCTTTCTTTCTTTCTTTCTTTCTTTCTTTCTTTCTTTCTTTCTTTCTTTCTTTCTTTCTTTCTTTCTTTCTTTCTTTCTTTTTATTTTTTAAGATGAGCATGTGGTATTTAAAGACACTACTGGTGATCTAGAGCTTTACAATCAAAACAGCTTTGAACAGCCCTGCATATCTGTAGTTGCAAAGAAACTGGGCAAAGCCTCTGCTTTTTGCTGCTATCACAGGCAAAGGACACAACCATCAAGAGAGCCACTACCTAGAACACGTATCCTTTGACATGACTGAAGAACAGGTGGGAAAACAAAAAAAAAAAAAAAAACAGGATAAAAAGTCTAGAGCTACAAAAGAAATACAAAGCAACAGTCAGGCAAGCAACAAGCCATGACAAATGCAGGTATGAGAAATACAGATAGACATCTGGTACGTCTCTCAGCAGTTTCTTCTGCAGAGTAAACAGCAAAGAAACATAAATAAATAGCTCAGTTGTGATCTAGTCTAAAATACAAAAAGCATAACAATGACATTTCCAGATGCCAATAAGTTCACATTGTCAATTTAAGTACTGGTAGTTTTGTTTTGAGAAAACCCAAGGATCCAAAATCACAAAGTACATTGCATTGCTCTAGGAGTGAGCAAGCTATATCCTGAGTGACGTTCTCCCTTTCCCTAAAACAGGATTCCCTGTGGAACTGGAAGCTCTCTGGATTTTGTCAGCTGTCACTCTTGGTGTCTTTAAAATGATTGCTGTATGAGATGTTGGTTGTTGAACAGAGCAACTGTTTAACCTGCTGACACAAGGATTAAATTAAAAGGTCTCTCTGAAAGACTACAGCCTGTTGAACAACATGCCTGTCCTGCAAGAGGTGAACTATCTGAAAGTAGTACCAGCATTTGGTCTAATCAATTAATGTCAAATACTGACATTTTGGAAGAGCCCAGGCTGCAGAACTGTGCTGAGACACAGACCACAATCCTGTTTGGTAGTGCCATGTTTGCTAGTGACTGAATTCTTAGAAATGAATTGTGCTCTCTCTTTACTTATGAGAGTTACCAAAGCAATAAATGTGTATCTTTTAATTTAGGTAATTATGGTGGCATGCATGAAATCTCTGCTGATCTAGTATTGCCAAAGTAGGAAAAACAGGTGGAAGTATCGTCATAAAAAATAGAATTCAGCACTAAGTAACTAAGTAGAGACTGGTTTGTTTAATTTAAATATTGATGGAGACATTAATTATTTGATTTTTTGTCTTATATGGAATTGTTCTTATGTCAGGATTACAGGATTTCCTAAATAAATTAATTGCATCTATATTTGAATGATGCTTTTTTTTTTTTAATGAAAAAAAGGGTTCCCAAGGATTGGGAAACCTGTGGCAGGAGCAGCAAAGTGAAAATCACCTCCTGATAAGCTATCCATTGATTTTAGTTTCTTCCTTCAGCTGTGACAGCTGGAAAAGTTTACTTTCTTGAAATTGAATATAGACTCCTGGCAGAGGATTGCTAGCACTTTCTACAACAAGAAGAGAAATAAGAGAAATCAAACTGACAAAATGCAAATACATTTCTTTCTGAGTTTGCTTCAAAACTGCCCTGTTTTGAATGCAACTAGAGACCTGCATATAAATGATTTTACCAGGCATCTACTGTACCATAAACAAAAACTGATTAGCACAGGCATCTCTGGAAACCAATATTTCCTGATAATGTTTACATCTGGTTCTCCACCTGCAAAAAATCAATTAAACCCATGTTTTTAATTACTTGCTTTTCCTCCTACTTTGCTGCTAGGATCAGGGGGTCCCAACTTTGTTTGTTTGTTTATTTATTTCTATTGCTTTGGAAAAAAACGATCACAGGATGAAACAGTGATTTGGAGGAACTACTTATAAAAGAAACCCTGTTAGGGGTGGCAAGAAGAGGTTCTTCTAGCAATTTTTACTCTGATCTGCCTCCTCTTTTTCCTTATGGAAAGACAGTGCCATGTACATTGTTTTCAGTGAGCTATCTGTTCAGTGGTTTTAGCCCTTCTTCATGTTGGCAAATGATCCATGGACTCCTTTTGATTTTCATTAATTTGGTGGTTATTCAAACATATTGAGTGAATAGCTTATGCAAATGTGACTGTTGCTTTGAGTGTTTGCTCATTATTCATGCTGTGTGATTGATTGCCTAAGTCACAGGGTATTGTTTCTGTTTCAAGAGTGGAGGAGCCCTACAGCCACAAGGAGCTTTCAAGATAGACAAACACCATCAGGGCGACTCTTCACACAAACATCAGTTACTACAACTGTCTAAAACATTTCCCTTTAGTGCAAAAGAAAAAGGGATATAAACAACTCAAAACCTTCTGATATATGAGGAAAGGACAAAAGGACAATTAAATGAGTCTGCTAGTTTTCTCTGACACAAATTATCATGATTACGCAACACTTACGCAACACTTACGCAACGCTGAAATTATTTGAATAGTCATTTGCAAACAGATAAAAATAATCTGTCATGCAGATGATCTTAAAACAAGGTATCTTTGAGACTTGGTCATTGATTTCACTGAACTGTCTCAGAAGTTCATGTTCTTTCATAGATGATTTCAATTGTCAATGGCTTGATAATACCGCCTATTTTGTATGTTCACAAATCACATATTAATAGACGGCAAATCATCTGAACATATTTTTTCACCAGGTATTGACAGCTAGTCACTGACAATGGCATGCACTGAAATCAGAAGTTCTTAAGAATGAGTGGTCAAAGCAGCCAAGTATATCTTTTGTAAAGTCCATTGCTTAAACTCAAGGTCATAAATATATGTGATCTGAATGGTGAATGGAAGGTATGTCAGCCTGTTTTTCCTCAATCTTCTCTCTTGTTAACTGTCACAAGGTATACTTGTATAGGCTTTGGTAAAAAAGAAGAAATGTAGTACATGTTTTGCCCACTTTATTGTGCAGATAGATACTTGAACAACATTCCAGGGCAAGGATTATTCTATACATTATTATGTATGGAGACAGAATCCTGGGTTAAATAAACCCTTAGCCGCACCCCTAAAGTCCTTCTATGTGTTCACTCTAAACTTCTCTGTGTTAAAGTGCTTTAGCACACCTCCCTTCACTGAAAATGACTGTCCACCTCTATGTATACTGTTACTTTCTTCAAATTTTGCATGTAATAATTTTTTTTCCCCCCACAGGGCCCTTACATTATCCTGTAGCCAGCATGAGAGCATGGGAACAGACTCAAAGCAGCATAGCTCGCAGAAATCTGGCATTTCCTAATTTTCTAGCATTTGGCTGTTGGTTTTTTTTTGGTTTTGTTTTCCAAATAAAGGTTTTATAGCAAGTGCTGGTATATACTCAAATGTATTGAACGTCTTTTTAAATCGTGTGGCTACTGCACCTCAACAGATTTGCCCTCCCTATTACCTCTATTCTGCCCCACTTCTGAGCTCTTCCTGTCCTTTTATCACACCCTTGAAGAGTCATCATGTGGCACCCCTTCCATGGTCCCTCTCTGCATCACTTGACCTTTATTAATTTACATTGAAACTGCCTCTGCGTTCTGTTCTTTCTCTCTGCTTCAAAAACCATTTCTGCCCTGCTGTCTTTATAGCAAAATGTATTGATTCCTATAGAAAATCTATGTCGTTACTTTCTTCTTCTGACCCCTGTTTACTGGTCAGTATTTGAGTGATGAGAACTTTGTACACCTGGAAAGCACCTGCAAACAGTGGAGAGATTCTCAAGAAGCAAAAACAATAAAAACCAGAGACCCAAGTAGTGTTCAGAGAAAACATTTCAATATACGCAAACCAGCACTGCACCAAAAATGGCTATTGCCCTCCTGCTCTAAAAGTAAATCATTATCTTATGTGTGAAATGTTTTTCCTCTTGTACACTGAATAACTTTGGCCTTTAATCTTTTATCTAGCTAGATCTCAAAATGTTATACCTGCAGCATTACAGCTCCTTACTTCACTTAATAATTGAACTTTCTGATCCCAGACATTTAATCTCTGTACCTAAGCATATCAAACTGGTTTGGATAATGAGAATCACAAATCACATTGTTTCTCTAGAAAGGAAGTAGAAGTCTCCCATTATGTGAGTAACTTTTTTTTTTCTTTCTTTTTTTTTTTTCTTTTCTGAAAAAACAGATAAAAAGCATCATTTTAATAGCAAGTATCAAAGAATGTCAGCCCCTAACTTCTCAATGCAAAAATACTGTGCATAATTCTTCACATGTTTACTGAAAAAAAAGGTCAGTGGATCTTTACCTGGTGTCTTTCAGCACAATTCAGCTGAAGAGACCAAAGCTATGCTGATTTACACCAGCTAAGAATTTTCCCTGATGTTTATTAACAGTGCTGTGGCATTATTCTTCTGTCTGTTGACTTTTTCATTAGTTAACTAATACATGATTTATTTTGATGAATACTACAACTGCCTTCAATTTGCTCTTGCAATTAAGATACATGATCAACCACTTGTTATTCAAAAGCATGATGAACTGTTAGGTTCTGCTTAAGAAAAAAAAAAAAAAAAGCTTTGCTTGTACAGCAGCATGTTGAGGTATTTAAAAAGCTGCAGAGATTTAGAGAAAACAGTTTCAAAGTCTAAAAACTAAGTACTAAGTACTCTGCACAGGTATATTTTATAGTTCTTTTCCATTTCCCAACAAGAACAATGATGCTGTAATAGAAGTAAAAGCATAAAAGCATTAAAGTTGAAGTGGTCATGAAGTACACATACACTCCACAAGTGTTCCCAACATTAATTAAAATGCACTGCAGTCCTGACAGGGAAAAATATCAACCCTATACTAAAGCAGGTAGAGAGAGGAACACTGAATTAAGTTAACTAAATGGTTTATTTATTTTACTGGTATACTGCATTTAAGCATTCCCACTGAATCTCAACCAATACCAAAACCTGAAATTATCGTACGTCAGAGATGGTCTGGTCTTGTGGCATTGCTACCTAGGTCTGAAACAGGAGAGATTACCTCTTGAGGAAGCCTGTACCTAAGTATACTCCAGGTAGGTAAAATATTCTCAGGACACTCATTTATATGCCTGAACTCTTCTGTGCTTAACTTGACTTCAGAACCATCCGAACTTCATCTGTCACCACCTTAACATTTTCCTGAGAAAATGAAAACTACAGTGACCTTATATTACAGCAGCACAAAGAACTGCCTTGGAATATCTGTGATAAATGTGCTTTTAGATACAGGTACAAGACAACCAAAGATAAACTAAGGCTTAAATTCTGGAAATATTTATGGGAAAGAGTACAGTGTTTAAAAGGGCAATGCAAGTAACAGGAGAAAATGATTGTTTGCATTCTTATCTTGTGAACTAAAGCATGAAACAATTCAGCAACTGGCTTTGGAAGGGATATAGGAAGGGATTCTCAATCTGATGATGCTCACAACCAGACCTGTCCAGACCAGTGTTTTACCCAGAGTTCAGTCACAGCTTTATTGTAAAGCTCAGCCCTCCCTTCTGATTCTTTTAATAGAAAGAGTTGAGAGAAGTTGTTGCAAAACTGCTAACAAATATTCATAGAGATAATTTATTTTGAAAAGACAGTAACACATAACAGAGATTTTCATTGTACCATCACGATTCGCTAAAATTCTATTGAAAAGTAATGATTTAACAAGTGTTCTTAATTTGGAAATGAACAAACATAAGACATTATTTCATGGAGAAAAAGATGGGAACAATTTGCAGGTTCCAAAACACTAGATTCTGGCCAATGGAGAGTACATACCAGGCACACATACAGAAAGGTTCTAGGGCATTTATTTAGTAGAGTTGCTTATAAAGCAGTAAAAGTAGCAGGAAAGCACATATTAAGAGACAAAGTGAAGGTAATGGACTGAAAAAGGAGTGTAGCTCTAAAGAATGGTTTAGAAAGAGTAACTTCTGGGCAGAATTACATCTAAAAATGTTGGCAAAGAAATATGCTCTATTCCATTCTTTGTACATTTAGGAAAATGTTCTTTTATGCATTTTTTAAATACAGATTTTTGCATAGTTAGTCCACCAACAATTATCTCAACCCCAAATTTAACTTTTCTGTAAGGGCATAACAGTTCTTGTTTAACAGGCAAGCATGGTTGGTTTGTCTCAATTAACTGTTCCGAAAATAACTACATTAGGTTTTCATATGATTTAATATAGCAAGAATAAAAGTTTGCAGATTTATTAATAAATCTGAGCTTAAATTATAAACAGCAGAAGGCTAAAGTTCAGATCTTAGATACATATTAAAACATGTAAATAAACTGAGCAGTTTAAGAAAAAATACTTTCAAATCAATAAATACAACAGGCAACTCAGCACTTCTAAGTCAAAATACCTTACAAAAGTTTAACACTGAGCTGTGACTTAAAAAAAAAAATGTCAGCATTTTTTTTCTCAGGAACGAGTTTCCTTCTGTTTAGTAGCTGCATATCTTTGCTAGACTCACACAGTTATGCCATAACTTTTGGGGAAAAAATCATTGTCCTTGTGTATAAAGGAAATTCACACACTGGGCTGTTTAAAACTAGCATTCAGAGCAGCTGAAGAATGGTAAGGAAAACTATGAACACCTTCAGATATTCTCCAACCCTGATCTTGCAGATCAGAGTTGCTACCCTAATAATAGATAGAAAATTTTCTGTGAAATATGTGATCTCAGTCTTCAAAGAATCTTTCCAGATTAATTTTGAAGGTTCAATGAGTCTAGGTAAGGCCTGTATTCTTTAAAGTTTGGATATGCCTTTGCAGAAATACAAATCTTCTCAAACTGACAAAGCCATACTGACCTCAAATTTCATTCTCTTTTTAGAATTTATTAAAGAAGGGCCGAGCTGTGACTATAAACATTGACTCACTTGTAGAGAAGCATGAAATATGAATTCTCTCAGCCAAAATGAAGAACTAAGTTCTGGCACTGGTCACAGTGACGCAGTGAAAACTTAATAACCATAGTTATTAAGCGGGCATTCTTTATTACGGCACCCAGTGTGTGGGGGATCGCTCCACCTAACACACACACACCCAGAGTTACTGGCAGGGTGCTTCTATTAGTGGGACAAATACATATTTGTTTCATTTCCTGTAAGTCTCTTATATATTCATAAAGAATCATTAACATAAGTTCCCACCCCTATTCACATGTGTACTGGAGTCCTTGAGTACATCCAGCATACTCTGGTGGTCTTTTGCTGAAGGCCAGGAGTCTTCTTTGCTGCTAAATTCCTGACCCTTTATTTGACAGACTCCAGCAGTCAAGACAGTTCTTCCCGGTTCCCTTATCTATGCGTACTCTTTTACTCGCTTATCTTTGGGGTCATTGACTGTGCTGGCTAAGACCTGTGGAATCAACATCCTTCATCTTGTTCTCTGGCTCAACAGTGTATCTGTTTTCTGCTTAAAATACGCAGAACACCTCACAAGCCTGTTTCCAAAATCTGACATCATCAGCTCTGAACCACATAGATCTACCTATGGCTTCAGACTTCTGAAAATTGACACAATATCTTTGTAATCCAGAGCCAAATGCTTTTTTTTTTTTTCCTAGTGCACTTTGAAGTTATTGTTAAAACTCATGTAATGCCTGCATGACAATGCTAAGGACATAACCTCTCTCTATATTCCTTTACATATCCATCCACTTTTCCTTTTTCCTTTCCCATCATTCATTTGCTTTCCCTCTTATTTTTCATTCTTTCCTTTTTTTCTACATTTAATCTTTCTCTTTTTTTGTTGTTTTATTTTTTTTTAACTTTTTTCCTTTTTTCTCCTCAGTCTTTCAAAGTATTTCAGCCATCTTCCAAATTATTATTATTATTATTATTATTTTTATTTTTATTTTTATTTTTATTTTTATTATTATTTTATTATTATTATTATTTTTACTTTTATCCATTTTTTTTTTCTGTTCCTTTCAACCCATTTTCTCCTGTTCTGTCATCTATTTGCTTTAGATTTCTTTACAGCTGCTCTGACTTTCCCAAAGTGTTTCCCTGGAAATACCTCAGGACATTCACAGTGTTTGTGCCAAGATGATAAGATGATAACCTCTCCATGGGTGAAATGGTAACACAAAATAATGGTCTTTAACTGGAGTTCAAAGGTCCCCAAAAATGTAGCCTCTGTTAAAAGCCCTTCTAGTATCCAAAGAAATTCCTAATTAAAATAAGAACCACTTTTGCTCCTCTAATGAAGTAAAAATCCAGTGTTCATTAAAGACCTGTATGTTTCACTAAACAGACTTAGTTCTATACTCTAATAATTATATTGTTATATAATGTAAGTTACATTGTCTCTGAGAAAAGTAATGCAACAGTAGACAGCAGCTTAAATACTCCAGGAAAATACAGTATAAAGGGCTGTCTGGTCTGATATTCTCCACAGATTTGAATAGAAAATGCTAAATGAACATCAAATTATAATCCTACAGAAAAAAAAAAAAAAAAAAAAAAAAGATAAACCAGCACTAATAATGCCTTAACTTCAAATTTCTTCACTGTATCCAGACAAAGAGAAATCAACTTTACTGTGATGTTTATATCATATATATATGCCCATGAGCTTGGTCTAGCTCTTACAGAATTTAACATTTAATAGTCCAGGAGGCATAATATACATGCTGTGCTAATTGTACTTTGAAGACATCCTCTTTGGTTTCTGCTAAGAATGCAGAACACAGCCTGTGCATATTGTTTCCTATCTGATTAGCTCCATACATGTGCTTTTAATGCAGAAGGTCTCCAATTCAGCACTGGCAATCCCAACGGCTGCAAATCTGTGACTCGATATTGTCAATACTGGTTTAAACACAATCAAATAAAAATACAGAAACTGACTTGCCTTTTTGTGTGTTGCCTGAATTGGAGGTATTACAAGACTATTCTTCACATTTTGTATCAGAGTGCTTCAGTCTGGCTTAATCTGGCATGAAAACATAATTTACAAACAAATTGTCATTCCAGCCTGGCAATCTATAATAGGAAATTTCATGTAGACACCCTCCTGACCCAGCAACAGAGCCATAGTGTGGTCACACTACACTGCTCAGGCATTTTCTCTCTATTAACACATTCTTTACTGATTTTTCTCCTTGACACAGTTCAGCAAAGCTTTTAGGCACTTAAGCTAAGTTGTCTGAAAATCCTTCCAGAGCTGGTCATGAAAACGCTACCTCCAACATTCCCACCTGACATCTCACTTTGTCTCTGTTGTGGTTTAACCTGGCTGGCTGCTAAACACCACACAACTGTTTGCTCACCCTCCCCCCTCCCTCTCTGGGATGGAGGAGAGAAATGGGAAAGTAAAGCCTGTGAGTTGAGATAAAGACAGTTCATTAAGACAGGAAAATAGTAATAACAATAATAACAATAATGATGATAATAGTACTACTACTAATAATGTGTACGAAACAAGTGATGCACAATGCAATTGCTCACCACCCACTGACCAATGCCCAGCCTAACCCCGAGCAGCTGGCCTCCCAACCCTGGCTAGCCACCCCTATATATTGTTCAACATGATCCCATATGGGATGGAATACCCCTTTGGCCAGTTTGGGTCAGCTGTCCTGGTTCTATCCCCTCCCAGCTCTTGCTGCACCCTCAGCCTGCCCACTGGCAGGACAGAGTGAGAAGCTGAAACGTCCTTGGCTTGGTGTAAACACTGCTCTGCAACAATTAAAACATCAGCATGTTATCAGCACTCTTCTCATCCTAATCCAAAACATAGCACCCTACCAGCTACTAGGAGGAAAATTAACTCTGTCCTAACTGAAAGCAGGACAGTCTCCTCACCTGGTTCTGCTCTTTGCTGCCCCTTTGCACAGTTGCCTCAACTTCTCCTCTTCAGACATGCAGAAACTCTGATAGGATGATAATGAGTGCTCAAAATTACAGGCAAAGTGCAGGCTGGCTGACTTCAGATCCAGTTTGGGAGAGTGTATCAGCACATGTTCAGGTTTCTCTTGATAAGGTGACTTTCCTGGAAAAGAGAAAAATATGACCTAACACATTAGTCATTTCCATTGATTCTGATGGACTTGCCATTAGAAACAAGTTCCTGTGGGAGTATTGCCATGGGGGTTGACAAGCGCTGTGGTTGGTGATACCATCAGACTCTTAACAAGGAGGCCATGAGGAACGTAAACAAGTTGGAAGGAACAAAAAAGGCTGATTCATGAGATGCCTTGCTGTCTCAAACTGCCTGTTCTCCAACCCTTAAGACATGGGAGTTGCTAAATGTTTGCTGTCGCCGGACTATGAATAGCTAGTGGGAAAGTACCGCTTGTAGAGCTACTGGTATAAGAAGGAAGCCTGCCCTCAATAAAGTGTTTGTTGAAGTTATTGATCCCTAAAGATACCCTGGTGTCCATGTGGTCATTTCACCACAGTCCCTCTGGAACAGAGGTTGTCATAAATTAGGATTTTCATAGTAAAATATTTAATTTATTAATTCCCTTGTTTGACTTAAATTTTTTACATCTCTTTCTCAATAATCTGGAAAGGACATTAGTAGAAGTTGGTTAAGGCATGTGTTAAGAATGTCTACACTACTTGGGATTTCTCTGCATCCCATTTAACTGTTAGTATATACACAGTGACTAAAGTCTCATGGGGTGGATATAATATGCTAAACAAAATGATTTTTTTCTTAAAGATGCTTCAGAACAGCACACACTATTGAGAGCCAAAAGGAAATAAATACAGCCTGCTAGGAAACTTGAAGTAGCCTCAAACTAAACAACAAGAGAAGTAATCAACCTACATTACAGTTCCAGTGAAGAGTAAATATGTGCTAGCAAACAATTATATTTTCACCCCTTTCTTCATGCCGCTTCTTTCTTAGGAATAGCTAGCACTTATTATTAGAGGACATTAAAGAAACAAATAGCTAAAACAGCAACAACTGCAACAGACAACAGTTGCCTGCTATTCTTCTCAGACCGAGGCCCTGAAAACACCATGTGAAGGCTCACACGTGGAGTCTGTGCTTTTTCCTACCCAGGGTTATGCAGGAAGAGCCATATGAGGATAGCAGACTTTGAGACATGAAGCAAGCTGGCTAGCACCAGTGAGGCTGAAGATCATGGTGAAGAAGGTTGAACCCGCGACTGAGGGCTGTATGTTGGAGGTGTACAAGCTGATCCCAAGGCCAGGAACTGCCCTTGGCCCCAGGCAGTGTCCAGCTGGTGATGATCTGAGCCTTCTGCTAAGCCCCATTGCAAATCTACCATGCTACAGTGTGCTGGGGGCACCAGATGAGTAAGTGGCAGAGATCTCTGATCTGTCCGAGGAGATGTTTCTGAAGACAAGCCCCATGGGGCCCAGGCTGTGAAAGAGGGCCTGGTACAGGCTGTGGTTTTTGGCCTCACAAAGCCCAACAAAAAGCTTACTTCTGCCTAAATAACAATGTGCAATACAGAAAGGTCCTCAGATATTTAAACACAAAGGCAAGGGGACAATAGGAGGTCAAGGTCACTCTTTTCACTGACTTGTCAATAGGCATTTTAGAAGGCAGAGGAAGACAAAAGAATTACTGATTTTAAATCATCTGGCTTTGAGAGTTGGAGAGCTCACAATTTTCTGTCCGTTCATCCCCTTCTCTCCCTCTACCTATTCAGCAGTAAATACCATCCATATGCACTGTGATCCATCCCAGCATAGCAAGATGTGTCAGCTACTGACAACAGATGCTATGATAATGTGTTTAATGTACAGTAGCTGAAAGAGACCAAGTAGCTTTGGCTTAATACGGGACTTAGGTGGAAGGGCAGGTGGGAAATATATCCCCCCAAAAAATAAAATTTTAAAATTTAAATTTTAAAAAACTGATTCCAGCTTTTAAAATTTTCCAAATTTTTAAATCACTGATTCCTATGCAGATAGAAGAAGGAGAGACAAACCTAATTCTTAGAACATAATAAAATTTGTGGGGGTCTTAATCTAGATCAGCAGTGTCAAGAAAAAATGTGCCCCTAGATATCCCTGTGTTAGCACCTAGAACCCTGCTGTGGTTATAAACTGTGCAAGAGCAGCAGTGAAAATGTTACCACACCAAAAAGAGCCCACCATTAAACTTAGTCTATGAACAAATGTCAAACAGATGGTGAAAGCACAAGGGAACAATGAATACCGGACTAAGCAGTGGCCACCAGTGTCTAAGTAACTTACCAAATTCTTTGTTGGTTCAACAGCACAGATGTTTTTATTAAGTATACTTTTTTTTTTTTTTTTTAATGTACATACAAGCCTTCTGAATTTTGCCCTTTCTCTTTGTGAAAATGTGGAACACTGTTCATCCAAAAATTTGTCAAATGGGCAATGTCATGGTACTATGAGTATGTGTTAGCCCTGTACATAAGCACAGAAGATGGCTGTCATTTCACAGACGGATGTGAAATACAATGTTCAGTATATGGAAAGGCTCCTCACTGGGACTTGCTCATTGCTTCACCAAGCAAAGTTTCTTTATCCCTTACTAAGGAACTGTTCAGTAATAGTTTAGCCAAGCACATGCCATGACTGCCCTTGCTTTGCCTTTAACATTTCATAGAATCACAGAATCATAGAACAGCTTGGGTTGGAAGGCACCCTAAAGATCACCCAGTTCCAACCTCCCAGTCATGGGCAGGGACACCTCTCACTAGACCAGGTTGCCCAAGGCCCCATCCAGCCTGGCCTTGAGCACCTCCAGGGATGGGCCATCCACACCTCTGGACAGCCTGTTCCAGTGCCTCACCACCTCAGAGTAAAGAATTTCCTCCTAACATCTAATCTAAATCTCCCCTCTTTTAGTTAAAAAACATTGTCCTTGTCCTGTCATTAATTGCTTGAGTAAAAAGTCCCTTTACATCTTTTTTAATAAGCTTCCTTTAAGTACTGAAAGGCCACAAAGAGGTCTTCCCAGAGCTTTCTCTTCTCCAGGCTGAACAGCCCCTGCTCTCTCAGACCTTCTTCATAGGAGAGGTGCTCCAGCCCTCTGATTATATTTGTGGCCCTCCTCTGGATCTGCTCCAACAGCTCCACATCCTTCTTGTGCTGGGGGCCTCAGCACTCCAAATGGGGCCTAATGAGGGCAGAGCAGAGGGGCACAATCCCCTCCCTTGACCTGCTGGCCCCCCCTCCGTTGATACAGCCCAGGATGCAGTTGGCCTTCTGGGCTGCAAGCACACACTGCTGACTCATGTCAAGCTTTTTGTCCACCAGAATCCCCAGGTCCTTATCATGCAGCGCTGCTGTCAATGAGTTCTTCTCCCAGTCTGTACACATGTTTGGGATTGCCCCAACCCAGGTGCCACACTCTGCACCTGGATATGTTGAACCTGATTAGGTTCACATCGGCCCTCTTCTCAAGCTTGCCCAGGCCCCTTTGGATGGCATCCCTTCCTTCTGGAGTATCTGCTCCACCATACAGCTTGGTATTGTCTACAATCTTGCTGAGGGTGCACTCAATCCCACTGTCTATGTCACTGACAAAAACAGACCCAGTCCCAAGATGGACCTCCAAGGGACAGCACACATCACCAGCTTCCACCTGGACACAGAGCCATTGACCACAACTCTCTGGGTACAGTCTTCAAGTCAATTCCTTATCCACCGAATGGTCCACCCTTCAAATCCATCTCTCTCCAATCTGGAGAAAAGGATGTCATGTGTGACCATGTCAAAGGCCTCACAGAAGTCTAGATAGATGATATTAGTTGGTCTTCCCCTTGTCAACTGATGCAGTCATTCCATGATAGAAGGCCACCAGATTGGTCAGGCCATTTGTGAACAAGGAAGGGGAGGTAAACAACTGAGGAGATATGTCCCCAGCTCAAACATTTCTCATAAAAGCAGTAAAGCTTCTTAAGAATAAGATCCATAGCTGGGAGGTTGTAAACATCTAATGCTTTGTCACTTGAGTGTGGGATGATATTCTAGAGCCCTTCTATTTTTTTTTTTGTTATTTTTATTTTTTTAAGAAAAAAACATACCTGTCTGCAAGTCTTGTGCCATTATAAACCTCTGTAAACCTCAAAGCCTTTTACCCATTTAATAAATACACTCTTCTACCAGTTTTGCCTTTGAGTGGTTTAAAGGTGATTTCAAGATAGCTAGCTAATGGTATGGACTTCAGCAACTACAGTGTGGTGGTCTATAGGACTACTATGTCCAAGCTCTTTCCTTGATGTTTAACATCCCAATATATTTCTCGAATATAAAGCTATTGCTGTTTCGAAATTGAGTTGGTTGATCCAAGTAGATTTGAATGTTCAGGTTCGAAAAGCAGCCATCATTTTAGGACTTTATGGCAGTGTGTGCTGATTAATGACTGAGAAGTTCACTAAATGCTATATGATGCACCAGCCTGAAGTTTTCAGGCCTAGCCAGAAGAGCTAATGCAGCTGGAAACAAAAATAATATCTAGTTCAGCATGAGTGAAAAAGACGTCTGTTGGGACACACTCTGCTTTGGACACATCTGGAAATCTGGACCTTCATGCGAATGTCCTGTAGCTGTACAACAGGAGAATCTGGAAGAAAAAGCAGAGAAACAGAAGCTTGAAGCCACTTTAAACAATCAGAGGCAGCTTAGTGTTGAAAAATCAGATGAATCTGAGCACAAGAATCGACTGCAATTATGGAGATAGGAAAAAGCATCTGGAAATACCACAAGGGAACAAGAGAGAAGCCAAGCAAGGGTAGAAAACTGAGTTGCTGCAGAGGCAAAGGCAGCACCCAGCATTCCAGTTTCCACGTGCCAACTGCTCTGACCACCTCTGAGGGTTGTGTACTCTCTGTATGAAGGCTCCCCTCCTGCAGAGTCTCTTGCTTGTTATATGCTAACAAAGGTAGCAGACAAAACACAAGATGTCTGTTTTGCTTTTTAAATATGAATGAGGAGGACAGGAGGGAGGGTGATAGTTATTCTCAGGACTCCAACCCCAGATGTGCCAGATGTTCAAAGAAATCACTGTTGTTAAAATTTCAACAGATTTATCTGAAAATGACCATCTTTGCAAAATATGTTTTGAGAGAAGAAAAAGAAGGGAAGATGCAAGAAGAAAACCAACAACAGACAGAATGACTAAATGGAAATTATTGGGATTATTTTTTTTCAACCAAATGCTTTCTCAGTTATTCATGGATTCACAGAAAGCAAACCTCTCACATCATGACTATGACTAAACATTTCTCAGGTAGGGTCCATCAGGTACAGTGCAGAATTCTTGAGATAACAGGAGAGAAAGCCATCCCACAGTACTTAGTATTGCAAACATAAAAATTACCTAAATTCAGCCATTCAGCCTACTCACTCTGGACTTAGATTTTTTATTGTGCATCTTCAACACTAGACTATATAGAAAATAAAAACAAAAACAAAAACAGAAACAAAACCAAACTTATTTACTTATTTACATAACTTTTTGCTCATGTGGCATAGAAACATTCTTGCTAAATCTCAAAAACTCTAGAGGTGGAGGAAAACTATTTTATACCCAGCTCCGCTAACATGTTAAATATGTTAAATAAAACTAATATTCATATTTATTAAACACTAAACATGTATTTAACTCTTCCACTTAACTGGCCTGGAACACATTTAAATTAAAGCAAGCTAGTACAAATATATTAATTCACTAACAGTAACATGAACATCCAGGCAAATCAGAGCTAATCTGGTACCAACCAAACTTGCAGATATTTTACAGTTTTCCCCTTTGCTTTATTCAGGTTAGTGTGAAAAAGAGAACTGATATCTTTGACCTTAGGAAGCAGATGACATACTTAAACATGAAGATTTCCAAATAGAGAGAATAATTTTCACCAAGATGAATTTGCTACTGATGGTGTATAAAACATATACGTGTATTTCCTTAAGAGTGAAATATATTTTAAGTCAGTATACATCAAAGAAAAACCCTTGTAAATGTTTCTGTTTCACATGGTATATGGGATTTCTTGAGCATGATTGTATGAAAAGAGCTGGAGAACTACACATATTTTAACATTTCTCTCTCTCACTTCTGTCCTCAATATCTTCTAAAATGAAAAGAGTCATATTTTCATGACACTTCATAAATGTATATTCTGAGAAAAAACAATGTCCTCCTGGTTTGCTTTTGCATATTTAGAACAAAAACACAGTATCTCTGAAATTCCAGAAGCATGAACAGTGAAAACACAAATTTGTTTACAGAGAAAGAATATGTGTGTGTGTGTGTATATATCTTTTACTTATTTTGTATTTTATATTTCCTATGTATCTTTGGAAAGCTCACAGTTGTCTTTTTCTTCCCATTCAACAATAAGAAAGATAGCATGTAGTGATTTAAGACATTTAATCCAAGCTTAACAACCTGTCTCCTATTTGTAATATCGCTAATAAGTAGCCTGTCAGGTAGTAGAAAAATATCTTTACAATTACAGACTTCAACCTAATTTTCTTCCACAGGATGTTGCAGATCTGCACTGAAATCAATGGCATTATGACTTAATAACTTAAAAGTGGTCTTGGGCTAAGAGAAATTTGGAGTTAAATGTAGGAAGATATTTCAAAGGAAAGAAAATATAACAGTAACAGAACAGTTGATTTTTTTTAATCAGTTGTTTTAGTGCTCACTTTGAGAAAACCAAAAGTTCTGGAATGCTGTAGGGTGACTGAAACTGAACCACAAGAAATTAACTGAGCACTGAAAGAGTCTGGAAAGGAAAGTTAATGAATTGTCTACATTACATATTCAACCATGTAAAAAGAAGTGTAGACACAAACAGATGCATATCCTTGGATGTCATCCATTTAGCCATCTTATTCTTGTTGAGAAAAGACCAAAGACACTTAGATAAATGTCCTTATGGCTCAAAGTTCCCCCAAAAATCCCTAAATCCTTTAATTTTATAACATGTGCCATTTTTAGAGCTAGCTGAAAATTTCCAAACCATTCCACAAAAATAGTTGCTTACATCCTGAAATCGTGTTATTCAGTTCTCCTGTTATATTCACTGCTTATGAATGTTCACACTTGCATTTTTTTGTTTGCACATATGTTTAAAGAACATCTGTTCTTTGTTCCATCTGATTCAGATTATCTATATATCTATGCATGCACAGGGCAACTAGTTATCTTCTACTGTCATGTGTTTTTATCTAACTTAATAAGCTCAAGTTAGAGGGAGCAGGGATCAAATGCAACAGGAGCTCACCATTTTTCTGCATAGCTGGTGAAATATTTGACTTTCACACAACACACATCTTCAGCAAGCAGGTAGCAAGGGACTTTGTTGAAAGAGGCCAGTATCATCATCACCCTCTTGGAAATAGAAAAGAGAGATCAAGATTCCTGAGTTTGCCTATATCAGTCACCAGATGGATGGGAGAGCTTAACATAAACCCCAGGTAACCTGAATCCTTGTTCACTGCTCTCTCCTTTGCTCCACACCATCTTCCTATAATGGAAAGTTGAAAGAAGTTTTTTGTTTGTTTGTTTTTGTAAACAACTGTTTTGAAGATAGTAATAAAAGGAGAGGGGAGCTATTTAGAAGGAAATAAAGTGATCAGTTTTACTGGATAATTTTTTGGCAACAAATAATTTCACTAGCATGTGCAGTTTGAATAGACAATTTAATTTGAAACGTTATTGATAAAGGAATTTGGACGTCAGTCAGCTTACAGGATCCTGCAACACTAATGTTTCTTTTTTGAATCACTGAAAATGTCGCTATTTCACACAATGTTTGTATTTCAGCAATAAAGAATTGTGCTTCACCAATGGATTCTTTAAAACTGGGCAAGTTTTCACAGATGCCCATCATAAGCAAACTAGAATATACTTGATAATAACATATATTTACTACAAGTCATGTTTGTGATTAACTCTCCTGCCAAACATAGTGCAAGAATGTTTAGCTACAGATATGATGGAGACAGCTAGGTGTCTGTAACAAAAGGTTTTTTTTCCATCCTAATTATTATTTTTTTTCAAAGTGTGTGGTATTATACAGCAGAAGCAATTGTGACAGAATGAAAGTTCCCACTTTTTATCCCTGTTTCTATTTACATGTCTGTAAAACAATCTAAATTTTCATTGCAATTCTCCTTGATATTTTATTTTCCTTATCTATTTTCCTTTCTCATTAATCTCCCTCATGAGAAAATATGGGTGCAGAATACTAAATCAACTTTATAGTTAACACATCTGGTACATATTGACAGACAGATTGGACAGATTGTCCACATTTGTAAGTCTTGGGTTTTAGAGGGTTTTTGCTGTTTTTTTTTTTTTTTTTTTTTTTTTTTTTTTTTTTTTTTTTACTAAAGGCATAAGAACGTGGTCTTCCTGAACTGTCCTGAACTGGAATATGTCCAAGAAAAACCTTTGCAAATAAAAGACTGCTATTCACCTAAAAGGAAGCAGGTGGCATCATTATAGCAAAGCAATGTAAGCATATGAAAGAGAAGAGAAAGATGTATTTTATTTCATTTCTCTGAATGGCTGTTCGGCTGTTTGATTTGTTTTACCTTTTCAATTATATATATGAAGTCATTTTCATTTAGAGGCATCCCAGGAGGAACTGGTCTATGTCCAAGTACTTGCAATTTCTGTCATTTTGCCAAGACAGAATACAGTATTGGCAGAGTCAGCATTCATGGCTTCAGTTCCTAGGGACTGGCTCCCTTGGCAGATGTGTTCAACAAGATGGGACTGAACTCAGTTAGAGGTCGCATATATTTCTATGATATGGATAAAAAGAATATTAAATGGAATATGCTATATACTGCATATTAATAGGTTTCCCATATTATGATCTTCACAACCATCTATGGGGTAGAGAGGCTTATGCTTCTCATTTGTCACCTGGGGAACACAGGCCAGATGACTTGTCCATAGTCACACTGAAGTGAAGCATAGGATGGGTCTTTCCTTGCCAGATACCACCATGAGCCCTCGACTTTGACAATAGTACCATCGCTCATAGACAGAAAATTCCAATGGAACTGGCAGCACTCACAGTAAAAGTGACTGCTGCTTGTCCATGGCTAGCAGTTTTCTCCGAGTGTGGTGACATATGACAGACACTTTGAAACATCCCTACTAGTCATTAGGAAGAGATGGGACCTCAAGGCTTCACAATTCAGGTAGAAAAAAAGATAGAACAAAAGCCAAAAATAAATTAAAAAAAATAATAATAAATTGGGGGAAGGGAAAGCAAGGCCCCACATTTTAGATATCTCTCCCCTAAAATGTTCAAATATTAACATAGTATCAGATATGAGTAAGTGAATATAGATGTCTTAATTAGATCATGCTCTACTCTTGTTTGCAAAGGTAAAATCCAATGATTTGAAGCCTACATGAAACTCACAATTCCAAAATCACAGAACAGTTGAGGTTGGAAGGGACCTCTGGAGGACATCTGGTCCAACTCCGCTGTTCAAGCAGAGCCAGCTACAGCTAGTTTCCCAGATCCATGTCCAGGAGGCTTTTGAATATCCTTAAGGAGGGAGACTCTATAACTTTCCTGGGCAACCTGTACCGGTTCTCCGTGATGGGGGGTGACCTACAGAGTACAGAGATGCTTTCTGGTGTTCAGAGGGAATTTCCTGTGTTCCAGTTTGTGTCCATTGCCTCTTGTCCTGGCACTGGCCACCACTGGAAAAAGCCTGGTTCTGTTCTCTTTGCACTCTCCCTTCAGGTATTTTTAGGCATTGATAACATCAGCACTCAAACCTCTGCCTAGGCTGAACAGTCCCACCTCTCTCAGCCTTCACTCACAGGAGAGATGCTCCTGGCTCTTCATCATCTTTGTGATTTTTTGCTGGACTTTCTCCAATATGTCCAGGTCTTGTACTGGGGAGCCCAAAACTGTGCACAGCACTCCAGGTATGACCTCACCAGTGCTGAGCAGAGAGGGAAGAATCACCTCCCTCAGCCCGCTGGTAACATTCCTCCTGGTGCAGCCATCTTTGTTGCAAAAGCACATTCCTAGTCTGTATTCAGCTTGGTGTCCATTGGGACCTCCACGTCCTTTTCTGCAAATCTGCTTTCCAGTTGAGTGGCTCTCAGCAAGTACTGGTGCATGAGATTATTCCCCCCCAGGTGCAGGACTTTGCACTTCTCTTTGTTGCACTAATGTTAAACTAAAAACGAGAAAGAAATTATTGAAGTCATTGGAATCCTTAACTATTCACTTTTTGTGTAAGTCCTCCACAGGTTTATGAAGGTAAACTCTAATCTCTTTATAGAAAAAGATAAACTCTCTTTATAGAAAAAAGTATTTCAGAATAACAGTAGAAAAGCTAAGCTCAAATATAACTGCTTTTTCAGAAACAAATATTTACTTCAACTGCCTGAAAACAATCCAAAATTAGTTATCTATTTATTTTGATAAGAGCAAGGACTCTACACCGAGATTTATTATGCTACATATTTTTGTTCCACATATTGTTCCAAAATACCAATTTGTCAAGATTCAAATATGAAAAATATCACCTTATGTTTAATTTGACAGGACATGGATAAAATAGCTTATTTTCAGCATTAATGTGCACATTTTTCTGATTTTCAAGACCCAAAACATCCTCAGTCATTGCCTGTAACTTCCTAAAAAGCAGCATTTTTTAAAAGACTGATAAAATGATTTGTTAATTTATCCAAACAGTGCTCAAGAGTTCCTGACCCCAAGACTTGCCTTCCATGATTTCAGTCTGGCTATGACTTTCCAGTGTTCCTGCATCCCCTTTTCTATCCATAAAGTGAGTAAACTGAGTTAGTTCCTTGACCCCTTTGTCCCCATGATGCCATCTACTCTATTTTACAAACTTGTTCCACTTCCAAATCCACCTCCCATGATGGATTCACCCTTTAGCTCATGATACTCCAGACCCTCTCAGCCCCAGATATGTACATAGACTCTGATTAGCAGTCTCCATTTCTTGATGGATACCTTTCTTACGTATAATCATTATTTTATCTACAACACAGTAGAAGTCTAAAGGTAGTACCTTCCCTGCAGCTAGGGCTATAATCTCACTTCTGGACCATTGCATTCTGTCCCTTCTGCTATCTGATACACATCATTGGTCCAAACAGTGGTCCTCTTCCTTCAGGTTTTCTTGCTCCAAGAAGCTACTCTAGAACGTGCATTACCAAACGCTGAAGCTTTAAGTCAGGACCCTGCCAATCTCCTGTCAGATAACCTATGACCTCTTCCCCTGTGATGTGACTCATCCTCTACTCTATGGCCTTGTCCTCTGTCAGAGTATTGGTTGCTGAGAGCAATGGGAAATATCTGAGGGCTCAGAAGCCAAACTGCAGTTATCTGTCATCTTAGCTAACTCTTTCTCACTTTAAAATCGATTTTTGGTTAGATATAACTTGTGTAAGCAGCAATTGCAGGCTCTCTTCAATGTTTATTTCATAGAGTCTACTCACTGTAGAAGCAGTTTAGAAGAAAATTCTTCACTCAGAGAGTGGTTAGACACTGGAACAGGTTGTCCAGAGAAGTCGTGGATGCCCCATCCCTGGAGGTGTTCAAGTCCAGGCTAGATAAGGACCTGGGCAACCTGACCTAGTGGGTGGCATTCCTGCCCATGGTAGAGGGGTTGGAACTAGATGGTCTTTAAGGCCCCTTTCAACCTGAGACATTCTATGATTCTATGATTCAGTTTGGGAAACTGAAGAAGTTAGTCAATAAAGTATGTTTGAAGAAGGTAGAGCAGAACTGGAGAAAAAAACTTACATGTCATTATTCAATACATACTTTTAGACTGAAGTCAAACATAACAAAAAATCACCTGCCATTTTCATTTCCTACATAGAGCACCCTGACTCATTAGTTCATGACTAATTTTTAACACAAACAAGCACAAGACCACCTACAGATGCATTTTAATTTAAATGTGACAACTCTACTAGAGCTGATAAGCATGCCGTCTATTCTTTCTACATCATTCAGATTAGGAGTAGGAGGTGGTCTTGGGTTACTTACAGATATACTATGTCTCTTCTTCAACACCTATGGGATTTGTAATGCTCAGCCACTTGGAGGAGATGTGCAGCCCTTTGGTGTAATTATCAATACATAGAAACACTGATAAGCCAATGTTTAAAGAGTACATGTCAATTTGCTTTGTAACGGGGTAACTATTCACAGAGCACATATCAGAGCTGTGCCTTAGAAAACACAGCTCTCATAGTTAATATGGGTATTCAGATAGTGGAAATGACAGCATGGCTAGTATACGAACACAAGTGTTCTCTGACTAGCAGGAGAGGAGAGAAAAGAAGAAGGATAGGGAGAAGGTGAAGATAAGGAAGAAGGGAAAGGAGAGCAGAGAAAGAAGAGAGAAAGACTATTCCAACAGGCTTAAACAAGAAAATGAGAAAGATGCTAAGAACAAGATCTGAAAAAAAAAAAAAGTTGCATAATGACAGCTTTTTTAAGACCATGAAAATATCTCAGAAAACTTTAAAAATTAATATGCATCTCTTTTGAGTCAAATCTTGCAAATCTTACTCAGGCAAAATATATATTACAGTAAATGCTGAGTAGGATTTGTTGATTTCACCATTTACTAGCAGAATTTATAGTTACTATTCTCATCTGTTTTTCATTTATACTGATATTCCATGTGAAATCCTGTCTTTATTGAAGTTAATGCCAAAAGTCTCTGACCATAATGGGCTTTGAATTTCTGCATCATTAGGTACGACTACATATATTAAGTAGCTTTCAGGAGTATAACTTAGCACCTTAAATGTATGTATTTCAATACACCCAGTAAAAGCACATGCTAGAAGGAACCACAAGACTTATCGGACCTTTAATCAGTTTCCTAGTTAGAAGAACTAACCATATTTTCATGTACACTTTCAGATGGCATACGTTAGTGCTGCTGCCAAAAGAAGTCAACCTAGCTGTTTTTACTGGTCAGTTTCTAATGTGAATTGGTTCTCAACTTGCTGCATAAACATGCCAGTGCTTGGCCAGCTGAAGGGAAGGAGGACCATCGAGTCAGGAATGAATGTCTGCATAGGAGAGGAAAGGACGTCTTCCTTAGTATAAATGATGACTTATTACAACTTAAAGTGCTTGTGAAACTCTGCTTGTGAGGGCAGAGGGATCAGGACGTATTTTTTCAAGTGGTCTTGAGGTATAAGTACCAATAGAAAATGGCATGTCACAACAATGGAGGAGAAACATCTTTACCTATTTATGATGTGCATGGCAGAAATAACTGAATTTTGCATCAGAAGAGCTCAGGCATTAGACCTGATGCCACTACTGCCCTGAGGAACAAGTATTTTCAAGTCCCAAAGGTGTTCAGGTCCCCACTGTGGTGGCAGGCATGAGTTTGCTCTGTCCAAGCAACTCCTAGCCCCTGACTGTAAGTTACTTATGAACAGAAGCAAGTAGCAACAGTCAGCCCTGAAAACTTCACTGGTCCACTGAGACATCAAATATATTAGCTTCTAGGCCACTTGGAGCACAGACAGATCATGCTTATGTCTGCCTACAGAAGGCAACGCTTCTATCTTTTTCTTCTGTCACTCTTCATTGGTCCAGTTTATTTGTAACAGGAGATCTTCATCACAACAACTTTTTGTCACATCTGCTTCTTCCAGTGTTGAGCAGAACAGATCCATGGATCCTGTCTGGACCCCACAGTCCTGCACAGCACCAACAGAAACTCCCCACTGCTGTCTCTTGGGAGAGAGAAGTTTGTGAATCTGGTGTGTCTGAAAAAGCCTGCACTTCAAAGCTGCCAGCAACAGACACCTCCCCCTCCATTACAAGGTTTAATTCCCAGTTTCCAGGAAGTGGAAGTTGAAGGTGAGAGCTGCAGCAAGTAGGAAAAAACAGTGATGCTAAGGGAGGCATGGATTATTTTGCACTCAGTACTACATAACGGTGCATTGCCTGTGCTCAAGATCCAAATAGCAAAACACAGTGATGTCTCTGACAACTCCAATGGAGACTGGAGATGCCCAAGCACATTTCAGTAGAGCTTCATTGACTTCAACAGGCTAGAGCAAAACCGCCAAAATTCAGACACTGAGAAACTAATAATGGTAGGGGTCTTTTTTACTCCCCTCTTCTTTTTCTACCTGCTCTTGAAATAACACAAAAAATGGAAAATTGATAGGAAGGTGTGCATACAAAAAGGAGATAAAATGGGATTTAGAGGAGAAAGGAAAACTGGAGGAGTTGGGAGAAAGGAAGGAGTTAGCAAATAAAATCTTGCCCTGATTATCTCATAGTTCTAATGATCTGAAAAGGGGGTGGGAAGAACAAGGAAGAGATCAAGGAGCTGAGAGTAATTAATTAATTTATTGTTTGGATTGTTTCCTATTCTTCAGCACAGAAAGAGAAATCAAGATTAAAAATAAAAATTAAAAGTGAGATAAAGTTATTAGAACAATTAACTCATAATTACACTGTTGTGCTGATTTGTTTTTGTTCTAGCTTAAAAAAAAAGTCCAATAAATCCTACTTCATTAAGCTATTTAACTATTTTTTTTTTTTTTTTCAAACTAAAAGCTTTTGAAGTGTGCAATTAAATGAAGGAAGAAGGAAGGGTAGTGCTTAAACCAAACAGTTGAACTCAAACAAATATCCCCTATCTCATGCTAAGAAATTCTGGACATGTGCTCAACTCGGGCTGGTCTCTCTTAATAAGGCACCACTCTCTGTAAGACCCTGCACCTCTGTGTAGCCCCTACAAGAACATACAACCCTAAAGCTGTGCTTCTAATGCAAAACTGGAAAACTGTCATCCGCCTGAATTTCACAAAGCACAAAACACAGCTTCTGGAGAGGTAAAATTCCCTGTATGCATTGGTGGTGTGCAAACTTGAACAGCCACTGTGCTGGATGGTCTCTGCTAATGCAGTTCCTCAAGTTTCTGTTTTTGGTAACAAAAGAAAAGCACATGGATCCAGACCACCACAGCTTGGTCATGCATCACTCTTCTGGGCAACCTAGTGGCAGAACTCTTGGGCTACTTTCTGTTGAAGGAGCAGAAATGGAAAGCCACTGCTCCTCCCAGCTGGGGAAGCCCAAGCTATTTCTCCTCCTGAGTGTCCAGCCAGGTGCAAGGCTGTTGAGAACTACAGCGATACACCCCGGCACTGATCCTGACGGAGAAAGCACTTGTGTGCAAGCAAGGATGGTTTTAAATCTGCTAGTGGTTGTGACAGAGGTTATTCCTGGGCCTTTCAATGATTTGACAGCGTGTACTATGTGCATAATGCACATAGAGACCAAGATGATGCAGTACACAAATGAGTGCTGTAGTGGAAAAGATATGTGCCAGTTTTACTCGTCTAAATTAAAATTATACTGGAGCAACTGCTGAACACACTATATACTGAGCTCCCTGTGCAACAGCTCAGCAGTGCATGATCTAGAGCAACAGCTAGTGTTGTTAACTTCTCTGAAGAACAAGGTGTATGAAACTGTGAGGAAAAAAATAATTGTGGCCAGCCTTGATAGAAAAAAACAAAAGGAATGTCAGTATTACAGGATGAGGTTAGAGTCTGCTAATGAAGTGATCAGTCCCCCAAAAGTCCCATGTTGGCTACACTTAACACTAGTTTAGAATATGCAGGACTTTATTCATTACATCTGGTTATATTACTTTCAATATCTTTCTGCAGTTGTTCTTCTTGTTATACTACTTCTGGTAATATATATTGTCACACTACTACTATTGTTATTACTGTTATTATTATTGTTATCATCATCACCTTATACCTCTATAGCCCCTGTAAATACTGAAGTAAAATTGGCTAAATGCCTACTGTACAAAACACTTTCAGGGAAAGCTGGTCATCTGAATCATGGGTAAATTTGAGGTTTTAATCTTCCTTATAGTATGCCCCTTAGAATATAGATTATTTATTTATCTATCTATTTATTTATTTATTTATTAACCCCCAGTAATCCTCTCCAATGGATGTTTTATATTATCTCCCGGCTACACATTTGCCTGGCCTACATCTTCCAGCACTGTGTCATACTTGATTTGATGTGAGAATTTCAAGGAAATGGCTCAAGACAGCAGTCAAATAGTATATGTTAGATAGCCTTATGCCAATGAGCCAAATTTTCAGAAGATGTAAATAGTTGTAGTTTTGCTGAAGGTTGTAGACCTGTTCTGAGTCTTAACAGAATGTCTTACTAAGTGTAAGGAGATTTTAAGGGAACTTTAATTTTCCAAATAATCTATCCTGGCCAACTTGTTTTAGGGATTGAGAGCTGGTCCCTCGAGAAGACAAACAAAAACACATGCTATGTCATGGGGTTTTATATCTTCAGTAGACATGGCACTTTTAAAAGTTGTTCTAGAATGGAGTCATCTCTATTTCAACTTTTCCTCTGCACTCTTCAATTATTAAAGTTTAATGTGAAGAATTCCTTGGGGACTTTCACATTTAATAACAAACCATTTTATGTACTAACTGAAGACCCCAGAATTAGGAGAAATCATTTACAAGTAGACAACAGTTGTTACAACATTAAAACTGTAATTGGCATCCCCCAACAGATCATTGGGTATTTCAGTCATCGTCTTAAGGATGTGATAATCTTTACAATATTCAGAAAGAGAACAATTTATAAAAAGAGGATTGCACATTAGCAAAAACTAAGCATGTATGCAGACACAAATACATGTCTGTTGAAATAGGTGGCGTCCTAAGAAGACAGGATGACTTGGTGGCTCTGCTGATACTAACCTGAATTCTGCCACTTGCATGTAACATTAAACAAGACATTTCTCTAATTTACTTCACTAATCCCTTTCCATAAGTTTAAGTTAAAAGTTCTTCAGAACCATGGTCATCTCTCAGTAGGTATTTCTACATGGTTTTAATACAATCACACCTCCTATTAAACAGAGCCTTCTGTTGGTAATGTCATTAATGACAATAATTTACGTGTATACCATTTGTTAACAGGTGAGTTTTAAAGAAAGTGAGTCTTTGTGTACTTGCAAGCGAGAAAGAAAGAAAAATTCTGCTGAATATCTAAGCAGTCACAATTAATACCAAAGTAACATAAATCAGTCCTGACAATGCATCCCTCATACAAATTCCCCTATTGTAAAAACAAATTTTTGAAAAATTAAGTTAGTGACAGAGAACACCATTGATGAAATTATTAGTGGACTAGCTTGATGGCATATTGGAAAAAGATAATAAAGTGAACAGAGTAATTGGTACAGTAAATCATCTCTGTATTTCAACATCCATTCAGCTAAAACTTGCAGCACTGAAAGAAAACTAAAAAATATTGCTGTGACTCTCCTCAGAGATTTTTTCCATCTGTGAACAACACTGTCACAATATTCTCTCAATTTTCCTTAATTCCCAAGCAAACTAAATAAAACAGTAATGAAGAATCCCAGAGACGGTGATGAAAAGTGTTATTTAAAAAAATTGCCTTGGGATGGCATTTCATCTCATCAGCAGATGCTTAAGTGTTTTGTTGATCTTAGGTCCTGGAGGAAGATTTGCTCCAATGGTAGGAAATACATAATGGTTTCACAGCTTTGCTACACTTAAAATAAAGTATATCAAATGCTTTCTTCAAAGTATAATTAAGAAAATATTTCCTAATGTTGCCAAAGATTTGACTTTTAATATTATGCAGAAAACAGAAGGCTAAGCAAAGATTATGTGCAGAAGAACAGCCCAACTGTTTTCAACTGCTTAAAGTAACCTCAAATTTAAGCAAGAAAAAGGCCAAAAAAAAAAAAGTTTTTCAATTAAGAATTCAGATGGTTGATTTTGGGAAGGAAAAAAAAAAAAAAAAAAGAGAGAGAGAGAGAAAAGATTGAATATAGATAAAAAAAAGTAAATATGTATTTGCAAAAATTTCTTCTTGGCTTAGTTCCACAGGTGATTCTCATATTAACTATGGTGGTGATGTAACATCATTACATGCTTTTCTCTGGTTAGAGCTAGTCTCCAGCTTCTAGTCAAAGATGCTGTATCTCTGTTGTAAGCTTAACTACTAAGGGACTGAAGTTTATGTGTACGAACATAAACCTAAATGTAGCTCAAAACATAGATCTACAACGAGACACCTTTCACTCTACCAAGAGCTTATAACTGGCTTCACTGTACCTCTTGGAAGAGACTGAGTAAAGGAAAAATCCTTATGTTTCAATTATCCTTTCACAGGGGTACACAGTTGCATGAAATGCTCTAGTCTAGTTTTACAATAACCATCAGATTCTGGAACATAATATGGCTAGGTTATGACAACTGATCCTTACAACCGTGGTACATGAGTTTGACAATTCATGTGCACCTTGATGCAAAAGGAGATCTTTCATCCCAAGAATTCAATTACAAATGATTGATGTCTGTTGTTCTGCATTGTTAAGGAGATACTGCAAAAAAATTTGTATTTAGTGTTACTCTCACAGCCACTACTCAGCTGTGCTTATCAGCAGCAGAACAAATCCATCAAGAAGTAGTCCAAGAGGAAAGTTGACAAGAAAGGGAGAGGTACATCAAAACATGAGTGACAATCCTGTTGACTTAGTCCCAATCACTCTTCACATACTATATTGTATGTACATCCACAGAACAGTGTTCATACTTTGATACGATAAGAAAACCAGGGAGAACTGATAAATTTTCAGTTTAGACATGGAACAAATGAAATTGTAAAAGTCTTATGGTATGTAAGCATGATGCTCCAAAACTAGTATTCAGAATACACGGGAATCTATATTGTAGACTTCAGGTTATAACTCATGCTTTATTAGGTTTCTTCTGTCTTTTTTATGTTCATCTATATACACAGTACAGTCCAACCCCCTCCCCGGTACGATATTAACAGTTTTGATGACATACTACACTATCTCCTATGAATGCCATACAAACAGGACTTGCACCTCATCTACCTACACAACATTTGAAATAAAATATGCCCCCTTTTTGAAGTAAAAGTTGGAATTTCCTCTGATCCCTGTCTCTGCCAGGTCAAAGTACGAAAGACCAAGAAGTAAGGGTTCAGACACAGTGAGGTGGGACTGCAGCATTGCTTCACATTTGCTTGACAAGAAGACAAGGACACGGACAGTAGCATGCCAAAGCTTGCAGAAGTATTAAAGAAAATAATGCGGATTTAACACATAAAATCACATAGTGGAAAGACTTACTTGCTGGATCCCCAATATGAATAAATACCAGAGAACTAATCTAAATAGTTATTATCATAATTTGAGAGCTGAGTGCTGTTCTGCTCCAGCTACAAATGTGATTGAGACACATGCTTGCTCTGATGGAGGAAATTAGCAGAGGATTACCACTTTCACTAAGAAGATTAAATGAAAAAGAAAAAATAATTTGCTTTCCATTGCACAGCTATACCATCTACCATTAAAAGAAAACAGACTATATTAAAAAGGACCATCAGTTTAATGGAAAGATTATTCTGACAGTTGCCAGCTCTGCAGCCTGTTTTGTCACTTAAATCAAGCACACACAAGCAATGGCAGAGGCCAAATCCTTAGCTCAGATAGCAGAAACATAAATAATTTATATGAAATCAGGAAACAAAATCAGGGATTGGAGTTTGTTCTAGATTCCCATTTTGCCACCATTGTAGCAATAACCACAGACAGTAAAGCCACAGCCTTATTGCAGATCACATCCCTCTTTACCCCAGCACTGCCTTAGCATTCAAGACATGCTATAGGTTTGAACACCTATGTATTGTGATTGCAAATTTATAAAGCAACAGTATAAAGGAACAGTAACACAGTCACTTTCGGTATCATCAAATCCACGTTCCATGTGTCAGACAGCTATGTGCAAGTCACAGGAAAATGCACAGGCTGAGTTTTCTGAGCACACTGCTAACAGTGCAAGCGTGGGCTGTATGTGTATGTGCAAAAGATTGAAAGACACACAAGCACTAACAAATGGGCCACAATACCTTTTCCCCATTACCTAAAAAAATCATGCTATCCAACCAGTCATAATTGTGTGGTATTTTAGGGTGACTATTACAGGTGCAGCCAGAAAAAATGCAAGAATTTTTCAGGTGTTTTAACTGTCATACCAGCAGCATTTATAGTTTTTCCTTTCCTGCAATAGCAGTAGCTGAGTAAAGACACACTGGATCTTTCTTTTTCTTTTCAGATACTTTTTATAACCATCTAGGCACTTGCTTGAAAAGAAGGCTTTGGGCTAGAAAAGTAACCAGAAGAAGAAAATCCAGAAGCAAGGTCAAGCTCTGATAGACCTATATCCAACTCCTGTCCTGTGCACAGTGTTTCCTGCTGTCTCATTCAAACTCTTCAAGCTGAAAGAGATAATAAACAGTTGGCACAAAAGCACACATGGAATTTTGGACTGGTGAATCTGAGACTATTTTCTAGCTCTCTAAGGACCAGAGTTTAGAGGCTATAGTGGCAGAGAATAGGTCTCATACGTACTATCTCCTTAAAGATGAAAGATTAGGATACATCCAATTCATGATGTCTATTTATTTAAATTCTTGGATTTGTTTGACTGAACCAGTCAACTGCATTTAACCTCAATCTACAGAAATAAAGCCATCATATCTAAATCAGCTGTATTACAGCTGCCATACTATGGAAAAACCTCTTAACCTCACCTTACACCACTTACTCATTTGTAAATCAGATAAAAGGAAGTATTAGGAGATAACTTGCACTAGTATGATTCTAGGCCCAGCTCTGAAAAAGTGCCAGGGAAAAAAAAATTCAACCCTAAAACCCTGCACTAAACTGATGGTGGCAAAGCAGACCCAGGAGGCGTTGTGACTCAGGCACACATGGCTGAGTCACCATTCCCTTATGTTTCCTCATTGCTCCGTCTCACAGTAATTTACTGAAGGTACAGGCTAGCTGACAATTATTAGCCACCTCCCTTCATCTACCCTCCATCAGATCATCTGTGCTTCCAGCTGAGCACAGACAGAGGGAACAATCTGAACAGGTTGAACGTCTCACTTCAGTGTTTCTGGATTATGCACTGGGAATTTTTCCACCCTCTCAGCCTCTTCTGCAGGTATGCAGTCTGAGACACAATGTAGCTTGTTGCCAGATGATAGGCTCAATGCAGAATAAATAAAAAAAAAAGTCTTATCCTAGCTTCAGTATTGGTATTGGAGAAATTAGGCAAGAAAAAGACAACTGTTTATTTCTAATTAATAAAATTTATAAAACAAATACATGATTTTGAGAGGAAATGGGGGAGACAGCTTCTGCAGCAGGAAAATATTATTTTCTGAAGGATGAGAAGAGCTATCTTCATTCCATCCTCAGCAGCGAGGCATTGTTTACCTATGATTTTTTTTTTTCTTGTTCCCATTTCAGCCTTTCTATAATATGTGTTCAGTAACCGTCTTACTGGTTACTTATGTTCTCTCTTAAATTAACCATTTTTTTAATCTGTCAGTGTGCTGTCATTACTTATTGGCTGGTTCTCACGGCAATACCAGAGAGCACAGGCAGAGCCTGGGGATAGACCAGGAGGGATTGCCCTCTTGCCAAGAAAGGATTCGTCATCTAAGTACAGAGTACAGGTAAAAAGTCTTCTGATAAAAGCAACCATTTGCTAGAGGTGATTTTTAGAAGTTAGTTCACACCCCGGTTTTGATCTAACAGCCAGTTCATCCAAACATGGCCAAACTGCCCTTAGCAAATCCCCTATTTTATTGCTAAAATGAAGTATCCTCATCCAGACTGGAGATTCAGGATCTGCAGGTACACAAGATGGCAAAGTCACTGAAGGGGTATTTAGGAATGCCTTACTCCGGATTAGGAACTGCCTACATAAAAAGAGCAGGGACAGGGATTGTCACAGTTCAAAGATCTATGAAAAAAGGGGGATAACTGCAAGGGCACAAAACTCACTTGCATGACTCCCCTTCTGGATGTAGCATAAGGAGCATTAAGATACAAACACGTCAGGAAGTTGCCAATGATTTTGCCAGTAAATGTTAATCTCCTTTGCTATCAATCTGATATCTTTTAAGGAACACCAAAATAATCTTTTAAAAATTTAAGGTAAGCTAGAAAAGCATCATAATTTTACACATTAAAAATAAATAATAAGTAGTTCACAACCTAATTTCCCAGACTCTTCTTGTCATAAGTTCAAGCTGACCATATTTGCTTCCTGATAGCATGTCCTTAGAATTGAACAATACCACCTTTTTAGTGTCAAAGCAGACTCTGACATAAATAAATTTGATTTTGCTTTCAGAAAGGAATACTGTTAGATTTACACTATTTAATGGAGCAAAAGTTTTTGCCATCACCTTTTGTCATCACTTTTACCATAAATGGAGCTCAGAACAGGCAGTAATTCTTTGATTTTCTGCTCTAATAAAATGAAAGAAAAGCAATTAGAGACTTTTTTTTCCCAACATGGAAAGCAGTTTTTACACTGCTGTCAGTTGCACCAACAGTGATATCATCCTGATCGCATGGAGTCAGATCCTTCAGTTGGTGATCTTACTCTTGACCTGTTTTTTTTTTTTTCCTGATAATCCTCCTTACTATTCCTAAAAAAACCTCCATAATGGGAAGATTCAGATGTCTTAGTCCATTCAGCTTGCTGCAATAAGTGTTGAAGTACTCACTTCATGCTATTCAGCCCTTCTGGGTATGGATACCAGAGGTTTTCAAGTATAATAGTACTTGCCATCTCCTCCAGAAGATGAAAAAAACACCCGTTACTGATCTCAGCCTACGAACCAACTGATATTCTCAGTCCTTGGCTCTCTGAGCAGACTACAGGGCAGAGAAGCATTCAGTTTGTCCTTGCATCTTCAGAGACTAAAGCAGGAGCAATTAGAGAAAGAACAATCAATTGCTGTGTCAGCCTCACACAGGACAGAACATCATTCCATCATGCCCTGACAGCAGCTTATATGAGATATGGGAAGCTATTGTGCTGGATCTTAGCCAGGAGTGCTACTCCCTTACCACTTCAAATGAATAAAGATTTGACCATTGGCTGCAGTGGGAATAGAATAAACTCCTGCTGTTGCTGTGCTCAGACTAGTGCTCTCCATGCCACGCACTCTCCATGCTCTCTGTTTCCTCATTAACACCCTTTAATTGCAATGGCTTTTTCAGGCTTGTTTATGCTGCCCAAGGCAAATCAGAAAATGTCCAACTTTCCACCACAGGGTCATATGCATGAACAATTAATGAAGAGTTGCTGCCCTCAGATAACATCCCGTCTGTCAGGTAGATATAACCTGGAGCTAGTTAGATCTTTCGACCAACAATCAGTTGCTGTTAATGCTCCAGAAGACTAAGAAACTCCTGTTGGCAAGCAAAGGAATCACACAAACTTAGTGGGCTTCTTGATTAAAATATTGAAAAGACTGCATCCTGCTGTCAATAACATTTTGATCTTCTAGAAGAAGAAAAATACCTTGTGGCAGATAAGTAATTACAAGAGAAACACCATATTTCCTTGGCTTAAAGCAGACGGAGAAAAGGTCAGCTATCAATTAAGCTCTAGGATAAAATATTCTCATATAAAGATAAGAAAAGAATCGATGAAAATAAACTCCTTTGTATGAGAATAGAAGTGTTTTTTTTTTTTTTTTTTTTTGTTTTTGTTTTTTTCTTCACATATACTGCAAGGAGATGAACAAGCGTATTTAGAAAAAAAGCTATTCACTGCCTAACTTCTAATAAACTCATGATAATATTGCAGTATTGAGGCAAGCCAACAAAAGTTCAACGGTATGGGTACGGAATCACCTCTAAATCCCTGCTGTGCCCAGTGCAGAAAGCAGAGCAAAAGGTGTCATAAGCAGATGACTCCCAGAAACAGAAGGACTGGACACATTAGATGAACTATAATCATCACCAGGTCAGTTTTGCACTTGGTGAACATCAGAGTATCATTTGGCTTACAGAACTAGGACAGGAAAAAGTCATCCATAACTAAATATATGCAGGAGAACTGTTTTCCAAGTGAGCCACATTTTTCATTTCATTCCCCACAGTCTTCAAAAGCAGAGACTTACATTTAAGCAAGACCTGTCCTGCACATGGTTGCATTTATTTGTTTCCATTCAGCACCATCCTAATTTAAAATAATGAGATTTCTCTTGGCAGAGATAATATGTTCTTAAGATTCCTTTTTTAGGACTGCCATTTTACATATAAAGTTTGATGTTTGTAGTTAGACCTGGGTCAAAGAGAGAAACTCCTTGTGTTGAAGGTTAATTGGAGGAGTTTGACCGATTTCAAACGCACTATCTATTTTAGAAAAGTTTCATAAAAATAAACAGTAACTAGTTTGTTTAGACTGTCATCAAAACAGTCTTTAACAGTTATTTTGCATGAACTGACTTTTTGAAAGATCATATTAAAAATTAGAAGGAACCATTTTCAATTTTTTCATCTTTTCTGGGTGTGTGCAGAGGTCCTGTCCAGAAGTTTTCATTCTGAAGTATTAAGCTCTGTCTTAAGACATATTCAAGTCCATGCAATAAATTACTAGCAATTAATGTGTTACAGGTATGTTTAATCTTTACTCATTAATTCTTCAAATAAAATAATTTTTATGTACTACTGAAATGCCCCTGAAAATATTATTTACATTTCCAGCTATTTTTAAGAGACATGCTGGGCATCTTCTACATTATAAACACATATGTATATCATGAGTCATGCAGAAGTAATAAATAATAAATAATCTTCTCCCATGTTTACTGGCTCCCCTTTGATGTATATAGAAATTTAGCATTTTGAGAGGATTACAAAAATGATACTACAAGCAATTACAAGTAATACTGTTTAAAGTTTAAGGAATTAATTACTCAGTTTATTATTGATCAAAGATACTTTAACCTAAAAAATTAAGATCATATTTACTTAAAGTGGACATGAACTTGCCTTCAACTTCTCTCCTATTTACTTCCTTCATTGCTCTCCCAAACTATTTCTCTGATGTGCCAAAGAAATGCCTAAGACTGAGAAATATGACAGTGTCAAGCACAAATGGCCAGCATGCATAGAAAGTGACTAACTGCTTTGTATCATAAAATCTACAATATCTCCAACAGCAAAGGTTAAGTATGGGTAATTCTCAAGAGGAAAAAAATGTGTCTACCCTATGTGTCTACCCCTATTTGAGGCCATTCATTTGTTTCCTATTTATGATTGCACTGTTGTCGAGACCTAATTCAGATATTAATCTATAGCTGCGCTTTGGCTGCTCAGAATGAAAGCCTCTTTCTTTTTGCTTGGTTTCGGTAGAATATAGACAGATATTAATTGTTGTCAAAACATCACACTTGCAGAAGATCACTTTCCTGTTGCTTGAGCTGTGATTTAATAAGCTTGTAAGCTTTTGCTGATTTAATTTCACACATGCCAATCACTTTTAAAATTTTGACTCAAGAAGTTAAAAACTACAGTCCATCAATGCCTACAAGCTGCTGAGGAGTCACCTTGCAGCTTCTACATTCAACACACAGCAGATTTCTGCTCAATCTGAATGAGTATTAATGTCCACATAGAGTATACATCCTTGAAAAGTATTGAAAGAAGCAAAAATGTGAAAGGATTAAAAAAAAAAAAAAAAAAAAAAAGCTATTTTCACTTCCATTAATATTTCTAATGTAAATAAGAGTATTTGTTTTCTTTTCTTTAGTGCTCCAAACCATATTAACTTTGTGCAGTTTCTCCCAAATGTACCCCATTTTACACTATAGAAAGACCACCAAGATTCTGAAATGGTGCTAAATACCATAAGCTTTGACCTCATATGCATTTAATGCCATCCCCTCCAACCACTGCTCTGTTTCTTCACAAAATAACAGTGAATAAAATCCAACACTTCCTTTCATGTTACCTGCTAAACTTTTTAACAAAATATTCACCACTGTCAACATTTTATCTATCAGTAAATCCATTTTCAAAGCTAGCTTCTGTAAATTCAAGTTTAATGCTTTTAGGTAAATCTATACAAAGAAAATTGAGAACCTATGACATTATGGAAGCCATTTATATTTATACTGCATAGGTGAAAAATAGGTTTACATACTCCATATATTGTATTTATACTAAACATTTAAAAAGTGTCATCTCGGTTACCCAGATCTCAGATTTCTAAATGCAGTACTATCAATGGAATGCTGAAAACATAGGACTGAGTTTTAATTTTTAAATTAACAGAACCAGCATATAATGTAAATCACTTGCATCAGGTAATAAAAAGTTACCCGTAATGATAACAAAAATATCTGAAACAGACTGTATATCAATTTTGCCTGGCAGAAATTAACATTTATTTGATATGATTCCACCACTTGTGATAAACCAGAGCAGCTTACAAAGCCACATCCATCATCATTGTTTGGATCAGTTATTCTTTGATGACTTAAATGCCTTGTTTTGTGTATATTTCTGAACAGATGGAGGGTGAATTCTGATTTTGACAATTAACAGATAGGCCATTGAACTTGACTTTTAGTTAGTTAATATATTAGTTTTTGTAAAATAGAGGCTTCATGAACTATTTTACGTATAATTATTAATAACAGTATATTATTCTGAGTAGGCAAGTTGCATAATTCTCATATTCAGTAAAGGGCTCTGGTCATGCTAACATCTTGCTTTATTCAGAAGAGAAAGAATCTCAGAAGAGTAGCAAATGCCAGATTGCCCCTTCTACAACAGCTTTGCATATGAAGATATCAAAATATTTTTAAAGGGTCTTATTTCTACTATAGTCAGATCAGAAAATTTGGCTTTAAAGGAAACACAATTTTGGCAAAGGTCAGACAGGGAATCATTAGCACAGCTATGAACAGATCCTATTCTTCTGAGCTCAGTCAGCATCTGTACCTAGTAGCACAGGTCTCAAGCAATGCAACACGGGATCAAGCCATAATGAGAAACCTGGGTTGTACGCCATCAGTCCCAGCTTGCAAAATTGACAGCTCAGACATGATAAGGGAGGAAGATACATCTTCCTACTTATCCAGGTTTATTTCTATCTCTACCGCTCCTTTCCTCCAACTCTACTTTATCCAAGACAGACTGCTGTGTGTTTTTTTCCCCTGCACTAAACTCACCTCCAGGAAAATGATAGGAGAAAGGGAGGAAGGAAGAAAGGGAGGAAGGGAGGAAGAGAGCGAGGAAAATGCTTGCTAAAGCAGCATTATAACTTCTTCCAGAGCTGGGAACTATAGAGACAATAAGAATCAGATGTCCCCAAGTAACTAGGTCATCTTTTATTATTGCATCTATTCCTCAATAATTAATGCAGGTCAAAGTAATTTAGACATCTTGATGCGGCTCTAAATTATTCTTTGGACTTGGATTGTTCTTTATAGAACTTGGCACTATAGCATAAGGTCACTTTGTTCGTCACTTTCTTAGGTGCACTATGGATCTGATGCTGTTGAGACCTTGAAGCAAATCTCTACTAAGGGTCACAGAACTCTCAATACTATAGAGGAAATGCAATTCAGAGGTGATCAGAGAGCACGAGAGTCTCTGAATCAGGGTGGTGTTTTTGCCTGTTATAAAGATGAATTTAGTCTCTGACAACCAGAAAATGTCCTTCAGTTTGGGTAATTTCTTGGGGTCTAATTAAATTATCCTGGGTGTTTCTCTCTCCGTAATGCTCATCAGGAGGCTGACAGATTCAGTTCCTTCATCTCAGGAAAAATTGCATGCATATGTCAGTGGAAAAATCACAGTCTTCAGTCATGTTTTTGAGAAGTATCATATAAATAAATAAAATCACAGAGCTGTTTTCTGTGAGATTGCTCTCTATTTTCTCTCTCTCATGCATACAGACTCCTCACTGGGCAGGAGGCCTATGCAAATGTGAAAAGTGACTTTAGGGATACAAAGTGCACCCTGCTTGTGCTGAGGTTTTCAGACTGTATTGAACAGATTATTCATTATGTATTAAAGCCAAGAGAACAATATGGAAAGCAGATTGGCTGTGCACCTACAGCCTGATGCCAATTTGGCTCTCCATTTAGAGGCTGACATCATCTCTTGAAAGAGTGGAGTTTTGTCCAGAAGGAGGACGCTTCGTGCAGCTCTGTGCAGGTCGAATGATGGCATGCTCAGACTTCATGGCACTAGGAGTTATTAAATGCCTATGATTTGGTAGTAGTGTGGGAGGATGTAGCATCAAACCATTGATATTAGTTTGGTATCAAGTGTGTTTTGAACTAGACGGTTGGTACTAACTCAGGCTGTAATACAGAAGACAGGATGTCGCAGACATACAAAATACAGAGAAGGCTTCCCACATGGAAAATGCTTTTTAAAATCCAAAATATCAAGTTTTAGGGTCTCCATATTTTCATAGTATTTCCAAAGATTTATTTTTACAAGGAACAAATGTGAAAGTAAAAACCTGGAGATAAATAGGAAGTATCCCTATAGTTAAACAGCTGACAACTGCTGAGCTGTATTTTAAGAAAGGTTTACATGCCTTTCAGAGACAAAACCAGATTATCCCATTTGTTTGCCTCTTATTATTAAAAGAGAGAGGGAGGGAAAGGCAGAGGGAGCAAAGAAGAAAGCTGTGTGAATGCTCTGAAGCAGCTGAGGGTGCAGCTACTGAGCATTAGGGGATCAGTCTGATGAAAGGGGTCATTATGAGATCCCAGGACCAGAGGAGATCAGAGAAACCTTGGGGACATTTTTAGATCCTGGATTCCAAGATGCCATTCCTACTGAAACCTGAGGATGACTTTGAATACTCATAGACAGACCCATGGATAAGGGTTGCTACATAACCTGTCTACAGTAATTTGTTAGTGAGCATCCACTGACAAGAACTTAGTTCACTGAACCAAAGAACAACAACCTAAACTTGGTAATAACACGAGTAAGGCATCGACCTACTTGCACAATCACATAACTTGTGCCAGGAGAAGGCAAAGAAACTTAAGCTCTTGGTCTCCTCTTCTTGGCCTGTTTCATTCACCTGTCACACGTAAAGTGAGTGGGCACAGCTCTGGTCTGCCTCTTGCCGAAGCACTGTTCCCTCTAAAATCCATGACAAAAATCCTGGTGCCTTCTCCATCAAGCTTTAAAGGAACATTTTGATTTATACAGTTCACTGTCATAGTCTTTCCTCTGAGGAGGGAAGAAGGCTTAAAGAGAAAAGTTCTGCCTTCAGCATCTGTGCTACAACAAGGCTGAAGGTAATAAGTACTAAAAAACAAAAGGAGCCAATGAGTTGCCTATGTACTAGCTCTCTCCATTATTACTTCGACAGCACTTACTAATGTTGGGTTGAGCATCCAAGCTGGGCCATATAAGACAGACTACCTTAGCTGAGGCCACTTTGCAGGGCCATCCATAGACACTGCACTGACTTTTGGTGTGCTACTTTGACTTGGGTGCAAAGGCTTTTGAGAATGTGACACAAGCTTTCCCAGCCTGCTGTAATAGAACTGGATTGCCCTGTTTGCATTAATGGTCAAAAATGATCTTCATTTAACAGCTCATTTATGGAAAACACTTCCAAGTTAACACATTTCAGGTTTCTATCTTGTGCTTTTGTTTCAGTCAGGTGCAGTTACATTCCAGACCAGTGAAGTATACCAATTATTAGCATCTATCTTAGAGGAAGGGACAGAGGAAGGGAAGGAAGATTCACAGTGAATATTTCTCCCGTAGCTGACTACTGAGAGAATACAGAGACATGCTTTTCTACAGAGATCATACATGTTGGTGTGAGGAGATATGCGGAGAGAATACTTCAGAAGAGCTGATGGATTTGGTTATGATTTATTCCCGGACTGCACAAAAAAAAAAAAAAAAAAAAAAGAGTAGCAAGACCACTCCATCATGGGCCACCTAGCAATAAAGCTAGACATGAAGCATGAGGAAAGTCATGTCTTGGAGGTCTGTGAGGAATATGGTTGCACTGACTCAGCTCTATAGGACAGCAAACCATCCAACATCACCCCATCAAGTGCTTCAAAACACATGTAAGCAAAAAGTGTTAATGGTTTTCTGTATATCTCTAACAATACTGCTGAGATAAAATTATAGTAGTCAACACCCACAGACACATTAGCAGCAAAGGATACATTGAACAAAAGAAAACATGCAGAGCACTGAGAACTACTTTTTGGTCCTTCTACAAATGTGATGGGGGCATGCTCTGAAAGACAGACAGATGGACTGTGTTGTAAATCTGCAAATTAATGTTTTTATCTACGAGTCCAATCTGCATATATTAAAACGTATGTGATGACTATAATATCCTAAATACTTTAGTTTCTTTGTTTTTCATGTGGAACCTTTTTTTAGGGTCAAATAAAAATTTCTGAAAGCACAAACTGTGTTAAACCCTGTTTCTCTAAGATCTGAAAAGCTGAAGCACTAAGTAGATATTTACATGGTAGGGAAAAAGCAGTAGATGCCAATAATGACAGTTACTTCAGCAATAACTGGCAACAGAAATGCACATGATATATGCAGGCACACACATACACATATATCTCATGTTTGCAACCAGAAGTATATTGTAGTTTCTAGGTAACAGGTAGCCCTGTGTAGCTTATGAACACCTGTATTCAAGTGATGCATTTACTCTTTTTTTTTTTTTTCTTTAAATTAAAATGATCTAGAAATTTCCACATTCCTGTTAATACAAGAAAAGGAATAGGAACTAATGTTGTTAATGTAAAGAGAATACATAAAGTAGTTCTCAGGAGGTGATACACATTTCCTCAACAAATAGCCAAACAGATATATTGGAAACATTTCCTTTCAGGCTGGCTACTAAAACCAGAATCTATTTACACACAGCTGCTGGGGTAAACTGTCTCTGCCTGCTTTTTTGCCTTGTTTTGTTAAAGCCAAGACAAATAATAATAATAATGATAATAATTGAGTAAAACACATGCAGCAAGTTGAAGAATACATGCCACCATGTGCCCTGGTACAGAAAAGCAATAATCATTCAAGAGGGAAATATTAAGGACCTGAAGACTCCAGCAGTAAGGAAGCTTAAATCATGAAGCTCTTTTATGCTGTCAGATGGGATAAGCACATTGCAACATGCACGCTGCCATGTTGTGCTTTTGTAACTACAGGGAATGGAATTCACAGAATCACAGAATCACAGAATTGTCTGGGTTGGAAGAGACCTCAAGATCATCAAGTCCAACCTCTGTCCTAACACTAACAAGTCCTCCACTAAACCATATCCCTAAGCTCTACATCTAAATGTCTTTTAAAGACCTCCAGGGATGGTGACTCCACCACTGCCCTGGGCAGCCTATTCCAATGCCTCACAACCCTCTCGGTAAAGAAGTTCTTCCTAATATCCAACCTAAAACACCCCTGGTGCAACTTTAGCTTCTTCCCCCTTGTCCTGTCACCAGGCACGTGGGAAAATAGACCAACCCCCACCTCGCTACAGCCTCCTTTAATGTAATTATAAAGAACGATAAGGTTGCCCCTGAGCCTCCTTTTCCCCAGGCTGAACAATTCCAGCTCCCTCAGCCACTCCTCGTAGGACTTTTTCTCCAGACCCCTCACCAGCTTCATCACCCTTCTCTGGACTCGCTCGAGCACCTCGATGTCCTTCTTGTAGCGAGGGGCCCAAAACTGAACACAGTACTCGAGGTGCGGCCTCACCAGAGCCAAGTACAGGGGGACAATCACTTCCCTAGACCTGCTGGCCACACTGCTTCTTATACAAGCCAGGATGCTGTTGGCCTTCTTGGCCACCTGAGCACACTGCTGGCTCATATTCAGCCGACTATCAACCATCACTCCCAGGTCCTTCTCTGCCAGGCAGCTCTCCAACCACTCATCTCCCAGCCTGTAGCTCTGCTTGGGGTTGTTGCGCCCCAGGTGCAGGGAATTGCTTGATTTCCTGTAAGTTCAGAAAGTTGTTGTGTAGCTACAGGTAAATGAAAGTTCAAATAAATACACTTCTGAGTCACCAATCAACCTCTCATTTACCCAGTTACAGGGAGGGCAAATGTCTTTCATGAGAGCCTGGTGAATATTACTCACATTAGGAACATGCTCAATCTATTTGTTCACAGAGCAACTGCTTCACAGTACTCCCAGCTTTCGAGCAGAGCAGAAGAGGAATCTGAACTTTTTGTGCAGGGAAGCCTTCCAACCCCCTCACACAGCTCTGCTAATGCCATTTGGTTTGACCTCCTGCATCCCTGATCTCACATCTCTGTGTGGTGACTGCCAATCCCACAAAATTGCAGAGTTTGCAACAGTCCGTAATATCAATGTACTTCAAACGTTAGGTGGAGAGACTTCTTTGTCAGAAAAGTGAGCTGTATTGGTTCTGCTACAAGCTGGAGTGATGTAACATGCCTCCCTATAACTGCAACACTCAGGAAGCAATTGAGTGCTCATGGACAGATTCCCGCCTGTCTAAAGTGAACCACTTTCCCTAAAACTAACAGACTTACTGAAGCTAGCAACACATTTTATGGATTACAGTGATAGCAAATGCGTATTTGAGCTTGCGAATTCCCCTTTGAATTTAGGAATTTGCACCGACTTTGATTGCATGCAGGCAGAAGGCAGCTGCTTACCACATACATTAGCTTGCAGTAGCTTAAATCCAGCAATGCAAAACAAGTGTCATGACCATAAGCTACTTATTACAAATGGGAATTTTCAGAAAATATTAAGAGGGAAAAATGGCACTCATCTCTCAGGTGCAAATTTCTCTGTCTATATAAAAAGTTGAGAGAAGAAATAAGATGACAAACTGAAAAGGAAAGAAAGCATAGAAAATAAGGTGAAGCTTTCCTTCAGTGCTGCTCAGCATCTCTCCTTTGAAATGAGCGCAGCTATGCAAGTGTACAGCACTTGAAAGACCCAGAGCACGATGAAGGGAAAAAGAAATAAACAGTGATAGTTGGATGGATATCCTAAGCTCTAGAGATGTTTCTGTGCGTTTTTCACTGACCAAAAGATAAGATTACATGTTGTAACTGTTTTAAAAGATACCATAGATTGGAAATAACAACAACAAAACCTTTTCTTGTTATTACCTGCAATTTCTGTGTTCTTTGACCAGCAGGGCGCCACAGAGCATCTACCTACAATGCTTAGATGTATAAAGAATAGCCGCAAATGCTATTAAGGTTACAAGCAAGTAGCTAAGCTTAGGCAAATGATACCAAAATCACTCAGCATCCAGCTACTGTACTCTAGTGTATTGTATTGCATCATTTTCTCCAGTTAAAACTAATATGGAAAATGCCAATAAATAAGTAAATCACACACACACACACACACACACACACACCTAACCCTGTAAAACATCACCTTGTGAAAGTAATAGGTACAGAGATTAATCGAAGTAAAGCTGATTCTTATCCATAAGCACTGTCTCAGAGTGAGAGTTCAAACTTTATGTCCAGAAAAGCCACATCAAATCTCTGCTTGAACCCTCAATACTTGGCACATCTTTAGCAAATCTGTTCAGAGCATGAGATCAGTGAGGAAGAAGCATGGTACTGCCTAACAGAATACAGCCTCAGATACAGGGTTTTTATATACCATCATGATAAAGAAAGATTCTAAAATGTCAACCATAAGAATGAGAAATTATTAGACCCTGTTTTGAAGAGCTTTCAATGTATAAATTATTCTTGTTTTGGCATACCGAATAGGCGATACACTTATATTTAGCAATTGCTTTTATACATTTTCCACTGTAAGATGATTAACAATTTGTTTTAAAAAACACAAACGTATATGTGAAATGTTAATTGGGAAAATGTGTGAAAGTAAAGGTTTTCGTTATTTTCAATTTCCTTAATGATCTCTGAAGAAAGCTTGGATATTTGAGTATCATCGAGTTTTTAAGTAAAGAATACTACTCCATTTTTTTCAAGAAGACAATCAAAATGAATGTCTAGATCCCTCTTTAAATACACCAAGACGTCTTTTCTCAAACAGCAGATTTGATTTCTGAAAAGGATAGTGGACTTTTAATACTACATGGAGTTTATTCACTGAAAGAACTCAGCCATATGTGTGTGAGCTGTAAAAGTTACTTTATTCTTTTTTTTTTTTTAATGGATTTTTTTTTAAATGGTCTTTAAATGGATTTTCTCTGAATAGTAAGCCACCTGAAAAATTTCTCATTAAAAAATTTAACTACATTTAATTGACACAGAGAAAATGTGTCTAGAATGAATGTAATGCCAAATTGGTTTTGTCAAACAAGTCTGATGTGACATACTCAGAAGTGAGGTCACAGAGCTTCCTGGCTACAACATTTTAATCAAAATACCCATTGTATTTCATAGGATCATAGAATCATTAAGGTTGGAAAAGACCTTCGAGATCAAATGGTCCAACCATCACCCTACTACCAATGTCACCCACTAAACCATGTCCCTAAGCACCAGATCCAACCTTTCCTTGAACACCCTCAGGGACGGTGACTCCAGCATTTCCCTGACAGTGCAGAACAACCACTTGAAAGTCATGAAAGATGCTATTGGAGCATCTATTCTGCAAAAAAACACAAGTTGTACCATGTGCACAGTTGGTTTTAATAACCTCAATACCTGAAAACATGGGATTAAAAGAAAATGTTTATTTTAGAGTGGGATATATCATGCAAATTCATATAATCAGAATCAGGCCCAAAGAATTTTTTTTGGAGAATTTGATAGATCTAAGTGATGATACACGTTATACTGAAATATAGTAACAACAGCATGGAAGAACTTAAACAAATAGCAACAGGTCACCAAGTTTTAGGACTGATTCCTTGGGCCCACTGAAGTCAGAAGCAAATTTTTCATTAACTTTAATAGAATCAGGATTATACCCAATATTAATGATAGGTAATATAGCGACTACCATTTATGTAAACCTCTAGTCTGCTGCTCCTGCTCCTATAAGTAACTTCTCTCTGATGTCTAAGATTCAGATGGGAAAATAATACAGGATATGGTATAGGAGCTAACTTTTTTTTTTTTTTTTTTTGGTACAATAAATGAACATCACTTTTATTATCAATCAGTTTCTTCCATCTATTACAAGCTATTCCTTGGTATGTTTTTAGCTTAACTTCTGAGTCAAGGCTTGAGACTGGGAGTTAGGTGGTCCTATAAGAGAAGGAAGGAAAGAAAAAGATGTATTAAATGATACCTTTTTGGTCTGTGAAATGTGTCATGTGACCTGCTATCAGGATTTTCCTTCTTGAGGAGCTGAAGGAGAAATTTCTTCTCTTTGATGTCCCAAAGGTCAACACTGAAATCAGAAAGACAGCAAATGTGGAGACTGGGGCAGACGATCAATACTCTTGCTGTGTGCTCAACCTTGTCTTTTTTACAGTTGTTCCCTGCATTTACAGAGTGTTTGCCATTATTTCTTTTAATCCTTAGCCCTTATACAGAAGCACCTGGAGTTAATACTGAATGCTTGGTTTTGATTCTTATAGTGTTTTCTGTAGTCTGGGTTAGTCTTTCCTCACCACAGCTTTTGACTCCAAAGATATGTCTTCACTGTTGATTCATGTGAGTTACTGTAGATCAAGATGACAGCAGACACACGTGACATAAATCATAAGCGGTACAAGGCAACCGTATGACCACACAAAAACCTCAGGCTTGTGTGGAAAGTATAACACTGTTAGGATCTGTTAAGCGATATGCTAGGCCTGTGTTAAATGCTCCTCAACACTCAAAGGGATATTTGTGTGGGTTTTTGATGTGGATAGATCTTAACAGTGCTCAAATCATAATCTGAGCTAGCTCTGGAGTAACATAAGCTTTAAACCCACTGAGCCCACACATTACTTGCAAAGAGGTTACAATGACAAAAATCAGGTGTGGACTCAGCACTATGAGACTGGGGGCTCGAGGTACTCCTTCTGTCCCGCCTTGGTCCAACAGATATGCCTGCCTGCTCTGTTGTCTCCCATTTCAAGACAAATATTTCTCTTTCAATTGGATGTCATGAGCTACAGTGCAAGCAAAATTTATACTCAACTCATTATTGTAATTGTTCAGCTAAGTACTGTAATGTGAAATCTGCAGCTTCTGGTAATAAAAGCACTGGAGCACCTATTGTCACACCTCTTACACAGTGGGATAGACACGCTCCACATCACATCAGGGATCTGGCTGTTGCCATGCCTTAGCTCTCTTCTGATTCATCTTAGTCCGTCCCCTCCCATGAAAACTGGAGAGTAGGAGTGCTGGGGAGGGAATATGGTTGTGTGCTGTGCTCAAGGTGCTATGCTAACAAGGTGCTATGCTGGAGCACAAACATGAACCTGGGAGCTGGATAATTCACCCAGCAGCTTTGGGAATCTCATGCAATCACAAAGTTAGCTGCAATTTATTCATTTATTTATTTTAAGCAGGAAATGCCAGTTTTTGAATAGCTAAACACAGCACAGAACTGTATTGATCTTTAGAACATTTTATTTTGGTGCTTTCTGGGAATGCATAGTTTGACTATCCATTTTCAAATCTAATTTTCATCTCAAGTTCTTCTATTTTATTTGGTATATCACAGGAAAAAATTCAAAAAATCAGGAAAAAAATACTGCACCCAAGTCTCCTCCCTCCCTAAATTTCCTTACTTTAGCTTTTCAAAAATTTTTGCATTCAGTCTCTGTGGACACTTAAGGTGGAGAAATACAAAAACAAGCTCAAAAACTTTGGATACATACACATTTGGATGTAAAAACAACACATTCCCACCCACCTCTTCTTCAAATGAGATTGCAGAGATGCAATCACATGAAAGAGACCCTCACATCATTTTTCAATTTTCTCTAACACAGTTTTCAGTTGAGCTCCTCATTTGGAACATGTCACACACTGAAAAGCCCAGTGCCACACATTTGAGGTTTGGCAGACTTTGCAACATGCTAGATTTTAGTTCCCTTTGACATTTTAGCATTCTTTGTTGATGGTGACAGGGAAGACCAAAGGGGGACATGAAAAGCAGCTGGGTCCATGCTGAAATAAGGATTCAGTGAAGGCCTATCCAAGTTCACTGATTTTGGTTTCATATAGAGGCCAGACTTAAATCAACTTTTGGCTGAAGGTTTCAATAGAACATACGCATTTTTACTCAGGCTTGTATTTTCTTGTCAGATCTTTAGAATTTAAAGTTATCCCAGCTTTTGGTCTCCGGTAAAGAGGGAACAAGCCAAGAGAAAAGAAAGCTGACCTGCTTCACTAGATACTTTGGTACATTGCTGCAGATAGAGTGGCAGGCCTGGTGCCACTGGCCTGAGGAGCTAGCCTTATTTAGTATCCAGTCTACTGTATTGTTCAGACAAAGTAATATGAGCTCCTTAGGTTTCGCTTCTTCAAGACACCTGTCCCTGGTCCTGGAGGACCCAAATGTCAGCAGGTGAGGACAGAGAATAAATACCTTCCCAGTCTCTCTGTTTGCAAGCTATTCTTCAGTTCCCCTCTTGCTTTCTGGGTCATACAGGTATATTTCTTGAAGTCAAGGAGCGTCTCAGAGGAAGGAAAACAAATAAAAGACTGCAAGTTGGAAGGACAAGTATCTTCATGGGCCTGAATAAGGAAGCTTACAACCTACACTGAAGAAAAGCTATAATGATGCTGGAAGTAGTGCTATCTCTCACAGAGCACTGCAAACCAAAGGTGATTTATGAGGAATAAGCGTACAATTAATATAGTCTGAATTGCTCCAGGAAGTAACACACAAAAAATCAAAACCTTTTGCTGCACCTTGGGTTTAGAGAAGCAAACAGAATGAAAGCATTAAGTAATGGAGCCAGTGGTGCTCAGGAAAGGGAAAGGCTCTTTCAAAGTGGGTGGGTGACCTGAAAATCAATGAGAAGGAAATGAAGCTTAAGTCCACTACAAAAGTAGTGCAAATCAAGATCAGTCACTGTTAAACCCACTGAGAACAGCTCAGCAACAGAGCAAGGAAGGTGAGGTCTCTGACCTTGTGCAATGGGGCAAGCACTTTTTCTGTCTCTCTGTTCAAAAGAATTATAAATCTGTTTAAAGCTGCTGAGTAATTTCTGCTGACTCATAGCAAGACATTTGCTAATTCCATTAGCATGTAAGGAGAGCTACAGACAGAAATATTGCAAAAGAGGCTTACAGTTAGTGTAGGCTTTTAAAACCCTCGGCAGTCTGACAAGCCACACATTCTTGCACCAGGTTCTTCAAGAAGATGCACGTACAAACTGTACAAGAAACTGTACAAGGGAATGTTGCATAGATGCGTGGAAACTGGTTCAGTATTGGAGTAGCACATGTGGATTTCTTCACAGGCTTCTGGCCAAGAGGGACCAGAGCATCCTGCCAAACAGAGCAAATAATTCCACTCTGTCCAATGCAGCAAGGTCTCATCAGTAGGGTGGGCTCCAGCCACCAGTCTCTTACTGCCCTTTCCAACAGGCTGAGAGCTGTTTTTCCTCTCTGATATGATGTGAAATTTTTCTGCAGGAAAGGAAATATGTAATAGGCTCAGGGGATCATATGAGAATTAAAGGAAAAAGTATACTCTAATCCTGGATATAAATTAGTGTTCCTGTGAAATATTACAAAAATTCTTTACACAAAGGTTGTCTGAGGCATTAAAGTTCTGCACAGCACTAAGCTGTGAGGAAACTGGACTCTCTGTGACTGCTCAACAAGAATAAAATGAAGATTTATCGTCAGAAAATGAAACAGAACTTTTCCTTGAGAAAACATTTTCCCTATGTGGACTTTCAATTGTGAAAATCCTATGCTGTAATTTGGCATAAGCAATAACACTGTCCTACCTTGAATGCCAAATGAGAATTTACCTACATTTTTCTGTACCATTACCTCCTGAAAATTACCTGAACAAAACCTATTGTTTTGGATCAATATTCTACTTTGTATCCACTGGTGTACCACTCTGAGAGCTGTGGTTCCTGGTTTCATGTACACCTGCCAATCTAGTTTCCTAGTAAACTACATCTCCCCTGGTTCATTAATGTTTTATTCCATATTCTGTGACAACTTTTAATATACAGACACTTCCTACAGATTCATGCTGATCTCTCCCCTCTGTCTCAGCACACTGTAATGAAAGAGGTGGTGTGGAAATCATTCAATATGCTCCAGCCTTCTTCCAAAATCCTACACACAGAATAAATTACCGAAGAAGAAAGGCAGCACTTGTCCCAAAGATTGTCTGTAGTCTGGAACTATGGAAAATGCTTTTGAACAGCTCATTCTAGCAAATAGCAAAAAAAAAAAAATAGGTTGGTAGAAGACCTCTTCTCTTCCCCTGCTATGAAGCGGGACAACGTGTTAGACACACAAACTTTTAGTTGCGGTATTTTGTCTCTCTTTTTCTGCTAGCCTGGCCAGCAGGTTTGGTTTTCCTCTTCATTTTCCTTCTTTCAGTACTTCCTATACAAAAAATAACAAATGTAGATGATACTTGAGCCTTACTCTGTGTGGTCTTTATTCCTATAACCATTCTATTCTCCACTTGTTATGTCAGATAGTAATTTAAATCCCTGTTTCTTCCTACCCTTGACACTCAACCCTCACTCTTAAGAACAGCTGTTCTTATTTTCTTCCCAACTACCATTCTTGCCTGGGCTGGAGGCCATCAAGCTCACCCATCAGATGATTGTTCACATTAATTTTATCTTCTCTCCAATATGATCCTCAGACAGATTATTTTTTTCTGCAGTTTGAGGTAGCCATCACTGGAGAGAAAGATATAATTTCAGTTTATATTCTGTTACTATATGAGTTACCAGTAACAGCAACCAAAAATTAAGGATTCTGACTTCTTTCTAGCTTACACAGCATTTACTTAGGAGACATATACTTCAACACAGTGAAAGAAATTACCTAAGGCCATTACATATCCATTAAATAGCACATTCTGTGTAAAATAAGTGGTAAGTGTGGCTAATAGTGGAAGCACTGTTAAATGTAAGCAATTATGAATGTAATAAAAAGTCCCTTTTGGGATCTTTTTTTAGGGCAGAAATAACTACAGCAGATGTTAGCAGCTTCTGTAGACTCAGCTATTCTATTGCAGCTGTAGACCAGTGGGTACAGACTATGAGTCTGTAACACATTTGCTTTTCTTAGTCACCCTTTGCCAACCATTTGGAAATAATTGGCAGATGCCATCAGAGATACACACACACACACACCTTGAAACCCCCATTCACGGGTTTCTTTCCTGTCCCGCACTTATGTCACAGGTGAATAAGAAACTCCAAATTGGTTCCTTTAGGGAACTTGCCCATTTGTCTGGCTGGCAAACTTCAGATAGCCTTCATCACACTTAGATGAGTTCCTCTTCTCTTACTCTGATGGGGGACAGATGTGGTATAGCAGTAGCCTTGCATCTGGATGTACCCATTCACGAAACACCATAAGAGCAAAAAAATATATGTATTCTGAACACAGCACAAAATAACCCTAATATTATCCTTCCTAGGTGAGACAATTCAGAAAGCATCACCAACACCATTCACATTGTCAATGCCATGTAACAAGAGTTCTCTGTAAACAGGATCCTGTTTCTAGATTTCCATGAAAACAACATTCTCTCTTTTATTTTTGACTCTCAGAGCTATCTAGCCCCTTGGTTTATCCCATTATTCTTTCAGGCAGATATGTGTGTTTAGGGGCTCTACTTTATTCTTCCCACCACTGCTTTACCTTCCTTACTTCAGTTCCCTTTTTTATAATACTTTTGCTACACAAAGAAACTCTAAGATTCCTAATATTCCAGTTGTATATTGATTGCTTAGGCTGTAAGAATACTTGCTGAAACATGTACCCCTGTTAAAATAATACCTAGGAATGTCTCTTTGTGAAGCACATAATAAACGACACAGTCTCTGCAGATCAGGAAAGTCTGACCCACATGAAGGCACCATGTAATCCAGATGGTTTTGGAAATAAAAGTCATTATGTTAGCAGCCAACTCCTTTCTTACCTTGTGATTTTAACTGTGACTAGCTTGAAATCACATGATACTCTAATTAAGCCTTCTGCATGCACCACTTATCTGCATACAGACATAAGATCTCATCACCAACATAAATCAGTTCACCAAATGCAACCAAAGAAATTCAGAGTAAAAAGTTGGAAATGTCAAGTGAATTCATAACATTACACAGCTCCTCTGTAGTATTGGAGCATTTATATGCTAGAAATTTTGTCTTTCAGCTCCAGAAGAGATGCTTTTTTTTTTTGCGCTAAGCAGCAGCAGTACGGAAGTGACTCATGGCAAAACAAATAATGAAATGGAGTTAAAAAGTGAAAAAGCAGCTCTGAAAATCATGGCAAGGAAGGGAATTTTTTAAAGGTTATGCTATTTATTAATCTGCACCATAACTTTACCTCAGTCTTTTGTGCCTTACTGCCTGTTAAATTGCTGGCCATGAAAGAACCAGTAGAGGTAGCAGTCTTATTTCTGTTTGTGTGACTGTCACTTCTAGGTAAATGGAAGGGACAAGCACCTGGGCATAGGCATTTTTTCTACCAGTGCTGCCAAAAGATTTACAGAAGCTGGTTACCAAGCAACCGTTTATTACAAAAATCTGAATAGCATCCTTTTGTAACTCTGATTTCAGAACACAGTACTCAACCCCCACTGCTTCTGTAAGGTCATGTAGGACATAGCTTTTCTCCCCATGCTATTGTCATCAGTGTCACAAATGGGTTCACACAAACTACCTTTCACTTTTTCTTGAGTTGCCCACTCTTAAGCTGTAAATTGTGTATATTATGAAGGTAACTCTCACAAAGCGTGGATCACAGAGAGTTAAATGACTAGGTGAACATTTAAGTGGCTTCTAGATCTCTCACTGTTACCCTGGTATTAATTTAATGGACAAGACACTTGCACATGGGGGCGATAAGTGCCAATTACAGAGCAGATAGAGAAAGAGTGCTCTGATTGGGCTGGTAAAAAGCAAAAAGGGCCAATCCTGCAATGCATCTGTGAGCAGCACTCCTTGTGTCTGTGCCCTCTCAGGCACACACTGCTTTTTCTTCTCCAGATAATTTCAGTATAAAATGAACATTTCAATTTTGGATTTTTCTTTTCTTTCCTCTTCTTTTTTTTTTCTTTTTTTTTTTCTTTTTCTTTTTCTTTTTCAGTTTCCACTAATAAAATACAATAAATACACATGCATGCACATATGAATTTGCATAGATATAAATATTTTACTTATATAAAAAAGCTTTAGATTTTGAGGTTACTGCTGAAGGCAGAGTTTGGGCCACAGCACAAAGGAGGTCCCATTGGACTCTCCTGCTAACAACCAGTGACAGCAGAAAAACTGCATTGATCCCATACTCCCTGAGTCCTCAGATCATCCAGCTCGATGTGCTGTTTCCAGGGCTTATTCATCTTCCAAACCTACTGCACACAGAGTGTTCAGCAATGCATCTCTGGCTTGCACATGTATGCGGGGAACACAAAAATGGAAATGACAGCTTCCCAGGACTGCCACCAACAGAAATATTGACCGTTCAAAAAAGTGGTTCCTGAACTACCTTTTAGTTATGAGAAGGATGTAACCTCAGGGATGGGGAATTAACTTCAGAAACTATCTTACCAAACATGTTAGACAAGATACATCTTTACGGCTTCAGACATTTTGTGAGAGCTTTTTCACTCCCCGCCTTCATTTCACCTTATTTAAAATTAACTTACATTCTCACCTATACTTAAGCAGAAACTGTTGCCATGGTAACACTGTAGGTCTTCTAAATCCAGCACATGACGTAAGCAACACAAACGAGTCCCTATAGAAAGCAACACTGGCATGAGATACAGCCAGTCCTGCATGGATTTCATGCAGGGGGAGTAGCCACCACCACTGCCCCCGGGAGGCACTATGGCTCTCAGCCAGGAGGCTCCTCTTGTCCTTCACCTTCACCTTTACCCTCCTCAGAAGCACAAGGAGCTGAAAACTGAAAAAGAAAGACAAAAGCTCTGTAATGAGGTGGGAGAAAGGTGCCCCCAGAGCTGACCCCAACGCTGCTGTGCTTGAAGCTCTAGACAGCAGCACAAGCCCCGTTAGCTTGGTGGCAGCCTGTGGTGAAAGAGGGCATGTGGTTCACATCATCTTCCTCTGTTTTTTTTGCGTCTATTACTCATGCTACCAACCTGCTCTGATTTTAAATGCCCAGCCCCATCACGTTGCTCTCACAGGATGTGGTGATATCTGTGGGCTGGCCATGGGCAGCATTGTGTGACTCAAGGGGCAGGTGGTTAAGGCAGCATCACCCTGACTTTCACAGAGCTGGTCACATCCTCATCCATGTCAGCCTGTCCAGCTCCAGAGACACCACCAGGCTTGGAGAAGTCTCTATCACATCACAACTGAATTTGTGGGCAGGGTGGCCCCAGAGTAGGGAGGAGGAAGGTAGGAAAATATATGTACTTTTTTGCCCTTTCTCACATCTCATCGAGCCTAGCTCCAGACGAAGAAAACTAGGGCAAGACATAGCAGAGGCAAACCTTTTCTTTACCCTTCCTGAGATTTTGATGCTTGTGGGATGTACCAAATCACTCTCGGCTATAATACCTAAGTAACCCACATGATTTGGAATCTCAGCTATAATACCCAGCATCAACCCACTCAGGTTCTATATCACCTCTGATTCTGCCTGACATGCAGAGTAAAATGAATTTCAGTCTCCACAATTCCCCCCCACCATTTTTTGCTTTGCTTAGTTCATTAGCGCCTTCATGTAATGAACAGCTACTCATAAGACTGGACTGAGACCACTAAGTCATTTCCCATGGACTGCTTAGCTGCTATCAGAATAGCAACAATTACTGATTTGGGCTGGAGTCGAACCAAAGAGCACATTCCTTCACACATTGTCCAATCCATCTGCTGAAAATTACTCCACACTGCACACACATGGGCAGAAATCCTGTTTTAAAAGACATATTTTGCTCCCATTTATGTGAATTGCCTATGTATTCCCAGGCTTCCCAGGATGTTAATTTTCCCCTGAATATCTGAATTCCAGGTTTTCTGGAATAAATCCCTACAAAGAGTTGATTCAATAATGGAAACAAGATTAAATTTTAAAAAAGGGAATGTGCAGAATAGATACTATCTTACCATTATTCTACAAAATAAGGAGAGGTTTTAAAGCTGATAAAGCCAAAGTAAAGGCTGCATTTTTCTGCCACTTTTCTCTTCACATTGAGAAATCTTACAGACTGCTACATAAACAATCCCACAGTTTACAGTGGAATTCTTTGAGACAAGCATGTCAGAATCTAGTATAGGATTTCAGGGAGGGCAGAAGCTATTTTTGTAAAACCATCATTTGATCTTCTTGGACTATCTTTATCACAGAGGATTGTGAGGTTACATATAGCAACATACAGTCTTTTCTGCTAAGAGCTTCCCTGCTTCTTATATTGAAAATTTGCTGGTGGCTTTGCCTAAACAAAGAATACAGGAACAGGCTAAATAAACCTTCTTGGTTAGCTGGTCATTTATTTAAAATTGAACAGAGAAACAACAGCTACAAAACCAACCAAACAAACAACAACAAAACAGAGTAAGGCAATCAGTGAATTTGCACACCAGGTGCTGACCTCCCAGCTTCTACAACTCTCATTTTTGCTGTAGTTTTCCTCCTCCAGATATTCCAAAATCCATAAAAATCCACACATTGGACTAAATAATCTCCCACTTATGATCTCTGGGGATTTCGGTTCTGCAAAAGCTCAAAAACCTTAGGGCTTTTGTTCATTCTGTTAGCTTGGCATACTAAGTCACACCAGAACTATATTTATCCATTTTAATTTTCTGTTATTTTAACATTTTTCTTTTATTAAACAATTAGAGAAAATGAAAAATTTTTAATGGTCTTTTTATCATTTTCAAAGTTTATTCTTAATATTCCTACCTCCTAATCCATTGCTGGACCGAGTCTGCTAAGCAGACTTCTGTCAGCTAAATATCATTGATGGCTTTTTATTAGACACAGACACTTTTGAAAGCATTTCTACTGAATGCAGTAGCAGGAAGTCGTAGGCACAGTCAGACACACAGTTTCCACTTCTTCTGTCCCAAATCTTACATAATTTCTTTAAAATTAGCAGAAATTAAATAAAAATTTTATCAAATTATAATGCCACATCTTTCTGACTGCTTTATCCTGGTGTGAACAACTGTATATTATGCCACTAAATGGGAAATCAACTTTACATTTTAACCATTTAAAAGGAGATTATAGCAGTGTTCTGAGCTACAGCTGAAGTAGTCCACATAAGAGGAGAGAAGAACAAAAGTTTCTGTCCATGATTCAGTGCTTATCAATCTTATTTATTTATTTATTTATTTATTTTCTTCAGCAATCTTCAGTGACATCCTCTATCCAGAAATGTTAGAAACCATCAGAAAAATTAACATATAGCTAGAGACAGTTCTGCTATCAGGGGAGAACCTGGAGCAGATGAGAAGGTCATGGGATACTGCCAAGTATATTCAAGCTGTACTCAATAATCCTGTGACAGTAATGTCATCCTGTGCCCTTGTCAAACAGCATTCCTACCTGCACAAACAGATGTGGGAGCTCTGCTCTTGGGATCTGTGCAATCAGGCATCCTAATCCTGAATGGGGACTCAACATGCCACTGTTCCTCTCTGTCCTATGGTACTGAGTGAATATCTATTACTCTAGACTTCACTGTGCCTTGCTGGCAGTAAAAAATCAAATAATTAACTGTTTTGGAACCTTACTTTGTCTTTCAGGACTGGAGAGCTGTGAGGAATTCAGCAGCTGAGGCAGAAAATAAAAACAACTTATTTTTTAATGCCAACCTCTAACCCCATACAGCTCCAATGCTACGCCTATTCAAAGAATCTGGGAAGGATCCTTACTTTGATGCTGTTTGTACGTCATGCCTTTTGCAGATAAAAGACTCACATTCCCATATACCCATCAAATTCAGGAGAACTAAGCTTTTATTGACTCATAGACAAAAGCAGTGTGGAAAGCTAGTTGAGGGAAACTCAGAGAAGCATGCACAATTAATGCAGTGTTCCAGTATCTGATCTGGCATGTGATTTTTTCAGATACCACATTCACCTAACACTTCCTATATATATTTAAATACAGATATTTGTGCAAATGTATGCATGTATATGAATGTACATATGTACATATACATGTATATACTTCTTCTATTAGTCTGAAAGAAATAACATAATATAGGAAGAAACACTGCCTGCAACTGGGAGAGATCAGTGTTTTTATGTGGAAGAAGATGAAAGAGCCTGCATTTGAACAAAAATAGTTGAGCCCTTGCTTAGCAGCTGAGACACACAGACTGGTTGCACGCGTGCTTTTCATCTGAGCTGTGAAGCAGAATACCTTTTCCCTTGGTGTGGTTCACAGCATGCTCATTAGCATGGCTTATGAGGCCAGTTTTACTCCACAACTGGCCAGTAAGCAGACATGCCCATTTACCATGCCTCAGCTCAGAAGCAATAACTTGGGAAGCACAGGTCACCCAGTTACATATCCTAAAAGAAGGAACCAGCCATGCTTGCTACCAGCCTCCTTCCCTAAAACGGCAGGCTACTAAACACAATGGGTCCACAGGTGCAATGTTTAGCTCTTATTTATAGAACAAAACATGTCTCGTTTAACTCTCAGTCTTAGCAGGTATGTCAAGTATGGTGAGACACGTTGAATCACAGGTCTGGCAAAAAATGAAAGCATGTTGCTAGAGAGCAAGGTGATCTCTACTGGAAAAGGAACTAAGAACCGGTGAAGGTAAAAGTAGTCAAGGTTGTTTTTTCATTTTATTTATACAGCACAATACCCATTTTTTCTGGGCACTTTGTTGGAGAAACATGTTTGGAAAGCAAGATTGAGAACACGATGCTGCATACAAAGTGTGTTGCATGTTGTGGAACAAGGCTGCTGTACTGGGTTGTAAATAGCTGTGAGGCTACTGGTTGCTGCCTCCATGCAGAGGCAGTTGCAATGTCAAAGCAGTGGTCGTTTTAGTAGGTTTTTTGAAATGAACTAAGGATCTGGTAAAAGAACACGGATTTACTTAATGAGCTATTAAACAAACTAAGAGCTTCTGTTGCGTATCGATCTGACAAGGCAGCTTCAGTTACTGAGAAGATGCACAGACTGCTAAAGTGAGTTTATCTGAGTCTAGTTACAGACTTTCTTTGCCATTTAGGTGGCATTTGAAGTGAGACAGGAATAAAAGCAGTTTCTAAGCCATTTGAAATAGCATTTCTGACACCTCAGGTCAACAGTCATTTTATTTCCCATGCAGACACGTAACTACTATACATGGCACTTAGTAAAAACTGGGCTGGAGCCCTGGACACGATGTCACTTCCTGGTTTCTCCTTCAGCCTAGGACAGCCTAGTGTTGCCATCTCCAAGCCACACAGACAATTTTTACCTGTGGTTTGCCCTCAGCTGCCTGATCTCCACCGAGATGACAAAAAGCAGGGAACAAATTAACTTCCAATTATTTTTTAAGCTAGCTACAGTCATTTTTATGATGAATGTTTGTCATAGTACACTTAAAATTATCTGATTTTCCTTTTTCGGTTAGAGGCACAGATAAGTAAGGTTGTTCCTGAATGTTAGCCATTCTTACATATTCCAAAATGTCTCTGTTGTCCAAGGATTTACACAAAATCTCTATATCAAAATGTGAAGCTGTGGTGGTTTTACCGTGCTGGGCAGCTAAACCCCACAACCGCTCTCTCACTCCCCCTCCTTTAGATGAGGAGGGGAAGAAGTAAAGCAAAGAACAACTCACGGGTTGAGATAAGGATAATTTAATTAAAGGGAAATAATTATAATAATTAAAGACTTCCATGAACTAAACAATTTAACTAAGTGGAAATAAAAAGGGAAAGGGGAAAGGGAGGAGAAAAAGGGAAAATAGAAAGAAGGGAGGAAAACAAACAAACAAAATAAATGAAGGCTATATGGAAGTGCAGAGGAAAGAAATTACTCTCTACTTCCCACAAATGAGCGATGATTGACCACGTCCTTGAAGCAAGGCCTCAACGCACGCAGCCGGTGTTCGAGAGGAGGACCGACGTCTTCCCAACGAGAGCCCACCCCTCCCCTCTTCTTCCTGTTTCCACCTTTTATTGCTGAGTGTGACGTGATATGGAATATCCCTTTCATTGGTTTAGGCCAGCTGCCCTAGTGATGTTTCTCTCCTCACTTTTTGCCCACCCCCTAGGAGGCTTAGAGAAAGGCCCAATGCTGTGCCACTGCTGCTCAGCAGTAGACACAACACTAGTGTGATAACACTGCTGTTCCAGCTACAAGTACAGAGTACGGCACTGTATGGGCTGCTGCCGGGAAAGTTAACATTCCAGCCAGACCCAGTACTTTGCCCAGTGTCAATAGTATGTAACAATGAAACCACATGAAATATCTTTAGGAGTTAGCATATATGGATTATATTCATTTTTCTTCATTGCTCATGGCTTTTTTCCCAGCTCTTCACTGCACAGTGACTATCAGCAAGCTTTAACAAAGAAGGGCATGAGAAGAACAAGTCACATACTTATTTTTATACAGTTTGATCCACTGTTTCAGTAAGAGCATAAATTATTTCTCTAGAAAACCAGCATAATAGAAGCCTATCTGTCTATTATGTTGTCACTTAAAATCCCTACAAGTTTATGAGAAGTCTCTCACTGGAAATATGTAAGGTATAGGACAGAATGCATTAAAAGAGGTACAGCAGAGAACTACCTTAATCTCATGGATGGGCCAGATGACCTAAAAATGTTTTATCCTCTAATATATAGGTTTCCATGTTACACATATTTCTCCCAGAATTCATCTTCTCTTTCTGATTGCAAATTCCATTCAAATGTACACCTCTTCTCCTGTATAATGCAATGTATAAAATGGCACTAACCAATTATCTTAGGCATTTAATGTCTACAGAGTCTGTCCTTTTAGAATTCCAAAAGCCTATTTCTTCCCCTGATATGTCATTAGAATGAAAGTGTCACTATGCTCCTGATGACTTGTTCTAAAGAGGGAGTCAGGACTGATTGTGAAAGTGTTAATTATAACTTTACAATTATAACTTTACAATAACTTTTAATAAGACTGAAATTTCAATTATTAATTACATAATGAGTAACACAATGCAGTTGTGCAGTCTAATCCAGGCACATTCCTAAATAATTTAATTCTGAAAATGGTGTAGCACAAAGAGCCTGGATCACAGTGAAATCAAGCAGTAGCAGGAATGTAATAATCTCAGGATTAAACAAACAAAAAAAGACCACTCCCATCCCCCCAAAACAAAACAAAACAAAACAAAAACAAAACCCAAAAAAACTCTGAACCCTAAAATTCAAATACTCTTCAGCGATGAGAAATAGATTAGGAAATGTAATTGCAACATAATATCTAATCAAAGAAAACAGCATCAATCCGACACTTCAGACATTAATATCAATGGTAAAAACTGCACGCCAGCAATGTGCAAAGTGTTTGACTGATGGTGTTTGCTTCCAGACTACCCATGACGGGTTTTATCTGTGCACTGCTAGGTCTTTTATCACAATACCTATTGTGTAAGTGGACATATTTAATACATATATATATATATATATACATACACATGTATATGTATGTATATATATATATATATATATTTTTTTTTTTTTACTGGGATGCAAAGAAAAACAGCCATTTTTCAAAAACATTTGTGAAAAAAAATAGGAATCATTTCCCAAGCCTTTCCTCCTCCTTTGTCCATATGCACATATGTCGAGAGTTTACTGAAAATCAGAGACACAAGGTATTTGAATGAAGTGTACCCATGCCTGAAAAAATCACATACTCGCAACTGCAAGGTGAAGGGATGAGATCTCCTGAAACCAAGCCCCTCATCTCTCATCCTTTTATCTCCTTGCCTGCCCCCTCATCAGCCTCCTTCCACTGCACTCTGCGTCTAAACAACACCCTAACAACAGTGGGGCTGAGCTACATTTCTGCAAAATATTTCATTTTTGACAAACAAGCATTTTCTGACAACAGTGGCCAAGGAAGTAGCCCTAGGTTCCTAGCAGGGGCAGGGAGGATGCTAGAGGTGGAAGGGTGCAAAAAGCATGGCCAGGGAACACTTTGGCCAGGCTAGTTTTTGGTGGATTGCCACATCCTGGTGTGTGTCAGAGGGAAGGAGCTAGTGTGGTGACCCCCAGTGCCACCCACACGTCACAGAATATAACAGAGGGAAGAAGTGCACACTCACATGTGCAAACAAAGCAAAGGCAAGGAGCTCCAGCCTCAAGCAAGAAGAAATCAGGTTGCTTGGGGCAGGAGGGCCTGGGAAGGAAACAGATTGCTGCTCTGCTTCTTGCACCTGAAAGCCCTGCTAAAGTGTCACTCGGCCCAGCAGTGGCAGCGTAAGGACAGCCTGTCAATGGGCGCCAAGCCACCCACAGCCAGCCTGCAGGGAGTCAACATGACTTCCCGCTTACCCTATGCGCTGGCTGTTTTCCAGGTATAGTCCATGTCATCAGCACAGGGCTGCTGCTCAGCCTGCACCTTTGCCTTCCTGCCAGGAATTCCTCGGGGTTTTGGTAACACGAGTTGAGCCGTAGGGAAACAAGCAGTGGTACTCGGTGTTTTTAAAGGATAAGCAAGTTTTTAAATGCTGGCTGGGAACCTGCAATGCACACTGAATGGATGCTGAGAGCATGGGCAGCATTAATTTGTTAACCAGATAACCTTACTTTCCTCTGCTCTTTCCTACCCGCTTGCTGCAGACATTAACAACACATGAAGAAACACTTATTCCCAAACTTTGGCAGAGAAGAGGTCACAAGTGTTAGTTAGTTAATTGTACAGCTGGTAGGGCTACACTAATTATACTTAATTTTAGGCAAAGCTGAAGTGCCTGAGTTAAATCCCAAATTTGAAAGGCACTCACTGAGATCAAAATTGCATCATGTAAGACAAATGCATCTCCTTACTCCCTTGTGAAACACACTAGGTCAATGCACAAAAAACATCAGCAGAAATGTCTATATAGAAAAATGGAAGCTTGCTAGCTGATAGCATTACTGCAAGCAGAATACACCCATGCTCTTGAAAAAGAAACTCTTAAAACAATTTGCACCTCACCTGGCACTGTTGCTACATGGACCACAAACCTTCCCTCTGCACCCTTCATTCCTTCCTTCTCTTCCCCTTCATTCTTTCCTGTATCTTGATGAAAGCAGAACTTTTTCAGTTGACATTTCTTTGACACCATATGTGCAATTTGCACCAAAAAAGGTTTTGGTTAAAAAAAGAGACATTTACCTAATGTTTCTTTTGCAGTCATCAGAAGCATACACTTTGATTTCTTTTAAAAAAAATAAAAAATAAATAAAAACTCCCCCCAAAATAAAAATCTCCCCTTCCCAGAATGAAACCTAGAGAAAAAAAAAATCTTTAGCTTGCACTTCTCTTTGTTAGTAGTGCTACGTAGAATGACATTCTAAAGCAAATGTTTTCTTGCTTCACTGTGCCTTTTTAAAAATGATAATTTGATACACAGAGACAAGAGCTGGGGTGGGGGGGAGAGCTTCCTGGCTCAGGTTTTATGGAGTTGGAAAAATTCCAACTTTGCCAAGCAAAAATATTGAGAGGAGAGGACTCATGCCAAGTGTGGAGGACTATCTTCCAGAACCATGAGCACAGCTCTGGTGATTGCAGAGCAAGGCTGCATTGTTCTGGGAAGCTGCATTACACACAAAGAAAATTTTCTGCTGACAGAGCAGCAGTGTTTTTTTGTTGTTTCTTTTTTTGTTGTTGTTTTGTTTTTAGGACCTTATTTTTAAATATCATGAAGTACTGGACAACAGCAGCTTTGCTTGGTTGTCAGCCATGCAAGTGAGAAGCTACTATAGCTGTATTTGCCCACCAGTATAGAAATATCACAGGAGTTCTATTATCAAGTGTTGTACAATGAACACATTTCTTCAAATACACATAAGTAATAGTGGTCCAGGCTGAGTAGAAATGTTTTCAGCATACGATTGGCTAAACTTCATTCAATTTATGACTCCTAATGAAAAGAGCTCAGAGCTTTTTCAAATGCTTAGGGGACTGCACTACTGAGACTTTTGGTCTTAATGTCACAAGCAGCTTACCTGTGCACATCCCTCAGATGGGTACTCAATGCAGCCTGAGCAGACACTACCATTTCATTATGACCTTGGGCACAATCTGCAGGTACTGTCTTTGTTCACAACACTTAAGCAGAAGGACGTAGCAATTTTTCCCTGACAAATTATGTTATTCACAGGGGAGGAGGGACATTAAGACTAACAGGGGATTCACAGGAAATGCTGCACTGGACTCAATTTATGTAGAGGTACCAACTAGAAGTGAAGCATTTTCCAATAGTGACTACATGATGTATTTTCCAGGTATACTATACCTATGCATTAAGTAATACCACAATAGAGTAATCCAGGCAAATGTTTGGTTTTGCAGGACTCTGCTCTATTTCTTGTTGCAACATAACAAATTGTTAGCCCCTGCAAGTAAATCCATGGCTATATATCCTCCTTTCCTGGTATACAGAAACCAAACAGTTCACCAGACGTCCACTCAGAATAGCAGATGGTTTTCCTGACAACAGTTACATTTTTGTGCTTAAGTAAGTGGCATTCTTGCAGGACAAAAAGCAACACCACAGTGCAATGACATAACCTCGTATCACCAGTCAATGACATCTGTGCAACCGTTGGGGATGAAAGTGAAAATCTTCTTAAGTGGTCTGTGAATGTGTTAAAATTGTGAACCTGAATCCAATGTTTGAAAGAGTAGCTGAACTGTTTTGCTTAACAGAGAGGGAGAAGTGTAGAGGAACATTTTGTCCCTTCAGAGAACAGGCTTTATTCAGTTAAGATCTCATTGAGTCTGTAGGCATCTTGTTTCATCATGTAAAAATATCCTTATTGCTGAAGTCTTTGTCCACACTTCAGTTAGTCCAATATGGTCTTTCCTGTATAAGCCACTTCTCAGAAACTTCTCTCCCATTTCCTAACTCTCATGTTCATCCACAGATACCCTGACAATCTAGAGCTGGGTAAGAACTGGAAACTGCAACTTATCACCATATTTTTGTAACATTTGCAACTAAAGTTCAGAAATGCAAGAACATGTACACAAAGCAAAATTAATAATAAATAAACAGCATAATAACAATAGTTTGTTTTGTTTTGTTTTCTTTTAGAAAAGAGGAAATCAAATCTGTTTAAACACACTACCTCCTGCAGTTCGCCAGGGTACCTCATACCTGATAACAAAACAGTGAGTTTTCCTCCATGCCATAAACACACACTGGAAACCTGATTAACACAAGTGCATTCCTTCATCAAAACAATGAAACAATGACAGTTTAGAAATGGCAAACTATTAACAAGAATTAAGTTTGCAGGAAAGGAAGACCTCAATTTCAATCCAGGACCATGTTTAATTCATCTGTTCATTTATAGCCATCACATTCTCTACTGTATCCTCATGCATGGTTAAGAAAACGGGACACTGCTTATGACAGTCGTGTCAGCACCAGCAGTTTGACTCTTATTAGGTTTACTGTTGAGTTAAACAGCAGTTGTAACCCCATTGTAATTACTTCCTTAGCTCACCTTGGCCTACTTTAGCTTTCCGATATGAAGTCTGGCATTAGCCTTAGTAAGGTAATTAATTTCACACTCACAATGTGCTTTATACTGCAGCTTTTACAGGCTAGCCTTATTCCAAAGCTGTATGCCATATTATGTCCTTAGGTGTCCACTGAAAGAGTGACCTGAGGACACAGAGGTCAGTGTTTATTACCCTTGCCACTGAGCAGTGTACATACAAACTAAGCATTTATGTGGTAGTATATGTACACACATGTCAAATGGCTGGCTAGTGAGAGAGAGATGAAGCAATCACACTGCTGTATAATTAGCCAGCACAACTCTGTTCTGTATCACATCTTTCTTTAATCTTTGATGGGCTGCAAATCCATCTACCATGGGACTAATTCTCACTTCCCAACCCACGCTTCCCGAGAGAACAAGGCATCCTACAGAGCAACTTCATGAAGATCTGTTTCTCCTCCACCTCCGCTCTCACAAAGACACAAATCCAGTTGTGCACTAGGCTGGCATCTTATAAGCCTCAGGGCTGGACCCTGTGTTCTGGCAGAAAGGGGGTGGTCACAGCTTCCCAGCAGGAATCAAACAGCAGTTTTCCCACATGCAGTTATTCAGTTTTTAGAAATAAACTCATATTTGGTTGCACTGGAAAATCCTCCGTCAGGGAGATGTTTATTCATGAGTGGCAGGAAGGAATGCAGGAAGCAATATCAGTAAGATTACATCAGTTTGCACACACTACAGCTGTGGAAAAATCCATAGGGCCACAGAATTTAAGGCTAGACAAGACTATTGAGAGCAACTTCTCTGACCTCCTGTGTCAGATTGAATTTCTCCCAGTAATTGCTATAATCAAGCCCAATGCTTCATAGTTAAACTCAAATATAACATACCTAAAAGTCTGCAACTTTGATGAAAAATTTCTAAAGCATGGAGATTCTACTGCAGCCCTTAGAAATCCATCCCACTGATTAATTACCTTTGCTCTCAATTTTTTGTGGTTTACTTGCAATTACATTCATGGTGTTTTCTTTTTACATAGAAAGAGTAATTAGAGTTGCATTTTTTAACCTGGCATTGGATCGCTGGAGCAATTTCACAAATGTTATAGAACAAAGGGAACAGCACCTCCATAGCCCTGCTCATGACTCCAATTCTCAGCAATCAAAGAACTGCGCCCACATTTTATACTAAGATTATGAGTATTTGGGGCCAGAGGCTGTGTTGCTAGGATATGCACAGCCTGAGAAGTGCTATCATAAAACAGACCAACATTAAATCCAATCTTTCTGCCTATGACATTACACTGTGCTTCACATGCATCCCTTTGCTCACAGTCTGAAGTATGTAGTCGATCTATGTTTATTTTCAACTTTGTGGTCTTTCATCTGATTATATTAAAAAACAGTATTTGATTGGAACCACATGGCTCAGGTGCTCTTGATTTTTCTGTGTCATACAAGTCAAATCCTTTTTTAAATTTTATTATTTTTTATTTTTTATTATCTTAGAGGTCATAGCAGATTTGCCAACTTTGGTAGTTTTGTTTGTTTGTTTTTGAGGATATTGGAGTAATCTTGAGAAAAAATTCAATCAGCTCCTGCTATACTGGTGGTGGTTGTGGAAATTCTGTGATATTGATGATTCTGCAAATTATTTGCTTTGACACCAAGCAAAATGTAATGCTTTGATTTTCATTTTTATTCAGAATTATTTGAAGGTAGAGCTGTCTGAATACATCAGCTTGGGTGATTTTTTTTCCTGTGCTGCATTACAAGGTTTAGAGTGTTTAACAGTGTAACTGAAAGGTAACACAAGGACTGAAATATACAGGACCGTCTAAGAGCTGTGCAGCCACTCATGGGACCACAAAGCCCAGCCAGCCATTTTATGACATTTAGAAAAGGCATTTTGCCACACGCAGAGTCACTTTGGGAATGCCAGTACACTCAAAATGATTGGGGTCCTATGTATTTCACCTTTCTACTCATGCTCCTACAAAACTTCCTGCCATTTCAACCTCACGGGCAAAAGCTGATGGGGAAAGTAAGTACTCCTTAGAGGGCTGTCCCTTCTGCCATGGATGAATTTTGATTAAGTGTACAAAAATACATCCTTGAAATATAAGAGATCAAAATGCCTGGAGGCCCATAGGAAAAGCACCTTTCACTGTTTAAGATGAGCCTCACTTGTATCATTCTACTATGAATAAAGAAAACATTTTCTTATAATCCTTTCCCTAAAGAATTAGAAAATATTTTAATTTCTCTTTGTGTTGCCCATATACTCAAAAGAGTTCGTGGGCATCTGTCAGTCAAGAGGGTATTGTTCCTTGGCTATCCACCCTTGCTTATCTCATTAGTCAGTTTGATTGACAAGAGATAGTATTTTGGTTATGTTTATTATGGATAATTCTAATTGCTATTAAAATTCCAAACACAAATAAGTTCATCTTTTTCCCCAGTGTCACTGAGACCTTTAAACAATAGCAGTGATTAATTTAAACTGAAATCTAAGTTGTGGTTCGTTCTAAATTGAAATGCTCTTTCCCCCCTTTTAAAGTCATTAATTATCTTAGTTATAAATTCCTTGATGAGCCTGGAATATTATGATCAACCTGTTGCTATTTGGAGAAAATATCTGTTTTCCCAGCCATTTGCTTGAGTTAAATTCTGCTATTATTTACTGCAGCATGCAACCTGCCCCATGACTGAGGAAGAAGTCATTTTATTCTTAAGCAGTTGATATATCCCACAGGTAAGCAGATTTTCAAATGCTGCTATATGTAAGTAAAAATGTACAAATCAGTCTTTACTACTACAAACTTACCATATATCACAACTACTTATTGATAGGTTTATCTTCCACTCATATACACACATCACACATGACGAAATGCATCTAGAGGGATGAAGATTTATCCAGGGTGAGAAAAATGAGTTGTTCCTGCACTTCCTTGTGATTTCTGATACTACTGCTATGATGACTATCTGCAAAATCCACCTCTCTGAATTAAAAACAAACAAAGAAACAAACAAAGAAAATCACACACAAAAAAACAGCCAACCAAAAAATAAAAATAAAAATAAAAATAAAAGATTGCCCTAGTTATGAACTAAGAGGGAGAAAAACCTTTAAAAATATAATATTTAAAGGATGATGGTGGTGGTATTCTGTTATTCCAATTTCAAAAGTAATGCACTTCATTCTAATATATTTGAAGGAAAGAAAAGCAGTTTGCATAAAGCAGATAAAATTGGTTAGTCAAAGATGATGATACAAGCAGTAAGAAAAGACATTTGAAACAAAAGTTTTTATACAAAGTGACTTCAAATGCAGATCATATAATGTTTTTTTGCTATCTTATATAAAGAAAAGGCTGTATGTCATTGAAGTCTTATGGAGACTTGTACTAAATCTTTTCTCCCCACTGGTGGAACCTAAGTAACTTGGTGAGGACAACTATATCACATATTTATCTAAGTGACATTATCCCACCTGTGTGGCCAGAGCTAAACCAAAGGGACAGAAGAGTTGAAATCTTCAGGAAACAAGCAACAAATAAACAAAACCAGGCAAAGATGAAACAGCTTAGGTGAACAGCTTCAAAGGGTTTATCTTTAAAGGACTTGGCTGGGCCACCAGTTTGGAAAAAGCTTTCTACCTGAATATGAAGACAGTTTTCTATTCTTAAGCACAAAATGAGAAACTATTTAACTATTACAGAGCTTCAAGCCAGAGAAGAAAGTAAAATATTAATAAGAATGTCACTGACAGTAGTGAGTCAAGCTGAAGAGAAGCAAAGACAGAGAAAAAGAAGACTCAGCAATGAAGACTGCTTACTTCAGCCCAGGGATGGAGGTAAGCAGGCTATGAAATACACCAACCTTTTCAAGAAAGGAAGAAATGCATAGAAAGGCTTTTATTATTGTAACTCCTTGATATGGTGTATGGTAGAAGATCACTGATAAGACAGAAAGTATGTTAAATATTCCCTCTCAGCATCCAACAAGAGCTCTTTTCTTCCCACTTCAAAAGATTAAACCAATGGAAAAATCTGAGAAAAATATGTGAGGTTTGAGGCCATATACAATTGTCTGAAACATGCTTACAAGTCCTATTTGTCATTTTTCATGCCTGCCTGTGAGGTCACTGTTCTATAGATGTCTACAACACCTCTATTGTAGGTGTCTTCCCTTCAGATCAAATAGTCAACGTAAGCAAGGCAAGCTGTCAGGCACATGCTTGCCTATTTAATCATTTTGTGTGCAAGTCTAGTAAAATGCATACCTCTACACACAAACCTTTTCTTACTTATTCATCCTTAGATAGCATTGCTGCCCTTACTGCTAGCTTGCCTTGTGATCATGTCCTGAACAAACTGCACAAACCTACTGGAATCAAGGAAACTGCCTACAGGAAAAGTGGTTCCTCATTCAAAGGCCAAGGCCAAGATCAAAGCAAGATCGTAACACATGACAGAATTTCTGCACCTTATAAATGGAGAAGGCTGTATAAAGCCTTGGAGGTATAAACCATTTGGACCCTTAAGGTGCAGTTGTGGATTAAATTCTGCTTACTAATATTTGTAAGACAACTATAGGAAAACTTCTCTCACAGAGAGAATAAGTGAATTCCTTGCAGTTTAAGCCATTTGTTATGCACCTTGTCATATGAGTACATACGTGTCAAAAGCATTAGCAGTTTGTACACCTGATCTGTGACTGTGCATGACTTTCTTTGGGGTGACTTCTACTGTTATAAGAGAAATATGTCACAAAAATATCCAGTTGCAAATCTTTATGTTGCTTTCCAATTTTTTCCCTTCACGGTAGAGATTAAATGGGACTAACAAGAAATAAAAGCTCTCAGCATTAAGCATCCACAGATCAAGCATCGCAGTTAGGGGAAGAAAGAGCTCACTTTTCAGTTGGTTCCCTAACTAGATACTACTGCTGATGCCTACAGCCAGATTAGAAGATGGCAGTTATAAAGTTTCGTAGCTTTAGACTGGCAGTCACTAAAGTGGATGATGCTGTTCATATCTTTCAGCATCCTTACAAGTGTTTTGTCTACTCCACTTATGATGACTCCACACTCTGAAACAGCTATCACTCTCTCAAATAAACAAATATATGTACACACACTGTGACACAGGAGAAAGATACTATAATGAAGGGGACATGATAAAACAAATGTGTCTGAGATGAGTGGACATAGGAGTACAGTGAATGGACAAAAGCTACATGTGAGGTAAGCAAAATGTTGAGTTTTGGGCCTGGATCCAGATAAAGTCTTGGTGGATGCATCTTTTTTCAATAATGAACTCCCACCAGAGCTTACTTATGAGTCTGACACATCTAAATTACGTTCAACAACATTTAAATATTGAAATAATAGGATAAATCCAAACCAATTAGAGAGCATATGGAATATTGCTTTCCTAATGGTATGCATAAGCATCTTCTGTCAACTTTATCAGATTAAAGACTCCAAATGGTAGCAGTGATCAGATCTGTGGTGATAAATGGGAACAGGAGTATGAACAGGGTTGCATGTGATCTTTGAGGTGGATTTAACACATGAGAAAGAATCTGCATTGCGGTTGGAGAATTCTCCCTTTGAATCAAGAAAAGTGGGAATTTGGCCCAAATTCTCAGCCCAATCAAGAACTGTTGTTTTACCGGTCGTTGCCTTGGAAGGAGCACATTTTTCTTTTGTCATCTGGGCATCACTGTCCCAAGATGCATGCTCCAAAGAACACCCCAATTAACCTTCAAGTGACAATGAAAGGCTTTCATTCCTTTCTTTCTGTATGCAATAATAACAGTAAAAGAAATTCAGCTTTAAATGCAAACAGAAACATCACAGCAGGAGAAGGTAAAAATGTATATAAACCTCTTAAAAATAACACAAAGCAAAAACATAGTGCCAGCAAAATTATCAATAAACCACCCTGCAGCAGACACCCAGCATGAAAAAAATTTGCCAAACTGCTGAAGATAGGCAAAATTACAAAAAAAAAAAAAAAAAAAAGAAAAAAAAAGGGATGTGTTGCCACCTCTATGTTCAATAATAATGCACTTTAAATAAACCATCACTGCTGCAGTAGCCCTGTGTACACTTTGGTTGGCTTTCTAGTGATTTACTACTATCATTTTGTGCATCTTAAATCAATCCAAGGCTATTAAGACCCCTGAATGTGAAGTGCAAGATCCCCAGATCCTCACTAGCTGCAATTTGTAGTGTCAGCCCCAAAAACTGCAGTGAAGTTATATTACAGTAAATCAGCCTGTAGTTGCCCAGCTAAGAGTCTGGTGCGTATACCTGCTTTAACCAGCAGAAAATACTCTGTCTATAACTTAGATATAAGATGCACTGTGCCACCTGAAATGCATCCAGGCATCCTTTGGTTGTCTCTTGTTACCTGCCCACAAAAACATTCAGCAGCATCCTGGGGTATATTGCACCAACATCATCTCAGCCCCAAAGCCCATCTAGTGAGAGGGCACACCCTAAAGAAAAGGCCTTTGTTCTCTGGAAATACTTAGCTGCTGGAACACTCCCTCAAGCACCAGTAAAACTTTCTGGCCCATATTGGTCCTGTCCCAAGAAAGCTGCATAAATGGCTCCCAGCAGCATGGACTAGAAGGTTGTGTGTCCAGTCAGGTGTCTAGACTTGTCAAGAAAGCATGCATCCTCTCATCAACAGTGGCATTAACAGAATAGCTTAAAATATTTAGGATCCTGGCATAGACACCACACAAGACTAGTAAACCAGCCTACAAATCTCTTAAAAGTCAGAATATGTAAAAAAAGTCATACATGTAGGAATGCAATTCCCCTGCTAATCCTTAGTTCCTTCTTTTACAAGACACATTCCACCTGTGTTCCTTCATCTCCAGCTCTTGACACTTTTTGGAAGTACCTCCTCCAAAAGGCAATTCTGGTCCAGGGATTTCAATAAGTGCAGGCTGGAGAGACTACACTGCCAACTCATGGATTATTATTATTTTTTTTAATACTAGTCACATAATACTTGTCATTTTCTTTTTGCTCCTGATTAAATGATCCATTTAGTTTTAATTTAAACACATTTTTAAAAGCAGCTCTCCAGCAGTCCTGAAAACAAAGAAAACTTTAAAGATTTAATCCTATATATGCAGAAGAAAAATACATTAAGATAACTGATTTTTGAAAATCTCTAGATTGGCAGGAGTTTAGCTTTTCAACATCTATGGTCATAATTGTTCTCTGCTATTACCTAGGGTCAAAATGCAAATTTAAGAGGACTTAATGAAACCTATTTTTCTTGCAGCCTATACACTTGGAAAGTGCCATTACATGATTCATGTTCTGAGAAGTAACAATACAGTGTGATTAAATATGGGTCCGTTCCAATCCCTGACTGATGCAAAATCCATCATCTACTTACATATATCACCTGGCTTCTTGATATACACAAAGAATAAGTGTACAATCAGCCATATAAATTTCCCCCATGTTGTTTTGCTAATACTTCTCTCTTGCTTGTGAGACACGTTTTACTCCAGGAGCAATCCTCAGTTGCTGCCAAAGCCTCAGTCCTAGTTATGGCGGTAAGGCCTCAGAAAAAGGCTTAGACACAAAACCTCTGCAGGAGAAAAGCAGCTAGATTCCTAGAATACCACTGAACTAATGACACCACGTCCTGCCTTTACATAATCTTTTTCCTAACATTAGAAGTTTACGATTAAACTCACCAATGACTAGTCACAGCACAATGTAATGCAAACAATAAAGTATTTTCTGATCATACACACAAAATGTTGGTATTGACTGAGGGATCAGGTGACTCAACAAATGGCAAGGAAAGCTTGTTTCTCTTGATATAATTGTGGCAGTGATCCCATAAAAGGCTATGATATTGGACATTTTGGGCTGACCCACCTCTTCCTTCCCCAGGTCCTTATGGATACTCAGGATTCTGTCTCTTGCATTTATTTTATTCTTTGGTTCAAGGAACAGGACACGGATTCCCAGCCTTGTAAAATATAGATTGCAGATGAACGTGAATTAAGAAGAAAACATATTTTACAGCAAAATGAGGAGTGGGGACAGATGAAAAATGTGCAGATTCACTTAAAAGAGCAAAATTAATAATTATCACACCATTTCCTTTAATCTCCCTATGTTGAAAAGCAAACAGAGCATGTTATTTTCACACATCAGAATTTGTTTTTATTGCAGCTAACAACAACAGTTGTTGATGGAAGAGGGGGCAAAATAAGGTGACTTTAAAAGCATTCCTTCATAGGGAACTATGTAAAAGTTACCTGGGCATAAAACTGGAATAATGGCCTGCCATAAACTCTACCTTCAGACTCATGATAGTAAAATTTGATGGGAGTAACACATCTGCATCCTAAACCAACAGAGACTGGTCCCTTTGTTTTCACTCAGTAAAAAAACAAACAAACACATAATAACAAATAAACAAACAAACATCAACAACAACCACATAACCTATCTGTGCCCATACCTTGGGCCATGTGAAAGTGAAATTTCAGAAAATCTGAAAAATTGTATAGCCACACAGACAATAAAACCACTATTTTTTTTAACATGGCAAATTAAACTTTTTTCCCTTACTCCAGTCATGCAAGTTTCATGGCTGCTGAGCCATATAACATGGAGCTTCACCTATCTGTTTGCATCAGTAAAAGCTACTGCCCCAGGAATATGGTGCAAGCTGGCACTCTTCATATACTCTATTTTCCTGTGAGAGATGTCAGCAGGCTAACCAAAGGACAAGCCGCACCAGGACACACTCCCTTCCCACAGCAGCAAGGACCAATCCTGAAGAGGCAGAGCAGCAAATCTGTAGCACTAGCACAGCTGAATCACTGCCTCCCGCCTTAAGCCACTCTTTTTGCAAATCCTTCTGTAACCTTGCAGGAGGTAGGACTTGCTCATGGATGCACATAATTGTCAGTGCCTTGTATCAGCAGAAAAAGAACCACACTGTTAGAAGGGGAGCAGTTAAAGTAAGCACAAATGCAGTAAACTGAAGAATCTTTGTCATGAAACAAGCAGCCCCCAAAACCCCGTCAGACTTAGACTTTTTATCCCAGAGGACTGCAGCTGTGTGTTTACTTTTGCATTATCATATTTTTCAAGCACCTCCCTGCAGAGGCCTGTCCCCACTGCTCTGTGCACCCTGGGCTCCTGTCTGCCCTGTTCTGATTCCCGGGATGATGCTTAGTGTGACTCTGTGGTGTCAAAGGTGACAACAGCGTGGCCAGGGTGCCAAACTGCCTCTTAGCTAGCTGTCTGCTCCTCTGTATGCCAGGGACTCTGTATGCCAGCACAAGCTCAGGCACACTTTACCCAGAATTTAGGACGACCACACTTGTCTTCCAATGCACATGTGGGAGACTGAGTTGTACATCTCAGCAAAAAAAAAAAAGCAGAGAGATCATTTGAGAACACTGAAGCTTCATGAATAAAGGAGATTTAATCACCCAGCTGCTCCCCATTTGACTCTTTTCACTTCTAGCTGACTTCTACACTGTGCCCAAGGCACTCTTCTGCCCCCCATACCAGTACCTGAGCTCTATACCTGCCAGGGCAGGAAGGCCCTAGAGCCTTGACTCCTGACACGGAGGAAGGAGCTGTGCTGCTATGCAGGTTGCCTGCTGCACCTCATGCGTGGGGAGGCAGAATTTGCACTATTTTGCAAAGCGCTGTCACACTATACTACTACATTACAATGTGCAATCATCAAACAGTTCTTGATTAGATTAATTAGATTAGTTCTTGATTAAAATCAGCTTCATTAAACCTAAGTAATGACTGCTTTGTTTTAATAGCAACCATACCTCCATTCTAAGTGTCTTTCTGAATATTGTCATCTCATTTTAGACCTTTCCGTGACCTCTGAGCAGCTTCACGTCCCATCCCATTTTTCATTTCCCTTCTCATTCTATTTCTTTCCAGGCAGGCAGCTTCCTCCCTCTGAACTGTGTTGAAGCATCTCTCTGGTTCCTGCCTTTCAGTATCTCCAGGGGTCTGATTGTGCATGCAGCCCTTGAAGCTGAATCAAACAGGCACCTTTGTCCTGAGATGACGGAAAGTTAACTGCTTTGATTCCTGTTGCTATTGCATGCAGCAGATAAAACTGGTAATGTTTAGACAAATCAGGTATTTTTCCTGGTGACTGTGTAACTCTTCTCACAAGGTGCCATTTTTACACAAACATGATCTTTCTACACAGGCTACTTGCATCACCTAATTACCATTCTTTCAATACATTAATTTGCATTTAATATACAACACATACAAACATGCTACAGTGCAAAAGAAGGGAAAGGGACAACAAGACAAAAACCTGCAGGTATCTAAAAGAGGCAGAGAAACCTGGAGTGCAAGCAGCTTCAGCTGTGTTCACTCAGTCAAGAAGCAGTGAGCACAACACAAAGTGTGCTAGCAACAGCACGTGGGTAATTGCTTTTCAGAGATTCCCACACCTTCTCCATGGACCTCATTCCTGCAACCTGGGCAACCCTTCACAAATACTTTATGTATGAGAACTGCCTGCTTTTAAGTAGCTAGAAGCTTTGGTAAGAGGATATATTTTCAGTGAATAGATCGATGCCAGAAGAGGTGAGGATATTGAAGTAAATGAAAAACAAAGGCACTGGGCAGCCCTGCGGGCTGTGTACATGGGGACACTTAGTTGGAAGCAGGGGAGCTCTGCCCTCCTTTTCACTCGTCATTGTATCTTTCATTTCTGTTTCTCTTGGAGAGTGTCCTTGAATTCTCCTTCCATGTACATTTATATCATGGGAGAACAAGAAAGCTTACTTTAAAGCTATTTTAACAGCTTCTTTCCCCCTCTTTTTAAAATGACACTTTGAGCGAATGGAGGTCTGCTTACTGTTTTGGATAGCATATATAATCTGAAGAGGATTAATGTGGTGCTGATTGCTAGGCTAAAGTGGATCCAAAATGTCAGAGCATGATATACCTGATCTAACATGTAACAATAGCTGTAGTTTCAGGTTTATGCTTCTGCTGTTTTAGAATTTTTATTCATTTCAGCAGCAACATAATAATAATGTGTTAAAATTGCTCCTGCGTTACCCTGGATGACTTTCAGAGAAGCAGAAGCTTTTTCTAACAATATGTCAAGTCTTCAAAGCAAGAAACTGAAAAGACTTGAATCAAGATTTGACCAGAGATGAGAGGGCTGCTACTTTGTATAATTTCTGTACATTGGAGCAATTCTATTGCTGACACAGTAGGTTTTACTTGTAGGTAAAATAAATAAAATTGCTTTATGTGGTCAGTAGATATTAAAGAGTGAAATAATCTGCACAGAAACCAGAAGAAGGATTTAATTTTTTTTTTAAACCTGGATGATTTCGTGAGTTGGCTTACAGCACAGTTCTGCAAGTCTATATCAGCAGAGACAAGGAGAGCAATCTGTGGGGTGAGAAGCACATCAACCAGTGAGTGTGTGGGTGGGAACTTCTTAAACTCAAATTGCACTTGATGAAAAAGTATCTTGCAGTTATCCCATAGGTGGTCATGACTGATATAGCTGAAACCCTAGGAAGTAAAAGTAAAAATGAGGGAGATTCTAAACACTTTTTTTTTTTTTTTTTATTTTACTCATGGTTGTTCAGATAGTCTTAATCATTAGGTTTCAGCTTAACACGACAGCAAAGAGAAGAGACCTCAAATCTGAAGTGCAAGTATTTACCATTGAAAAGTCAATTCCTCTGTCATTTGCTCTGGCAATAGTATCACTATAATTACGAGTTTAATATCTGAAATTCATTGATTTCATATTTGTATGCATGTATGCTAACGAAAATTAATTAATTTTAATTGCGTACACCAATTACAACATCAGGCTCATTTTCCAACATATTATTCCTCGCTGATTACATATCCTCCAAGATTGCTTTAATTTTTCATTTTGTGCTTTAAAGTCAAAGAATAATATGTATTTCTAATTAAGCTCACTTACATATCTCACTGCTGATTAAATCACTATTTAATATTTTATAATATAAGCCACCTTTAATTTCCCCCACTGAGAGCAAAAGCCTTGCAAACTCTCTTATTTCTCCCCTCGGTTTCACTGACCTTGCCATTGCTATGTTGCTACAGGCATATTTCTTCCATCTTCACAGCAGAATGTCAAAGAACCACCGCGTTGACAGGAATTCATCCTTTGGGGAAAGGAAGCTCCTTGCTGACCAAAGGTTCTGGTCTGAAGTGATCAGCAACCTGCCACCATCACTAGAAGAAAAGAAACAGACATTCAGGAGACATTTTAGCACTGCCTTATTGGGACTGCAGGTTTTGCTGAGTGTCTCTGGAGCTGACACATTTCAAACCTTCGAGGGGATTCTGGAAGTCTCCTGTTGGTGCCTACCAAACCTGGGCTGGATGCTAGAAAACAAAGATGGTATTCTCCTCTTTCTTTCCCAACCAACACAGCAGGGTGAAACTTGCCAGTCAGTCCTCAGCCAGAACTACTTTAGTATTCCCAAAGTTTTAACATAAATTAATAGAAAATCTGGAGAAGTCCCTAAACTGCTTCTACTTGTCCATGTGTACGTGGGCAAGTACATGTTGTACAAGTTGCGCTGTACAAGCTAAATAGTCTCATTTCTACTGCGTGAGTGCTGGGATGACAAAAAGGAAGAAGGTAAATCAGATTAAATCCTTAACAAATTTGACTTAACCAAAAGAAATAAATTAAGTTCCTGAGCTACTAACTTAAGTTAGTAGCTTTTTAACCTAAGCTTTTAACTTAAGTTAGTAGCTCAGAATTTGACCCAGACTTCACTGAAATCAATGGGAAACTCCTGATCATGTTGTTAGAACCATGATTAATCTCTTATACAATGGATACACGTATCTCTTGTTACTGGAATAGATTTAGGAAGATCAGTGCTGATTTCAGCTCTATATGAAATTGAAACACTCCCAGCATCAATGTTTGCATGCAGAGCACTTTTTGTGTGTGTGTAGATATTAAGAAGAAATCTTTGCTTAAATTACTTGTTAAACTATTCCTTTACACAGGTAACTCTTTGTTAGCATTTAATTAAATGGCTACAGTCTCATTGGCCCATTCATCACACCTACCCTCGTCATGTCAGTGAAGTGCTATATCCCTCCCATAGTCAGGAGGAGACAGCAGTCTCCAGAGCATGTTTCATCCCAGCTTAAGTTTGGTAAGGGATGCTACAACTAGAAAAAGTCTCTCTCAAAACACTGAATGAACTGGGAGAAAAATCAAAACCAGATGACTTTGCATAGTACATTTGGGACTGAAAAGCAGATTTAAACAAAACAAACAAACAATCAACAAAAAAAAGTAAGTATTGGTGCATATATTTGATGGTACCAACATAGGAAGACACAATAAAAGGAAAAATATACTGGTAAAACCATTTACAATGATATCTGGGAACAAACAAGACATAAGCAAGAAAAACTGGGACAGAAATAAAAAGAGAGGAAAAACTCAGAAATGTAGGAAGATGGAACAACATATGTATTTGCAACATTCCTGTCTCCCACCTCTGCAAAAAAAAATTAGTCATTTATATTCACTTTTCTGCTTAAAACTAGATGATTATGTAGGCTATGTTAGAGATGTAGGTAAATATTGCTGGTGTATCCAATGGGTTAGCATAATCCTTCCAAGGAAAAAAAAGCACATGCCAAACAAAACTAAGGATTAGCCAGCACATTTTCTCAGAAAATATATAGGAAAAAAAGAAGTTTGACATTTAGAGCTGTATTGTAGAACCCTGTTCAAGTCCCTACTGTAGGTCCCTCTATAAGTTTATTCAGTGTCACCAGGGTTCTACAGACAGTGAAATCAAGAGACAGGAGTCCTAAATACAGGCACTAACCAATATTGATTCACCTTTCCCTAATGCACGGACAAAAACATCATCAATAAGCTTGTCAACAGCCTGAAGCAATGAGCATTATAATACTCAACTAAGCCAAGAATAACACAGCATTCATTTATTTATTTCAGTTGCATGCAATCCCCCAAGATTTAAACAACAGGTGTTGATTTATAACAACAGGTGATTTAGACGGCAGCTTCTTTTGTAGGTGTCATGCCCTTGTTGTGTCTCAACCTGATTCTGGCTTTAGACTTTGCTGAGCTGGCTTCACTGAACGTTCCATCTACATTCGTCTTCACTCTTCTGTTATCTTTTCAGTCCCAAGAACTAGCATTTCAATGCTACTGTTTCTTTCTTTTACTAGGCTATTAAAAGCATATTAAGCAATTCTGAAAGGTTTTTGATTTTTGCTGTATTAAGGGTGCGAAGAATGTGGAAAAGTATTTCAAGATAGAAACAATTCTCTGAAGAGCATTTCCCACTATGTTCACTTCTCTCATTAAAATAAGTGATTGCACAAGTAAGTGGAACACAGGTATCCCCAAAAGGCTATTGATCTCTCCTTGGTGAAAACCATACTTAAACAGAGACTAGCTATTGTTTTGCACTAAAATGGTGCATAAAGGCAAGACAAGCAAAAAAGCCAAAATTTCTGTAATAGCTTGTTTCTAAAACTACATTGAAATCAATACTATGGCATAAGTATAATCTTATGAACCTTTCAATGTAATTGCTACTTGTTTAATTTATTAAAACAACTTAAAGTACTACTTTGGGAAGTTGACAGGCTTTGGAGAAGAGCTGAAATGATTCTTTTCTACATTTTTTATCTCATTATAGCTTTTGCTTTCAGTCTACATATTTAAACAACATTAATTTGGTTTCTAAGCATGTGAGCATCACAAGAATGTGTTTATGATTAGCTGTCTTTCTTCTCCCTTTTGAGAAACTGATGCTGGGCTCAATCCAGGAAATTTGGATAGAGAGCAAGCCTCCAAATATTAACCCCTTTTAAATTACAGAATTTCAGTTCCTCCCCATTAGAAGATTTGAGGACTTTGACACAATTCATTTCTAAGGAAGGAAAAGCACAAATACCGAGCTCCGGTGTCCACCTTTAATAAGGAGTTATTTTTTGGAGCTAGATTTTTCTCCACAGAGCTTCAGACATCAATGAAGGTGATAGAGAAATGTCCATTTCATGGAATATGCATGGCTATATAAGTAATAAATAAAACCATTCAGCAGCATAGCATCTGTGAGTCACATGCACAAAGTAATCTCACTAACAAGATAAAAAATGATGTTCTGGCAAAAATTCTGAACAGAAATTTGAAGAAAAGGATTTCCTTACCCTTACACAGAGTGAAAAGAGAAATCTTAAAATGATCTGAATATCCTTTTATATTACCCTTAGGTACCCTTTGCACTGCTCAGGGATTCAAAGCATTGTTCTAATAAGAAAAGGAACCTCGTAAAAATGGCAATGTGGAGTTCAGTAGTTGATGCCTCTCAGGAATTTCAGATCAAATATATCACTGTTGGCGATGGTCTATTGGCTTCCTACATGCTGTAGCCATTCTAAACAATCACTGTGTAGTTGAAGCCAAACTAGATCCTGTCTGCTGTATGGCCACCAGCAAATAAATGATGCATCTTTGTAAAGAGCTAATTAGGTCTGAAGCATATCTTTATGGGTCCACTGTCATCAATGTATATACTGAACTAGGACACCATCATTAATTTCGATAGTCTCTTGAAACTGATATATTCTTTAATTAAAATTCATTAAACACTTCTAATGATAAAGACACACAGAAAGGAACAGAAACAGGATCTCTTCCTAGAGCTGTGTCACTTCTGAAGGATGAACAAGAGTAAAGCAAGGTGTAGAGACATACTTTTGTCACTAAAGTCAGTGCACAAAACTCTGAATAACTATAGGGATCAGTTTTAACATGTTAAAAAGTGACATTTCAGTGCTGTCACTTTTCAAATTGGAAGCAAACTTTCAAAGAATACACGGATTTAAAGAAGTATTCTGCAGTGGTTAACATATTAATTTTATGCTAGAAATGTTTAGCAGGAACTGCAAGATAGGGTTGCTTATGTGGTCTTTCTTAAAGATGTTCTATATCCATGGTTTACCAGTAATAAAATAAAAAGAAAAAATGGAAATGAGTTACTAGGTTAACAGTTGGACTAGATGATATTAGATGTCCTTTCCAACCTAACTGATTCTATGGTTACATTTTATACTATCATAGGTGTAAGTCTTGTCTGACATCAGGCAGCTTCTGGGCTCTTATCATAAATGACACCCCTTTAGCCTCCCCTCTACCAAAAGCTTGCCACATAAGCCCAGTAAATTGGGGCCATCTCAAAAGAAGCCAGGCTCCTAAATTTTGGAAGCTGAAATGGGCCTTAAATCAGTACTTTTGATGGTCCACTCCAAAAATTTCTCCTTCTACAAAAACGTTATGATTGGCACTGAAGGTTCTATTCCTAACATGCACACACAAAGAAATAATAAATTTACTTAGCTCCCTGAGCTCCTTTATTAGCAATAACAAGAGCTGTTTTAGTGCAGCAGGGGCAGCTCTGCTTGGGTTTGCAGCAACCATTTTGAAGAAAGAATGAAGGAAAATGAGAGAAATATCAGGCAAAGAACATGGAAATATTGATAAGAGGGAAGCAGCAGTGGAAGAAGAAACTAGGGATTAATTGAGGCTCAGTTGAAGCGATAAGAAAACACTTGGGTGACAGATTTTTCTGGTTAAATTATGAGTCTTTTGGATTCTCATGGATTATAGTTTCAACACCAACTGTATAACCTTGATGCATTACATTGATTACACCTTGGAAATGGCTGATGTTCAAGAAGGACAGGCAACTGCTTGGAGAGTCCAGCGCAGAGCCAAGGATGATTAAGGAAGTGGAGCAGCTCCCTTATGAGAAAAGGCTGAGGGAGCTGGGTCTCTTTAGCTTGGAGAAGAGGAGACTGAGGGGTGACCTTAGAAATGTTTATAGGTATGTAAAGGGTGAGTGCCAGGAGAATGGAGAGAGGTTCTTCTCACTGACATCCAATGATAGGACAACGAGCAATAGGTGCAAGCTGAAACATAGGAGGTTCCGCTTAAATATGAGAAGAAACTCCTTCATGGTGAGGGTGACAGAACACTTGAACAGGCTGCCCAGGGGGGTTATGGATTCTCCTTCACTGCGTCCCACCTGGACGCATTTCTGTGTGACATGATCTAGGTGTTCCTGCTCCAGTCCAGGGATTGGACTAGGTGATTCTTCAAGATCCCTTCTAATCCCAAACATTATTTGATTCTGTGATATGTTTTGGTTTCAACCAAACCTATAACATAAGAACAGCCATGCTCAACCAGTTGAAAGATCCATCTGGACCATTCTCTGACATTGGCCTGTAATCCATGAGATGGTGAGAAACAGAAATTGAGACAATTATGGAATGTTTTCCCCCAGAATAATATCAAAATAATCACTTCTCTTTGGTTTTAACCTCTGGAGACAGGCTCTGTAGGCAACATACACTAATACTGCAGTATTATTTTACATCAGCAGATAGTGATAGGACAAGGGGGAAAGGCTTTAAGCAAAAAGAGGGGAGATTTAGATTAGATGTTAGGAGGAAGTTCTTTACTCAGAGGGTGGTGAGGCACTGTAACAGGTTGCCAAGAGAAGTTGTGGATGCCCCACCCCTGGAGGTGTTCAAGGCCAGGCTAGATGGGGCTTTGGGCAACCTGGGTTAGTGGATGGCATCCCAGCTTATGGAAGAGGGTTGGAACAGGGTGATGTTTAGGGTCCCTTCCAGCCCAAGACATTCTCTGATTCTCTGATTAGTGGTCAAACTGAGTAAATTAAATGATTTTCTGTCTTTTTCTGAATTTGGAAATGATCTCGAGCATGCTCCAAAGAAGGCTGGAAGTTCCCTGCCCTTGGCCAGACACCGAAGTTCTTTCCTTTTTCAGTCTGTTTTCCTTCCCAGATACACAAATATTTATGCTAGCTGCTAGCAGTAGGACTTAATTAGAAGCAAGGCTTAGTTCTCTTAACACAAAATAAAGTTATAACCACTATGGTACTTATTAAATATAGGCTTTTTGTGAAAAAGCCCAGAGGAGGCATTACAAAGATCAGAGGCAGCTAAGCCCTGTATTTATTGATAGACATTTTGATTAACTGACTTTTCATATTGTCTTGCTCCTTTTCATTATTCCGAGTGAGGCCTATTTGAATATTGCTCTCAAATGACATTGTCCTTGCTTTTCCTAGAATACACTTGCCCAGCATCCTTCATGCTGTCTGACAGCATTCTGTGGCTCTGAGTCCTAATGCATTAATGTTTGGCAAATAACTTCCCATTTAGATTGCCCTAAGCAAGTACATTTGTGTTTCTTGGTTACCATGAGCTTGGTTATATTCAGCACTTGGGTTACACAGATGTATACAGTATATAGGAGGTTGCTTTTACTCCTTTCTCTGTGTTTGTGTTGAGACTATTTAATAGAGTTCACAAACAAGAGTATACTGATCTAAACCTAAACTCTTAAAGGTAACTGTAAAAATATATACATGATCGTCACTCAAAAGAGAAAGAAAACTACTTTGATGGAGCTTTCTAGGATGTTTCTCCTTCATTTTCCTCCTTGGAACACAGAAAAGTGCAAAAATTCTGCTTCAGATGAGTTGTTATTGAATTTTTGAAAAAGATCTATTTACTTTGGATACCTTTCTCCTAAGCTGTTACTATAACAGCTTACCCATTGAACTTACCCATACTCAAGGCTGATGTATAACACATTTCCCTTTAGACAGGATATTCTCACTTGTGACATTCACTTCCTTAAGCATTTTCAAAATCATTACCAATTCCTCCCACAATAACATTTTTAAAATACAAGGAGAAAGTCAGACTGATTTGACCTGGCGCACACTTCGTTGGGTTAGAAACTGGCTGGATAGCCGGGCCCAAAGAGTTGTGGTAAATGGAGTCAAGTCCAGTTGGAGGCCAGTCACTAGTGGCGTCCCCCAGGGCTCGGTGCTAGGGCCGGTCCTCTTTAACATCTTCATCGATGATCTGGATGAGGGCATTGAGTGCACCCTCAGTAAGTTTGCAGATGACACCAAGTTAGGTGCGTGTGTCGATCTGCTTGAGGGTAGGAAGGCTCTGCAGGAGGATCTGGATAGGCTGCACTGATGGGCTGAGGTCAACTGCATGAAGTTTAACAAGGCCAAGTGCCGGGTCCTGCACCTGGGGCGCAATAACCCCAAGCAGAGCTACAGGCTGGGAGACGAGTGGTTGGAGAGCTGCCTGGCAGAGAAGGACCTGGGAATGATGGTGGACAGTCAGCTGAATATGAGCCAGCAGTGTGCTCAGGTGGCCAAGAAGGCCAACGGCATCCTGGCTTGTATCAGAAACAGTGTGACCAGCAGGACTAGGGAGGTGATCGTCCCCCTGTACTCGGCTCTGGTGAGGCCGCACCTCGAGTACTGTGTTCAGTTTTGGGCCCCTTGCTACAAGAAGGACATCGAGGTGCTTGAGCGGGTCCAGAGAAGGGCGACGAAGCTGGTGAGGGGTCTGGAGAACAAGTCCTACGAGGAGCGGCTGAGGGAGCTGGAATTGTTCAGCCTGGAGAAGAGGAGGCTCAGGGGCGACCATATTGCTCTTTACAGATACCTTAAAGGAGGCTGTAGCGAGGTGGGGGTTTGTCTGTTCTCTCACGTGCCTGGTGACAGGTCAAGGGGGAATGGGCTTAAGTTGCACCAGGGGAGTTAGGATGTTAGGAAGAACTTCTTTACCGAAAGGGTTGTTAGACACTGGAACAGGCTGCCCAGGGAGGTGGTGGAGTCACCATCCCTGGAAGTCTTCAAAAGACGTTTAGATGTAGAGCTTAGGGATATCGTTTAGTGGGGACTGTTAGTGTTAGGTTAGAGGTTGGACTCGATGATCTTGAGGTCTCTTCCAACCTGGAAATTCTGTGATTCTGTGATTCTGTGATTCTGTGAAAACATTGCTGATTATTTTTCCAGGTATCTCCATATTGCAACTAAATACTAGATACAGTGGATTCTGTAGAAAGTCTCTGTTCTTTTTATCTCCTTCAAAGGACAAGTTTGTCTCCTGGTATATTTTTGAAAACATTCATTAAGGGGAGCTCTGTGGAGCTTAGACAGGGGTTTTTCAAACTTCAGGCAAAGAGGAAATACTTTTTTCCATTATTTGTATTCTTTTCATAATTAGAAAAAAATAAGAAAAAAAAAAGAAGAAGGAAAGAAACTGAGACTAGATTTATAATAGATGAACTGAACAATTATCTCAGATCCTATAGATTAGTGTTAGGGGTTCATGGGGGGGCCCTATCATAGCATTTTGCAGATAGAGATAAGTCATATTAGAACTCATCACCTGTATTATCTTTAAAATTACTGCTTCAGAAACAGTAGGAGACAAGTGAAGCCCCTCCGACTTCTTTTGGATAAGTGAGAAAATTCAGTGCCTAGCAAGAAAAGGGACATCTGTCATTTGCTGGAAAAGTAGAACATGTGAAGAGGAGCTTTTACTTCTTCCTCTCTGCAGAATATTACACAATTAATCCCACTAGACTTGTTTATTTTTAATATTATAGTATCTACCTAGCAGACTTTGTTTCATTAGAAATCAGCTCATCATGGTGGCTAGGAATCTGTAACACAGAATCTAACACAAAGCAAATGTTGTTGTATCAAAATTAATGAACAGTTGTGAAGCAAAATGGCATATTAAAACAAACAAACAAACAAACAAAGAAACAACAACAACAACAAAAACACTAAAAATAAGCCTTTTAGATGCTTCCACTCATGAGAGAAGAAAGCAAGAAAAGAAAAAAAAAGTATCATGCTTGTATGCAAACTCCATTAGAGCCTAAGTTCCATTGCTGCAAATGGTCCCTGGATCAGGCTTATATAAAAATACCCAGAATAGAACAGGGGTTAAATTTAAATTATTTAAAAGATAGGTGCTTCCTAGTGTGGTGTTCCTGTCCACTCCTATCTCACTACACAACTGAGAGTTTTTCCATTCCCAGCCATTCACATCACCTTGCCTGCACTACCCGCATTTTCATCTACCTGCTACATGCAGCTCCCAGCACGCTGGAGAGTCAGCACCTCGTACCGCCTGTCTCACTGCATTGCAGGAAAGCATGGTATGCAGAGACCCTCTCAAAAGTGTGGCTGATGGAGATGGTTGGAGACTTTGCTCCATTGCACAGAAAGAAGTTGTCTAATCAAACAAACTGAACAAAACTACTAAAGCAGCTTTTTCACACTCTAGACTTTGTGCACATAAGCACTGTGTTTTTTTTCTGGACTGCTCTGCTCACTGCTAGCATGGTAAAATGGAAGGCAACAGGATAAAATTTAATTTACTGACAATCTATAGTATTTTGCATGATACACAGCTTAAAAATAAATAAATAAATAAATAACACAAGTCACAAAAAAGAGCAAAAGAGAGATTTTTAGAGGCATCAAACAGGAATGCCAAATAAAGATATAAAAATGATTTTAATTTCCTAGTTAGAAGTGCTTCACACTTACAATTGCCTGATTAAACGTAGAAACCAAAATATTACAACAGACTGATGCAAAACCTTGTAAGACTTGGAGCTTGGATTTGGTCTTGACTAATTCAAATCATTCAATTTCAAGCCTTACTCTTTTTGCTTCAAAATGCAGAACTGGACAGGAAATCTTATGAGGGAGGCTTTCCAGTTTGAGGTTTCTACTGCCAGTCTCAGGTGAAACAATGAAAAAAAAGCAAATTGAAAAATGCATGAGGAAAATATGCAAAAAGTATTTTTCACAATCTGAAAAGTGTATGGCTCCAGCTGTTTTCTAAAAAAAAAATCATACAGATAAGCTTTATTTTTTGAGCCCTAGTACTACAGAAAGCCAATTTACAAACAGATCATACTATACTTAGACAAACAAATAAATAAATATGAGGAATACTGCATAATACTATTTAAAAACAAAAACAAACAACAAAAAAAAAAACAACAACAACAGAAAAAAACACCTCATTCCTTCAATAGAGAAATACTGAACCATATAAAAAACTGACGGGAAAAGTCAGACCCTTTTAAAATTCATAAACTACCCCCAAATAACAAAATAAGTGAAGTTCTGATAAGTCAGCATCAGGCATTAAAAGGATCAATACATAGTTCTTAAGACAAAATACAACAGCTATGATACGAAAACCATTGAAGAAATAGTAAAATCTTCTTAAACAAGAACTCATGAATGTAATTCATTAACAATGCTAGTTCCTAAGCAATTGCTTGTGTTTGGGACCTATGACATTTGGCATTCCTTCGAAAAATAATCCCTTCTGAAAAAGGATGTGAAGTTAGCCTGAATCTAAACAGAAATAGAAAAAAAAGGGCCCATTTGGACAGAGTGGAAAGAAAGCAGTTACATAAATTGCTAGTTACATTACAGGTGTGACTTCAAATCACTGAAACAGGTTTTGCTGCCTACAGTTTCCAAGTGCAGCCTTCTTGGAATAGACTAACTGAATTTTTATTTTCCTACTTTTTTTTTTTTTTTTCTTTTTTTCCTAGGCTGGTCAGTGCCGTTTGTTTCTTACTGTTGGGTGACTTTACTTTGTGAATGCCCTGCTACCAGATTAATCTGAAATACCTGGGGCTATGCAGATGAATCTGGTCTCTGCATCAGTGCCAAAGTTGAAATAGAGAAGAAAAAACACCAAAAGTCTCAGAACTGATTCCTGAAGTTATTGAAAAGGCTCCCTGGACTTCGACAGGGATTGGTACCCTGCTTCTGCTGCCCCACGTGCCCTGTGTGAGAGCGATCAAGGCCAGTGTCTGCAGGAGTTGGTGATTTATGCTCAATTATGGTGGGAGCAGGAACAAATGATAAGAACCTCACCACTAATTCTCTACAAAATCCTTCAACTAAAGGGCATGGATTACAAAAAGCTACGATGAATAAAATATCCTTTTTTTTCTATTTTAGCACTTGAATGAGACCCCATTACAGCAGGTGTTGAGTGAACAACACAAATTACCATAACCTTGAAGAAAGAGCTCACATTTGGTTCAGCATTTAGGAATGCAGGCCAGTCCTTAATATAGAGATGAAGATCCTTCATGCCTAATAACAATTTGCATGATGAATTCTTTGACTTTAATGCTTGCAGCATCAATGCTTTGAAGTGGTAAACTTTGACAACAATTGCATGAGCATGGCAGGAAACAAAACAGCATTCTGAAAGAGCGCTAAAGGTAAAAACTTAATTGTTTGAATGAATTCATACAAGGTCATGCTGCCTATTGAGTGATCTCTCAGCACCTGGCCAGACTGAAGCCCTAGTCAAGCTGAAACAATCCACATATTTGTAAAATCCAGTCTATCCCACAGCCAATTCATAACTTTTTGAGGAAGATGGGCAGCAATCTTGAATGTATTTTACTGTCTGTCAGATTTAAATAGTAGAATGGCACAGAAGACCCAGCCTAACTTCAAAAACTGTCTAAACCCTACCATGTCCTCTTAAGAATTTAACATTATGGAGTTCTTATTTCTTTCTATTTCTTGCTTCATTTCTATGTAAAAATTCATTGTTATTAATAATGAGATCAAACATCATGATCTGGAAAGGCTGTAAACTTAAATGATTTTATCTAGAGACATTTTTAATGACCTAATAAAATCAATTGAGTACCATACAGGTCAGCATTACATGATTTGGCAGAAAAGTTAAACCCAAGTACAAAATCCCATGGAAACAAGAATCAAAGTTGTTTTGCAAGGAGAGCATTTTTCTTACTGCAGGCATAATAGCTACCCTTAGGGTTTAGAGATTTTAGTTGAATTAGAAAAGGAGAAGTAAAAAGAATAAAGAGAGAGAGTCACTTATGCTTTTGCCTTAAAGAACCAGATTAATGATGTGCAGTGAACAATGAAATGAAAACACTTAGTTTGGTTCAAAGTGCTACTTATTAGCTAGTAAAGTTAGGCAAAAGTGTGATAATTTTCCAGATTTCAAAGAGGCGAGCAAAAACATCCAGTATTTTTAATGGTGTTTTGTTTTGTTTTGGTTTGTTTTGTTTGTTTGTTTGTTTTTCATTTATTTTGGATCAATTAAACCATTTCATTTTGCTACTTTCAGATGGTTTTATTTGAACCTGTTCATTTTTATTGTAATGCAAATTAAAAAAAATAAAAGGTTTTGCAGGCTTCCACTTCTTCTTTTCCATGGACCTTTCACTTAATTGACTGAGGTGATTGTCCCCCTGTTCTCTGCTCTGGTGAGGCCACACCTCTAGTGCTGTGTTCAGCTTTGGGCCCCTCACTACAAGAAGGACATGGAGTCCTTGGAGCATGTCCAGAGAAGGGTTACAAAGCTGGTGAAGGGCCTGGAACAAAAGTCCTTTGACGAGTGGCTGAGGGAACTGGGGTTGTTTCCTCTGGAGAAGAGGAGGCTCAGAGGAGACCTTATTGCTCTCTGCAACTACATGAAAGGAAGATGTGGAGAGCTGAGGGTCGGCCTCTTCTCGCAGATAGTGATAGGACTAGAGGGAATGGCCTCAAGTTGTGCCATTGGAGGTTCAGGTTGGAAATGAGGAGACATTTATTCTCAGAAAGAGTGGTCAGGCATTGGAATGGGTTGCCCCAGGATGTGGCAGAGTCACCATCCCTTGGGGTGTTCAAGGAAAGGTTGGATCTGGTACTTAGGGACATGGTTTAGTGGGTGACATTGGTGGCAGGGGGATGGTTGGACTGGATGATCTCGGAGGTCTTTTCCAACTTTAATAATTCTGTGATTCTATTATTCATTTTTATTTTAAAAAATATCAGGTAGGACATTTCAGCAACCTTGAAACATTTTTTTTTAAAAAAAGGTAAGAAGGAAAGTGTGTTGGAACTGAGTTGTTCTTTTATACTGTTACAGCTGAAAAAAAGTTTTTTTTTTTTTGTTTGTTTTTTTGTTTGTTTGTTTGTTTGTTTTAAACACAGAACCTATAGCTTACGAACTTCTGAGGAAATCTTCAGTAAATCAGGACTACTGATATGTGCCCTATCACATAAAGATATGTGCCACTGTAATAGTTTATAACACATGGACTGTGTAAAAATGTTCTAAATAAAACACCAAGAGTCTATTATGTTTTATCGTTTAATGCCTACTTATACAAATATTATCTCCTACGGCTTGGATCTGTTGAAGTCTTTCACAAATCCAGCTGTGTGACATGAATTTTTACCTGCTCTCCCTCTCCCGTAATCTTCTTGTGAAGAGGAGAAAGTTCTTCTGATTTTATATTTTGTATGCTTTCCCCTTAGAGAGCACAAACGCTAAAGTAAATACTCTTTTTGCTGTTTGTGGATGCCACCTGCTAGTGTACTGGGTGCTTTGTGTGTGCAGGTACACGCATTTGAGAAAAACGGAGAAAGAAAACAATTAACTTCATAAAGTTAATTCACTAAGTTGAAATCCATTCATAGATGACTCAGTCATTCTGAAGAGGTACTTAAGATTAAAGAGAATGTTGCAAATATACATATGCACATATATGTATACACATACGCAGTTTAAAATCAAGAAAGAGAAGCATTCAGAATCTAGGCAGGCAAAGGCTGTAGTGAACAGATCAAGGATGCAACTTGATCTATATTCTGTCTCCAACACAAAGCAGATGTCCAAGGAAAGCCATAAACCACAGGGTACGTGTAGATGAAACACTACTGAATACTCTCTTAGCTTTGAGTCTTTTAAATATCATAATTTCTCTTTTCTTCTGTTTGTTCTTTAACCTCTACAGTCATAACTCCAACATCTCACTCTGATTTCAAAGGATCATCTCAGAATGTGTGATTTTATATGCAATACTAGGATTGTGATTTCTCCATACATTGCTTCATGCTTATATTGAATTTCATCTGCCATTTGAACCTAGTCACAGTCTCATAAGGCCCTCCTGCAATTTTTCCCACTAAGCTTTCTTTTTTTGTTCCCTGGTATGCTTTAGCATCATTACCAAAATTAATCATAGCATTGCTCAGTGCCTTTTCTGGGTCATTTAGATATATGCTCAATAGCACATTTCCCTGCAGAACATGGCAACTTCTCTACTACAGGAAACAGCACTTCGCACCAAATCTATTTCCTGACTGTAGAGCAATTTTATGTAAAGGCAAAGACATCTCCCCTATTTTAACTGCCTTTTGGAAATCCAAGTGATGTGTTCACAGTGGAGTGTATCAGGTGGCTCTCTGTCTACATAGCTGTTGATGTGAAAGATTGTGAGTTAGATCTCTTTAAATTATTTGTACTTTAAAATGAAAAGCAAATTCATGTCTCCCAAGTAAACCACTGATCTCTTAATTCTGTTCATTATGACATTTGATTTGTTTTGCCTGGTATAGACATCAGGTTTATCATCCTGTAGTTCCCATGATCTCATCTGGAACCCACAAAAAGCCTTTGAAATCCCTTAAAAAATATTAAATGGCATCACATGTGCCATCTTCCAGACCCCTGGTAGTTTAAAACAAGACTACAGCAGCTTACAGTTGTTTTATTCCTGACTTCTATTAGCACTTCTAGGTCACTGTCTAGTCCTGGCTTCTTATCACTGCTTGCTTCAACAATTTGTTCCACAACCTCTTCATATGGACATTTCAATTCCATACACCAGCCCCTGGCATGCCCCTGACCATGGCGGGTCAGGCTCTGAGAAGCTCTTTGCTTCCTTCCATGCTTAAGGTGGATGCACTTATCTGGTTCCTGTGCCAGGGTGCTCCTGTTTGTGAATGCTTGTTTAATGTCCCAATGGTCTAGCAGCCTTTCAGCCTCTTGGGGATATTTCCTGTGCCTGACACATCTGAAGAAAAAGTACAGAGATAGCTTTGGAGAGCCTTGGCAATTGTTCCCCATGCAGTTTTTTTGGTCAGCCTCACTGGGCATTTACATTTGGCTTGTCATCTCCATTTGTTCAAGTCTTGGATTTCTGAAATAGTCCTCCCTGCTCTGAATAGTTTTCTTAGCCTGAAAACCATGCCAGCTTCCTTTTGCCTCTAAAATATAGTTTACTGGGGATCTAAGTAAACTGAAGAAGCTCCCATTGAAATCAGTGAAACCTTATGTCAATCTGTGTATCTATACACCAAGCCCCATCCTGGTTTCCAGAACTGTGGGTTTCACTGCCCACAAGATATGTAGGACTGCTGTACCCCATGAGGGCTTATGCCCATGTAGACCACACTGTGCCTCCCACAGAAATGATCCCATTTATTTGAGGGTAAATAGGGCCTAAATGGAAGGGAGCTGTATGCAGAAATGTCACAGAAAGGGAGAGGAGACAAAGAGGCGTAATCACCAATATTGTGTAACTATAGGTATTTTTAGCTGCTATATAGATACCCAAATCCCTTTTGAAACGTTCTAAACTCTTGACCTCCCTGACTTGCAGTGTCAATGAATTCTACAGATCACTTCTTGAATGAAAATGTGACCCATGGCCAGAACTGTTACTAAGCAGAATATTCCTGTCAGCTAAAAATCAATAGCTACAGTCCTGTTGTTTTACTATGAGCAATGTCCCTATTTCTATTATACAGGTATGTGGCAGCAACATTTCTCTGAAGCAGGGCTAAAATACAAAGGACAGGCTTTTCAACATGACTTCTTAGAATCTTAGAATATTTAGCTAGCAATCCCTGGTTCCTTAGAGTTCCTGCGTATCTCAGCATTCCCTTTCATTTCCCTTTTTTTCTAAATCTAACTTTGTCTTCCCACAGGTGATACACTTCATCCTAGTTTTATTCATTCTGCCTTTTTTTTTTTTCTTGTTTTTTTCCCAATCAACAAGCTTGCTCTCAGTCAATTATCAACTGGCTTTCTACACCTCTAAGTGAGCAATGCAGAGGGAATTTTCCTCAAATTTCTATTAAACAAAATGGGCACATATGCAATTGTAATAGAATGAAGATGGTCGCTAAAGGAAAGGGCCATCTGAGGAATACTTTCTTTAAAGAGCAAAATTTGACCAAGCTGATACTGTACTACAGGTACAGCTGCTATCTTGTGACTTTTAATATGGAAGTGAGCACAAGAATTAATTTACTTGATCATACTGGTTCAATCTAAGGATACCTGCAATAATTTACATAATTTCTCTCTCTTCTTTTTCTGTAGGCAATTTAGGACAATGTATAATGCTTTTAATTGGTCTTTTATTAGTATCCTAAAAATGAAATCTTCCAAAAACAGGTTATGAAACAATATAAACTCATGTACAATTAGCTCAGTTTAAAAATGTTTTCTCCTAATGGGATTATGTTCTGTAAATGATCTTGTTGCTACAGCAACCACTGCAAAAACCACACCATGTTTTCAGCTCTATAGCAACTACTGCACCTGTGTACCAGGCTTTATTTCTGGGGTTTATGTTTTTGCTTTGCAGACAGTGGTGTGGAAGAAAAAGAAAAAAAAAAAAAAGTGACCTAGAAAAGTTCAGGCATTGTTTCAGCTACATTTGCAGGCAGTATTGTTTATCGTACCTTTCACATATAATTTCTTGGTATTAAGTTCAAATAATCTTTATTCATCAAGCTGAGAAAAAATTGCTGGTGGGGGGAGCATGCAGATCTGCAGAGAGGTGTAGCCAAGAATACTGTTTAATTTTCATGACATCACAGCAAAATGGGTAGATACATTACGTAATAAAATTATCTTACTGTTTCAAAGAAGGCAGTAGGAGGCTGTGATCATGAGGCTATTGGCTACAATAGCCGGTAATGAACAATTCTGTGTGAACACATACCTATCTTTAAAAAAGAAAATTGAAAGAAAAGCATCTCTCAAATCTCCCTTTCCCACTCAAAACAAAGAGGCATCAAAAAACATGATACAATTTCCTTATCCCATATTTGCTTCAGTTGATGCTGGAAACACAAAGGAAGCAAGAATTATTTTTAAGATAAAAATGATTCTTTTTCACTTGTAAATGTGTTGCTGGTTTGCTTTTGGTGTGATATACATTGACTAAAGTGAGAGAAGTGAATGTCAAGCTCAGGAATGAAACGTGGGTGAGCAGAAAACAGAAGTTACATGGGAAAAGTGGAATTTAGAGAAGATCTTGTAGAAAACTCCAAAAACATGTAATTCCTTTTATTATATCCTCATTGAAAAGTACATAGCAACAAACAACTTTCACTCCCTCTCAAGAGAGGATGCTCCACTTACAGTTTTAAGGGGCAGTCAGACAACAGTGATGGATGCTAAGTTTGAACAAAGATTGGTTTCTGTTCCACCGGCACACATTATAATTTCTGCCTTATCAAAAGCTTATCATTCACATCCTGTTTCAACAGGAAAATGGTGTCATTTGATTTGTAGAAAAGCAAACGTATCAATGTGGTATTTGCAAACTGAAGGCACTAAACAAGGGATAGAAAAACAATTTGTACAAAAGGCATCCTATGCAAAACACGGACAAAACCAGAATCTGATCGAAGTCCAAAGAGGAAGGTTTTGCTGGGTAAAGAATGACTAGCCTATCTGGAGAAGAATACAGAAAAAGATTGCCAGATATTTACCAATGGACCAATGTACCTTACCAAATAAACTGATGTATTCAATCCAGCTAAAAGAGCTATTTTATCTGTGAGTGCTAATAGCCTTGAATAAAAAAAAAAGCCTGTTACCAATGTGACCTCTCAGCCACTGTCACATCTGAACACAGATTCTTCATACACCTTTCTTCATACAACCTGCCCCTTTTCCCCATCTCCACAATTACCACTGAAGCATCATGAGCATGGAAAAGGACTCTTGGACGAGCAGTGAGGAAAGCAATGGAAGATGTCTGTCTTTCAGTATATCTGTTTCACACCTCGTTCCCTGTGCTGTGTCACATAACAAAGTGGTTCTGTTTTCATTTTCTTCAGTGAACAGGTTTGAAGGCTGGAAGGCTCACTACATAATAAATCATTTGGAATCTGGGTTATCAGGGACACCCAGAGATATGTGTGCAGAACACAAAAGAACAAAAAAATATCCACATAATGCATCAGTGTTTGGATCAGGCTGTTATTACTTCAGTGTCGCTACCTTACTATTCATTTTAGTTAGTGTTTAGAAATATGGAAGATCATTAGTTTATGGCAACAGATTTGTTTTGGGAACATCTATGTTCAATTCTCAGCTCTATCTCAGACTTCCTTTGTCATTAGGAGGACTTAGAATCATAGAATATCCCAAGTTGGAAGGGACTCATAAGGATCACTGAGTCCAACTCCTGGCACCACACAGGTCTACCCAAAAATTCAGACCATATGACTAAGTGTACGGTCCAAATGTTTCTTAAAGTCCAACAGGCTTGGTGCCATGACCACATCCCTGGGGAGCCTGTTCCAGTGCACAACCACCCTCTCAGTGAAGAACCTCTTCCTGATATCCAGCCTGACCCTCCCCTGTCACAGCTTGACACCATTCCCACGGGTCCTTTCACTGGTCTCACAAGATTGGCTCCTGCCTCTCCACTCCCCCATGTGAGGAAGCTGTAGACCACAATGAGGTCTTCCCTCAGCCCCCTCTTACCTACCTATGTCCCTACATCCTCTTCTGCCTCAGCTACAAGCTCGTCATGGTACCTGTGATTTTATTTTGCATAACATAATAAAATCCCAGGCACATTTGGGTCTTCCATGAACTACTGATATAAAAATTCATCAGTTTGTTTGGATTTTTAGGAACTGTTCCCAGTCTCACAGGACTACTTTATTCTTCTTTATGGACACTTAGCAAACATAGCTCCTTCCAGCCATCCTTCCCTTTCTTCCCTAACAATCATATTCTGTTGCTGTACTACACAGACTATCTTCCCTTTCTCATGAACATACACAAACTGGTTTTACCCCTCTTCCTCAAGTACCAAGCCACAGGGCCAAAGTCTCTCAGCTTGAATACAGAGAATTAACCCCTGCCACCAGAAAACAACAGGGATAAAAAGTAGAGGTACATGAATAACTTCTCTTTGGCTCCGTTCTGCTCCTGCAAATATGATGCAAAAGTGTTTCCTGATACCTGGAACACTACTTATTTTTTCTCACTAATGTGTGAAGTAAAACTAAGTATAATCCTAAACTAAAATCTCATAGTTGAAGAGGCTGAGCTCAAAGCATTTTTTAATCTGTTGACTGATGACCAGCTTTAAACTGTTAATATATATATATGTAATTATTAAAAAATGACAAGTATAATGTATGTCAGATGCAGGCAAACAACACTATAATGGGATGAACAGTTTTCCTCATAAAACATGACTTCTATTGATTATCCTGCGCTTTTTTACATTCATACAGAATAATTTCATGAGACAGCGAAGTATTCAGGCATACAACCCACTTATACATGAGCAATGGCCATTATCTCTACAATGACATTAATTAAGATGGACAGAAAGTGATTTGTTGCCAGGGATTATTGCTCAGACATTCTGAAGGTTTTTAGACAATGGCAAATGAGGGATGTTTTCTGACTGACAACTTTTGCTCAAGAAATGAAAGAGAAAAAAAAAAAGACAAACAGCAGTTCAGGATGAAGTGAAATGCTACATTCTAAGGTCATTAAGTTTTCATTCTATGCATTAAATATTAACCAATAAACTAGAATGCAAACAGTGATGAGTAGAAGAAAAAACACTTTGTTTTGTTTGAACAATTTTGTTTAATTCTCAGGCAGCGTATTTTGTTTCTGAAATATTTAATTTAGAGGTTCTTGATTGTCTCTGAAATTATCAAATACCAAATGCTAATTAGATTGCAAGACTCAACTAGCTGGACTGAAATGCCAAAAAAAAAAAAAAAAGTCATTAAATCATCAAAACAATAACAGTTCCACTCTGAAAAGAGCTCTTGTATACTTTGCTCAAACTAAACCAAACAATCAAACCGTAGTGATTCTTGAATACAAAACATCGCAGGATCAATATGCACAGCATCAGAAAACCTGAGATTACGCTAAGCGTTTCCCAGCACATGTGAGAAAACTCCCAGTTCATTGTTCAGTCCTGACCTACTCCCTGTATTCATACATATGAGGGAACATAAGATGGACTTTATATTTCTCCATGGAGGCAACAGTCATCTGGTACTCCACAGCCACCAGCTCAAAAGCACTTGACTGTGTGACAGGGAGTTGATGATAGTCCCTTGCTCACACAGAAAAATGGTCCTTGGAAATAAATTACTTATGGCACTACAAAATTGAATCTATTTCTGAAGCTAATCCGTAATGACACATATGTCTGTATTCGCCTGTGAACTCTCTACGTTAAGTGACTGGTGATCTTCCTGGGAGAGGTAAGCGAATCCTGCTGACTCATCGGTGCATGCAAGTCATTGGAAGGAAGATTGGGAATAACCCTGAAAAATGAAAGGTTGGGCAGAACAGCCCTCAAGGATGCAAACTCAGGGACATAGTTGGAGATAGAATTTGGTTCATAGTGTTTATAAATTCTTTTGGAAGTGAAGACTCACTCTGTGATAGATTAGTTCCGACAATACGTAAGACAAATTGGCTCTATTAAGAGCAGTCTGAAAAAAACTCCTAGGTAGTTGTCTATAAGCCAGTAGCATCTGAAGAAGAAGACACCATAATTCAAAATGAGCACAGAAAATAACAAAGCCACTTGGTGGCTCCAGGGAATTTGAGGAGGTAGTGCAGAACAGTGAGAAATGGGCCTAGGAAGATAAAATCAGTATCAGCCTTACAAGTTCTGCACTGATTCATTTCTGAAAACCTCTTCACCCAGTTTGCTCAAAATTCAAATTATTTGGTCATTACTGTAAAATTAAGCTTTTATAAGAGAAAAGGCATCTTCATTTCCCAACCATGTGAAAAAAAAAAAAAAAAGAAACAGTAAGATGTGCCCATGAGGAAAATGAGCTACATGAAACATTTCTTCTACAGAACTACATCATGTGGAATTTGTCCAGAAAACTAAGATGCTGATGCAACTATGGACTGTAACTGACCCCAGCTGTACTCTCTCTCTTGACCTCATAAACACAAGCAGAAAATGAACTTAATGTTCCCACTTGTATTTTCACTTCAGAAGCCCTATAATGTCATAAAGAGTTCTCTAGACACAGACCAACACACTGCCACTTTTCATATTGCTGTGACCTTCTCTTCTTATATCAGGACACACTTTAAATTACTCTTGCATGACAAAGTGGCCACAACCTTCACTAAAATAAAAGGAAATATTCATTCACCAACCCCCTGAAACTTTACAAGTTTCAGAAAAACGTTCTCATTGTGTCTTTAAAACATCTTAATAAATGTGCAGTTGGTCATGAAAAACAGAGACATATATAGGTGCATGCCTAAGCAGTGCTTTTCCAGTGTCCAGCTGGAAATTTGAACTGCAGAATCCATCATCAAATACAGGTACCAGGCTATTTACAATTCTGTGATTGATCTCTGTCAGGCTCTCTTCATGGAGCTCCTTTCACTCTGTAGAAAACATTATTTATACCCAGTGGAATAGATTGTCCCACAATCCAGTGCTGGTGGCTCTGACTGGGAATCTAGGAGAGAATTTCTAATCTCCCTTTCCGACAATAGCTTATCTCCTTACACAAAATAGAAAAAAAATAAAATTCATTCTTTATACACTTATGATCTCTCCCTCCTTTCCCATCTACTCCCTTCAGTCACAACTTTCCCATCTCCTTACTTTGATATGAAACAAACTCCTTAAAAGCAGCTATATGGACATTCCTATAAAAAAAAATAAAAAAAAATTAAATTAACAAACAGTTTTTTTCCACTGGGAAACCATGCTGTCAGAATATTCTTTACCATCTCAAAAGATGGTTCCCTGACACCTGGTTACAATCCTCTGGGGAGAACATGGTTTGTATGAGCAAAATCTCAGCTCTGTGCAACCCTGACTTCTGAGAAACATGGAATTTGGATCTTCACAAGTGATGCACAGGAAGCAGAGACAACCGACTGACAAGCATGTGTCCCCTCAAGGTAAGTTAATTAATTAAAAAAATATGTATTTGTCTTTCTGCATCCCTGAATCCTAACAGTAGTACCCGCGTGTGCTACACACGGCCAGTCCACCACCTCTGCAACATGTCATGGAGGACTTGAATCATCTCTGATTGATGTTGGGCATGCATCCTGCCGAGCACTCTGACAGAGCAGCCTGCTCATAATTGATGCCGAGCACTTTGAAATCATTTGGCTCCAACAAGCTGTTCTTAACAGGTTTTTTGATGTATTTGATGGGAACTGGGAGAAAAACAAAATAATTTAATAATACAGCATGTCAAAGCTAACATTGTTTTTGTTAGAAAAAATATGCTTTTATCATTTACATCACTGGATTAAAATAAACAGCTAATGTTCAGGTCTAGAGTAACATTTCAGTAATGGATGAAGAGGTCCCAGCTGTTTGGAGAGACATAGCAGGAGCCAACACCAAGGGTTTCCTCCATTTGTTGCCTTAAGAGCAACCCTTCAACATTAGCTGAAGTCCCACCAGGGTAGTCAAGAAAGGCATTTGGGATAATTTCCCACAGCTAGCACATTGCAGGAGCAAGGAGCAGAGGTTTTTATATGCCAGGCTTTCATGCAGTGTGGCCTTTCCTCATTTGTTTTCTGACCTCCTCCATGCAGGGAAGATGCCACCTTGGCATCTCACTTGGCATACAGAGGAGCAACAAGCTGGTGTAGGAAGTCAAGACCCACAAACTCAGCTGCTGCTGAGCTGCTCAGATCTCTACTTATTCCTTTTCTCCCTGAAGGTGGTGGTAACACCAGCTTTGGGAGTTTTTTTGCTATGCAAGCCCAGCCAGCAAGATCTTGGTTCAGAAAACTCTTAACTGCGTGTTTTCTCTTCCTTACCAAAATCTATATGGATATGGGCTTATCTTTGTTAAAATAGAAATTCAAAAATGACTACATTTGTGACTAAAAAAATGCCATTGTCTCTTCTACTGTTTTAGGGGAACAAAATGCTTAATCTAGAATAGCAAGGCACTAAACAATTTTCAGTGCAAGTCTGGGAGGTCTAGAAGTGTGATTCACTCACACTTCTTTTTTTTTTTTATTTTTAAATAACTATTATATATTCCTTCCCATTAACCTCTCTGTTTACCTAGCCAAAGGAAACAAAAAAATAAGCAAGATCCAAAACAGAAAGATTCACTTGTAGGTCTCACTGATGAAAATATCTGAAATATTAATGACATCATTAGCATTTTCAGAACTTTAAAAATTTGAAAGGCATGAGAAATGCTGAAATGATCATCTGCATTTGGTGGCACCTATTTAACCCTGGTAGCACAAACTGCACTAAAATGTGCAGTATGAATCCATAGAGCAGTTCTTTCATTCTGACTTGGGGATGGAAAGGAACTGAAGCCCAGATACTCAAGAACTCCTTCACAGTTACCACTCCATCTTACCAATAAACAATAACATATGTTAAACTGCCAGCAAATAGTGAGAACTGAGAAACCCTGCCACAGCCACAATTTCTCAGGCAGAGAAACTGTCTTGTGGTTAAGATGCTGCTTTTCCTAAACTGCCACAATAAGGTCAGCTTTACCCATGCTGCAGCATCACTGAGCCCACCGCGGATTACAGAAACCACCCAAAAACTGTGCAAACACATAAATGGTTATATACTTGCTCTGCTCTGCCCTGCATAGTGGTAGCAACACTGCTATCCATACTAGTGGTAGCTTGTTTAAAGATTGTAGTGTTATGAATCACAGTCCCAACTTTGCCTGCAGCATGTGTAGACCTCCACCTTAAACCTAATCTCAAGCTCTCTATTTTACCACCTTTTCATATCTGCTTCAGTTTTCCCAACTCCCTTCTCCTGCTTTTTTTTTTTTTTTTTTCTTTGTTCAGGAGGGACCATTTACTTATTTTGAGAAATTCACTCTTTCATGTATTTAAATATCTATTTACTTCCCCAGATTGGTAACTGCAGTGTAAATAACACCTGGGACCAGAAAGGTGTTCTGTTCAACGTCCCTGGGCTGACAGTGCCCTGGCTCCATCAACTAAAGAAAGCTTATTTCAAAGATGAAGCATTTAATGGAGCATTCCCTGAAATTATTAAGCACCAAGCAACCCTTGTCTCCTCCCAGAACCAGTTTTAAAGTTACAATTTAATACCTTAAAGAACTAGAAGCTCAATAACTTTATTGATGAGTTATAAAGACACAGAAACAATACATGATAGTTGTTGGTGACTTCTAATTCCATAATTGCATGAGGTATTACTGACACTGGGAAGTCTCAGGGATATGAGAATAAATCTCAAATAGCTATTATTTAAAGCATCTTTTATTTTCCAAATGCCACTGCAGCAGAGTTTTTCACAGCAATACCATGGTGAATTTTTCCTACAGAGGAGAGGAAAGTAACCTACATCAAACTCCAGTGAAGACAAGGAAGTATGTAGCTGTTTTCAGAGTCATCATATTTAGAAATTCAGTGGTATGACATAAGATCATATATGTCAAAATACCTGTTGGCCAGGCTGTATCTGCTATTTATATTTAGTCAGTCAGTAAATCCAGAACAGATTTGTTGACACAAGTTGAGAAAGTTTCTTCTTAAATGAAAACCTAGCTGTAGATCATGTGCTAAACTAGGAGCATATGTCTTTTTCAGACATTTTCAAAGTGACCATTTTATAGCTGCAGGTGATATTTGTTCTTTTGGTTTTTTTTCCATGTAAATGTCTAACTGTCACTTGTACTTGTGTAGGATTCTGCTTCATCACCAGATACTGAGTTCTGCAGTCTCAACAGATCCTGATTCTCTTTTAGCACCTGTACACTAAAAATCTTTTAATTTACTGCACCTTTCTTTCTGTGCTATCAGAAAAAAAAAGAAACAAAGAAAAAAAAAAGGCATGTTTCACTGATATTCAATAGTTGCAATTTATCTCCCATGACCACCTCAAAATTAGGGAGCTACTTAAAGTTAGTCATACAGAGTCCTCCTAGTGTCTTAAGGAAGAAACACTTCTAAGGCTATTTTTACTCCTTAAGTTAATATAAAACATAATGTGCTAAGGATACCTCCCCTCTCACAAGTTCTTTAGAATGTATTTTTCTGCCCAGAGAAAGCAAGTAAAACTGAGACATTAGTATGCAAAAGTCCTGATTTCAAGGTTCTCCTCACCTGCAAGAATAAGTTGTTCTGATTTATCTAGCTGTTTTTTTAATGCATGCTACCCTCCAGCATGTTACTACATCACTAACTGCACAGTGCTATAAGCCATGAAAAGCATTGCTTTCAACTACCTCCCTAGTAAATTATACATTTATTGTAAATGCTAATAACTTTTGGGAAACTTGCAAAAACATTGTGTTTTTCTAAGTCATTTAGACAAGTTTGTATGTACAGATTGTTATTTTTTATTCAAAAAATAAAGAGCATATTCCTGTGTTTCTATCAGACTCAAAATAAATACTATCTAATGACTAATACAGCTGCAGGTACCTCATATATACAGGCGTACTCAGAAAAGCACCCAAAAGAAATCCGTTCGGTGGCAATCTTCTTTTTGAGTGGAGAAGAGACACCCCTACAGAAGGTACTCCTGTACTGCTGGACTACTTCCTTCACTGAAGATTAAAAAAAGAAAAAAAAAAAAAAAAAAAAAAAGAGCCCCCCTGATCTCTTCCACTCAACGCTGCATTTGTATTACAATCATCACCCTCATGGCTAACAGCTTCTAACAAGAATAGTTACAACTCATCCCTTGGTCAGGAAGAGGTAATAGGGCAAGACACTGAAGATCAACACACAGCTCAAGAACTGGCACTAGAAGAAGGATTTTGGATGTCCAATCCATAGAAAGTATTCACAGGCACAGGACCTGTCTTGACAGATGGATAATTTCCTGAATACGCGGTGTACCTGACCTTTAGGGATCAATCCTGGCACGACTGATAAGAAGGGTGTTAAGCCTAGAGGAGAGGTGAAAAGAACAGAAGAAACTTGATTGCAATCTTCCTGGATACTTCAAGTGTATGGAAAAGGAATGAGATAAACAAGGATACAGCCATATAAGGCTATCAGAAGGCAGGAAGAGGGATATTAAAGGGAAATGAGAACAATATAGGAACAATATAGGAGTGGAAATTACCACAACCAATGTTTTAGAAAATGAAGTTACAATGGGACAGACCAGATAGTTGCCATTCCAGAATTTAAGAACCTAAATTACAGATCCAGCAGCAAATATTTCATACCTCTCTGAGTCTGTGATGATGGATGTAAAAGAGCAAATGTAAGTTTTTTGGTTGAGGGGAAATCTGTCTGGGTCCTATAGTCTGACTACAGTGCTAGAAGAGACTTTGAAATAAATTCTGAACAGTAAAAAGAAAAAGAAAAAAAAGTAAAAGATGTGTTAAATAAAAAGCGAAATGTAAGAGTACATAGGTGTGGTGGTTTTACCCAGCTAGGCAGCTGAGTTCCACTACAACCACAGGACAGGACAGGAGAAAAGAGTTGTCAAGGAAGCTACTAACAAGCTATCCAACTTTCTGGGAAAGCAGGGCTTGGGAGTATTGAAAAATAAATTACAATATGTAGAAAGAGAAGTCAAGTATTTAAGGCATTTAATGTCTGAAGGAAAACGAAGAATAAATGCAGAGAGGATTCAAGAAATTGTTGAAAATTAAGAAAGAACTAAAAAGTTTTAAAATAAAGATTTTTTTTAAGGAATCAGGAGCCATGAAGTCTGAAGGAAAATGGATACTCCCTGTTGGGAGAGAAATGCTGAATAAATCACCAATGAGGTAAATATCAATTATTTTACATCAAGAGTCATTGGGAGGTGCAAGCAATGTGTGATGTTGTGCTAAGAAAATATGTCTGTGTAGGAATATACACTTTAGTGAAGCAAATATGCAGAGGATATACCATATGTCAAAAGGTAAATAAAAAGGTCATTTGTAACCCACCTACAGGGGAACGGGAGCCCGTGATTCAACTTTTTCAAAGTATACAGGTAGACTATACTGAGTTACTTGTTTGTCCTAATTGACCATTTGACTGGATGGGTATAAGCTTTACTGCAAGGGTTAAAGCAGGCCTCAGAGATTGAGTGGGATTTTCAACACCCCCCCCCCCCCCCCCCCCCCCCCCCAGCACCCTTCCTCTTCTGGGAAGGTGGAGTGAATGAACCAGACATAAAAGAAGCAATTAACTAAATTACTGTTAGAAACCCAACTTCCTTGGGTAAAACGCTTACTCTTACAGGTTCAAACAGCACCAAGAAAGGATATAGGAATTTCAGCATATGAGCTGCTGTTCAGATTGCCCTTTCTGGGCAGAAGGGATGAGATACCACAATTCGAAACAAGAGAGTTTTCTTAAGAACTGTATTCTAGGGTTGTCCTCTTCTTTGTCATCTCTCAGGACCTGTGGGCTGTTGGCTCAAACCCCACCTTTGTAAATCCCCATTCATCATCATCACCCAGGAAATTGGGTCCTGATTCGGACCTGGAAAGAATCAACTCAAGCCTGAATGGGAAGGACAATTACTAACCACTGAAACACCATAAGAACTGAGTGAAGTTCTCGAGTGAAGGCATCCATCGACCCTAGTATCTGGGAATTTGTTCCTACAGAAGACTTGTTGGAGGTTGAAATCGAAGAGAAAAATCTCATAGTGGACTCTGAGAAGGATAAAAGCTTAGAATTGTGAACTAACCTTTTATTTTCACAGGTAACTAATGAGTGTGGCTTGTGAGTGAGAGAAAGGACTGGCCTATAGCAAACTGAATTGCTCCCAGGGGGGCTTTGTTCTAGTAGTACATATATCTTATTCTTTGCATTGATAATTATATGGAAACCTACAGGTTAAAAATAATGACAGGGAAAATTCAACTGTTAATTTTATTTCTAGTAATTGTAGGCCTTAGAGAAGGCCTTGGTCAATTGGCAACTTGGAAAAGGCATGACCAGATAATAGGAAGACAGGATACCCCATCCTGTCTATGGGTGACTGTGACATAGTGTTATGTACCATAATCCGTCATGTTTTGATGCTTGTGAGGTATTAACTTGTGGAGATTTAAATGACCGACGAAAAGTGAGAAGAGAGAACAAATAACTGGGAGAGACCCAACAGCCAGATTGAGAATAGCTGTATGGAGATGATCCTCTATTACCATCAGAGAAAGGGAAAAACTCAAGGAGAAAACAGGAGGCCCTCTTTGAAATGCGGTAGTTCAAACATTTGAGATTGAAACAGGGTATGGGGATGTGAATGCCTGGATAGAATGGGTCAAATATACTGTCCAGAGTCTCAACCATAGCTATTGCTATGCTTATGCCTCGGGATGACAGTGCCCTTCCCATGGGGGTGGACCAAGGATTCCCAGGGGATGCGATGTATGATTGCATTGTACCAAGAAAAGACTGCCTGGGGAAATGAGACCTGTAAGTCTCTCTCTTTGCTTTTCCTTGCATGATCTCTACAGCTTGCCTCTCATGGCAGGGTGTGAGTGCTACCCAGCATCTGGGAGAATTTGTTTTGTACTACCAAGGACTTGATGGGAAACTGCTCAAGACTTGGAATCCCCAGGGCAAACCTCTTGTGTTACTGTGGAGGGAAGATCTTACGGTCCACCCTACCATCTAATTGGGAAGACACTTGTGCACTTGTTCAATTAGCTATACCCTTCACCCTGGCATTTGAAAGAGAAACATTGCATGTATCCAGAAGAAGCAAAAGAAGCTAAGGAGTATCATTCGATGATAGAGTGTACATAGATTCTATTGGGGTACCTAGAGGAGCTCCTGATGAACATAAAATCAGGAATCAAATTGCTGCAGGGTTTGAGTCACTGTTCTGGTGGGTAACAATCAATAACAATGTGGATTGGATTAATTATATTTATTATAATCAGCAGAGATTCATAAATTATACAAGGGATGCGATAAGAAGAATCACTGAACAGCTAGATGCCACCAGCAAAATGGCTTGGGAAAACAGAATAGCATTAGATATGATGTTCATGGAGAAAGGAGGTGTGTGTGTGTGTGATACTGGGCAACCATTGTTGCACTTCTATACCCAGCAACACTGTCCCAGATGGCACAGTAGCTAGAGCATTGCAAGGGCTTACCACCCTTGCCAGTGAATTGGCAGAAAACTGAGGAACAGACACTTCCACCGCTGGACAGTTGGAATCTTGGTTTGGTAAATGGAAAGGGATGGTAGTGCCCATATTTACATCCTTGATCATAGCAGCAGGAGTTTTGACAGCCACAGGTTGTTATACTATCACCTGTGTAAGAGGACTAGTAGAGCCGTTAACTGAAACTGCACTATTGAAAGAAAATGACCATGGAGCTACAAGAGTATGATATTAGAGGAGATGGAAAGTAAAGAAAGTGAACAAGAGGAACATCTACCAAATTAGACCTTAGAGAAAAGTTTTGCAAAAATCAACAATTTATAAAGAAGGAAAGGGGGAAGTTGTGGGAATAAAAATGTTGTTTTTGCAGAGTTACATTGTTTAAAGGTAAGGAATGTGGTATTGAGATATGCTTACAGTGATAAGAAAGCTTAGCAGGCGACCTTGTAAAATGCACACAACCAGACTCCTTAGAAAAATTAGGTAAAAATCACGGTGTTAAGTCAAGTCAGATAAGTTAAATCACAGTGTTAAGTCAAGTCAGATAAGTGAAGAAACATTACCACTTCAAACAGTAAAAAAAGTCAAAAGAAATTTGAAAATTAACGGGCCGGCAACTGAAGGCCATGCATTGTCTGTGAAGCATCAGATAGATCGCGAACCTGGATTACCCACTCAGTGGGGAAACAGGGGAGAGTCCTGTCATCAAAAAGTATATAAACTGTGTTTTGGAACTAGTAGGCGCGCTCCTGCTTGTGGGGCGCCTGCCACTGCAATCGCAAATAAATTACTGCTTCACTGAGGTCCTCGCCTGAGCCTAAGTTACTGGCTACAGAGTGTTTCTCACAAGAATGACAGACAGATAGAGTCCATCTGTGCAAACCAGGGCCTCAGCAGTAGTTTCATGATGAGGTTTCCATTTTGAAATCTATCCTCTCTCCCACCATCTCCCACATTGTCCTGTGTATCCATCCAATCCAGTAAGGATTTTCAAGAAGTTATCAAGATCAGAAATATATATACTTTTCTTTTCAAATCTTTAAAAAAGGTTTAAAAACAAAAAAGCAAAATCTAAAATTTCTGTGTTTTCCTGCATGGATAACGCTTGCCGGATTTCATCCAGAAATAGGTGAATATGCTCAACACATTGCGAGAAGGAAATGCTTTGGTAGGTTAACCCAAGGAATGGCCTGAGTGGAATCAGCCCGATCATTATACCTCACTTATGCTGTACCTTTGCTTTACTATCTGTGATCTAAAAATCGCATTTCCTTAAATGACAGCTGTCAAAAATAAGCCAAAAAATCATATTACTGTTCACAACAGCAAATACAAAAGGCAAATATTTTGTTCTGTGTGGGATTACTGCCGTGGGGTTACACTCTACTAAAATATGTCACACAACTGCAAAACCATTTAATTACTAAGAGCAGAATCAAGACAATGGTTGAAAGTGCCATTCACCAACCCAAATTACCTGCAGACACTGAAATAGAAATAAAAAGACCTTTATCTCCAGAAACTGTGCATGCAGCCAAAGAACACTACCAAAGGAAAACCCAGACTCTGGGAATATCATAGCACACCTCTAGGCTCTTTGGGGCTTCTCCCAGACCCCAAACCACCCTTTAAGAACACCAGAGGCTGCAAGCAGGGAACCACAGCACATCCACCCCACTTGGTGCCCCAAGTGATCCTTGCTACTGCTTTTGTAGTACGATGCCATTCAATGCATTAGGGAAAGAAAAAAAAAACAGTCCATATTCTAGCAGACTACAGGGAAATTAAGGAACTAATTTTGAATAACCATGTTTACAAACAGTGGCCCAGTTTACAGAAATCTACGGGGAGCTGAACTTTTAACAACAGTTTTAAATACAGTCAAATAGGTTTCAGAAGGAAAAGCAATAGTTGTCCAGAGATTGTACAGTGTGGGTGGGAGCAAATGGCAGCTCTATAAAGAACGGAGCAGCTGCTGCCAGTTTGGCATAGTTATGCAGTATTTAGCATATATCACCCCTGAGGATGATTATCTTTCTGTCATGAGCATAAAAGATAGATAACTCATGAGCCAGCTGAATCTCTTTCTCATAAGCAGGAGGGAGGTAATGCACTGATAACTCTTTGGAGGTAAAATATATTTATTCTATGGAAATGAGCTTTTATTGTTATGGTATTTGAAAGGGACAGATTTGGTCTGAAATCCTGCATTTTCATTTCTGTGTCTGTTTGGGTTAAGCTTTTTATTATGTCTGCATTATGGCAAGCAATCTAGAGGAGGCAGCAGAAAGAAACATTGGATAAGCATATACATTTCTTTATTAGTCTTTACAGTATAAGTACATGCACCTGTTTTCTTTGGGTAACTATGCAGATGAAAACCTGCCCAAAGAGGAGAGCAGTAGTTGTATAGATGATTCTTAAAAGTTCTGTATTTTGTTCTGGTGTTAAAATAGCTACAAGCAAGACAATTTGCGGTGGAAACCATGAAGTGGTGTAGTTTTCCCAAATCCCTCAAAACTTCTTTTTGCATATTTCACAGGCAATACAGATTTCTGAAAGGGGTGACAGAAGAAGTTCACACTTTTTGTGAGACCCTGACCATTCCACACTGAGCAACACTAACAGCACAGCAGGGCCAGGGGAAGTACTTATTTCAGGACCTGGTAATTCTGAATAAAGTTCGTATCAAATTCATTAGGAGACATTTGATTATTTCACAGGACTCACATAAGACCTGGCCCTAGATAACTTGTTTTTTGAAATTTGAGCAGCTCTGAGTCACCCCCTCATTTATGAAGCTAAAGCAATTTTAACAGAGGATGGTCAAGGCACAGAACTAGCATATATCAGGAATACTGGAGCCTGCATCTCAAACTGCTTGGCACAATCATACTGTTAACTTTCAACCAAGTTCCAAGAGTAGCATCTATAGACAATAACACTGCAGCTAAGTGAGACAGCTACAAGCACCAGTGGGACACTTTTCTTTTTATGGGCAATTTGTTTCAAGTTTGGCTCCTGATCTTCAGGGACCATTCTTTTTTTCTTCAAGGGGAGCATGGGGACTTTAGCCTCCTAACTTGGACACTGGAGTTATATGGTAAGAGTTAGAAAGGAATGAATGGAATTTAGCTGTAACCTTTCTGTTAAGAAAGGTTATTATCTTTGTGTAACCCTAAGAACCCTATTAATTAATTACTCAACGTTCTTTGTTATCTTCCTATTAATCTAAAACTAAATTTAAAAAGAAAAAAAAAAAAGCATATAAATATACAGCTCCTTGACTCATTGCACCTTCACAGCTTCTATAAGCTAGGTTAATATGACCTTTAATACAAGAAAATGTTAAAAATAATCTGTAACTGCTTTGTTCAGAAATTGAATGACAGCTGCTTTTGGGCAAGGAGCAAAGAGAGCTACAGAAAGAAAACTTACTCTTCATTTGCTTCCTTGTTTATTATATACAGCAACACGCTAAAAAAAAATGCTTGTCTGTTGAGCTGAAGCAAACAACAACAACAAAAAAGATGTCCTTAAATTAATAGAGACTGGTTATTCTAACTGCTTGTCCTGGTTTTAGCTAGGATAGAGTTAATTTTCCTCCTAGTGGCTGGTAGGGTGCTATGTTTTGGATTAGGATGAGAAGAGTGCTGATAACATGCTGATGTTTTAATTGTTGCAGAGCAGTGCTTGCACCAAGCCAAGGACGTTTCAGCTTCTCACTCTGTCCTGCCAGTGGGCAGGCTAGGGGTGCAGCAGGACCTGGGAGGGGACAGAACCAGGACAGCTGACACAAACTGGCCAAAGGGGTATTCCATGCCATCTGATGTAATGCTAAGCAATATATAGGGGTGGCTAGCTGGGGTGGGGAGGCGGCTGCTCAGGGATAGTCTGGGCATTGGTCAGCGGGTGGTGAGCAATTGCATTGTGTATCAGTTGTTTTGTACATATTATTACTATTATTTTATTTTCTGTCCTAACTGTCTGTATCTCAACCGACTGGCTTCAGTTTTCCCATTTCTCTCCCCCATCCCAGAGAAGGAAGTGGGAGGGTGAGCGAACAGCTGTGTGGTGTTTAGCTGCCAGCCGGGTTAAACCACAACACTGCTGAGCAGCTTTTTCAACTGCAAGGCTCAGAAAGATTCATCCATACAAAGTACCACTGTCAATCAAAGAAGTTTTATAATCTACATTTGAAATCAATAATTTCCTATGTTCTGTGAAAAGATTTTTTTTTCTTCTCAGAGTTTATAAATTATCCCTATTACAACATTTTATTTATTTTTTTAATTCAAAGACATTTAATTACATTACTGGGAAAGCAGATCGAATGGTATCATAAAAGGCAAATAAAACAAAAGCAACCTGAGTGATGCTCCAGAAAAGCAGGAAAACTGGTCCTACCTGGGATTCAGGTAGCTTCCATAAACCAATACATCTCAAGAGCTCGCATTTCTACTCAATCTTGAAAATGTGCATTAATAAGCACTTAAGTAACTCCTACAGAAATTACAAAAAAAAAAAAAAAAAAAGTATTTTTCATAGTGTCTTTCCTGAATTGTTCCATCCTTTGCAGTTCCTGTAAATATATTTTTTAAAATGCCACTTCAGCTTCTCACTGGTTTGTAATGCCCTCTCTAGCACAGCTGTGGCTGGTAAAAGACCACTTCTCTACCTGCAAAATGGGATGGCAATCTTTCCTTTTGTAGCCTCTAGACATGTTTGTTTGATTGTAAAGCACTCAAAGAAAAGAGTGTTCCTTCTTATTTGCATACATAGTAGTTGGGCATTTGTCTCACTTATTTTTACATTCAGTAGGTTCTGTCTCCCATTTCACAGAGCTCAGACATGTAAAACTTTGTGCTTTTTTCAGGGAGAATAAGTCAAGGCTTTGGGTGAAATGAAGTTAATTATTTTTTCACAAAGCTGCCATTAGCCAAACCAGCCCCTATGTCCCTCACAAATAAATAAATAAATAAATAAACCACTTGCATTCAATATCACTAAAATAATCCATGTGAACATACTTTTGGTTATTTTAGACAGCGTTACCTCCTCTAGTCAGTCATGGGACCTACCAGTGTGACATGAGGAGCTCAGTAGAACAGGTACATGATGCTTGTATGACTCATCAAGGTGCCATTCAAAGAAAAATTGCGGATGAGAGGCTTTAGGGGAGAAAATAGCACAGCAACAGGGCAAGGAGCAGCAATGAAAAGGAGATGTATACAACAGCTTAAAGTTTCCACCTGTCTCGGGTGACAAGAAAATTGAGTAACTTCTAATGCAAGAGAGACATCTCAGGATATCTATCATGTTAGTGGTACTGCTCTTGGGATTTATGAATTTTTGTACTCAGTTGACAACCTGATGCAGAAAGGCATTTATTTTCAAGTAGATACTTAAGTAGATGGTTAACTAGATAGTAACCTCCTGTGGAAGGGAAAAAATATTTCTGCAGAGTTGATTATTGTTTTTTTTTTTTTGGAGGGGGGGCTTGTTTATTTTTTCATTTTCATATTAAAATATTTGATTTGGCTGAAATATTTCAATTTTTAAAATTTTGGTCACTTCAAGTATTAAAACAAATTAACATGAGCTGTCACAATGCCTTAAGTCTTTCCTTGTCTATAGTCCAGACTCACAGGTTAGACCACTTTGCTGTAACTGTGATAATGAACTGGTTCACAAAATTCTTTCAAACCACAAGCACAGATAAGACAGATAAGACACAGATAAGTGGTCTAGCAATACAACTTCACACCCAAGAAGAGAAACAGAGTTCCAGAAGGCAAAGTGTTAACTTACAACGCAAGGTTCAACCCTGAATGTAATGCTGAACATTAACATATTAAATAAAACAGTTCTAAACAGTCTATGCAATGTTTATTTTGGCACTCTTTTGACTTAAAAAAAAAAAACTTATTCAGATGGTAAACAAAAACTAAGACAAATTTTCCCACAGAACAAAATCTCTAATTAATATTAACCTTTTGACGTAATAAAATCTAATTGCTCCTGAAGACTCAAAAGCATACTTTGGTCCTACCTTAAGTCAGCAAGTTGCCCTCTTTATTGTGTACAAATTGCTCATGAGCCCGGTTTCTGAGATGTGAAGAACATTACTAAATCCTGTTCTATTCATTTATTTATAGCACTATAGCTTTAACCAGGCCCAAAGAGTTGTGGTAAATGGAGTCAAATCCAGTTGGAGGCCAGTCACTAGTGGCGTTCCCCAGGGCTCGGTGCTGGGGCCGGTCCTCTTTAATATCTTCATCGATGATCTGGACGAGGGCATTGAGTGCACCCTCAGTAAGTTTGCAGATGACACCAAGCTAGGTGCGTGTGTCGATCTGCTTGAGGGTAGGAAGGCTCTGCAGGAGGATCTGGGGATGGGGAGCAGGATGTGGCCCTCACTATCCACGAAGAAATGGTTGGTGACCTGGTATGGCACTTGGATGTGTACAAGTCGATGGGGCTGGATGGGATCCACCCAAGGGTACTGAGAGAACTGGCAGAGGAGCTGGCCAAGCCACTATCCATCATTTATCAGCAGTCCTGGCTATCGGGGGAGGTCCCAGTTGACTGGCGGCTAGCAAACGTGACGCCCATCTACAAGAAGGGCTGGAGGGTAGACCCGGGAAACTACAGGCCGGTCAGTTTGACCTCAGTAGCAGGGAAGCTCATGGAGCAGATCCTCCTGAGAATCATCACACAGCACTTGCAGGGCAAGCAGGCGATCAGGCCCAGTCAGCATGGGTTTATGAAAGGCAGATCCTGCTTGACGAATCTGATCTCCTTCTGTGAGAAAGTGACGCACTGGGTGGATGAGGGAAAGTCTGTGGATGTGGTCTACCTTGACTTCAGCAAGGCTTTTGACACCGTCTCCCACAGCATTCTCCTCAAGAAACTGGCTGCCCTAGGCTTGGACTGGTGCACGCTTCATTGGGTTGGAAACTGGCTGGATAGCCGGGCCCAAAGACTTGTGGTAAGTGGAGTCAAATCCAGTTGGAGGCCAGTCACTAGTGGCGTTCCCCAGGGCTCGGTGCTGGGGCCGGTCCTCTTTAATATCTTCATCGATGATCTGGACGAGGGCATTGAGTGCACCCTCAGTAAGTTTGCAGATGACACCAAGTTAGGTGCGTGTGTCGATCTGCTTGAGGGTAGGAAGGCTCTGCAGGAGGATCTGGATAGGCTGTACCGATGGGCCGAGGTCAACTGCATGAAGTTCAACAAGGCCAAGTGCCGGGTCCTGCACCTGGGGCACAATAACCCCAAGCAGAGCTACAGGCTGGGAGACGAGTGGTTGGAGAGCTGCCAGGCAGAGAAGGACCTGGGAATGATGGTGGACAGTCAGCTGAATATGAGCCAGCAGTGTGCTCAGGTGGCCAAGAAGGCCAACAGCATCCTGGCTTGTATCAGAAACAGTGTGACCAGCAGGACTAGGGAGGTGATCGTCCCCCTGTACTCGGCTCTGGTGAGGCCGCACCTCGAGTACTGTGTTCAGTTTTGGGCCCCTTGCTACAAGAAGGACATCGAGGTGCTTGAGCGGGTCCAGAGAAGGGCAACGTAGCTGGTGAGGGGTCTGGAGAACAAGTCCTACGAGGAGCGGCTGAGGGAGCTGGAATTGTTCAGCCTGGAGAAAAGGAGGCTCAGGGGCGACCATATTGCTCTTTACAGATACCTTAAAGGAGGCTGTAGCGAGGTGGGGGTTTGTCTGTTCTCTCACGTGCCTGGTGACAGGACAAGGGGGAATGGGCTTAAGTTGCACCAGGGGAGTTAGGATGTTAGGAAGAACTTGTTTACCGAAAGGGTTGTTAGACATTGGAACAGGCTGCCCAGGGAAGTGGTGGAGTCACCATCCCTGGAAGTCTTTAAAAGATGTTTAGATGTAGAGCTTAGGGATATGGTTTAGTGGGGACTGTTAGTGTTAGGTCAGAGGTTGGACTCGATGATCTTGAGGTCTCTTCCAACCTAGAAATGCTGTGATTCTATGAGTCTGTGATTCTGTGATTTTACTGCACCAATATCACTGGCTGAGTCAACATAACAGAAAAAGTTTTGTACTTAACCTCTGGATTATTGTACTTTATCTTGGGATATTTATCCTGCTCTTAGTCCAACTATTTTCAACTTGTCACATAGAACTGATGAAGAGTTTAGGATAGACTTCCACAATTCCTATGTTTTAGATTGTCATTTACGATTTATTCTGTTTGAAAATCATAAGTGAACCATTATTTCTGTACTAATTTCTGCTGTCACCATTGTAAATATAGAGGTGGACAAGTACATTGAGCCCTGTTTGGAAGAAAACAAAACAAAACAAACAACAAAAAAAAACACATTCTAATAAAATAATGCTGATGAATCATAGAAAAATGGGATTATCCCATAGCGGCATAATCAACCATACTTATGCCATTCCCAAGATACATTTTCTAGTATGTTCAGAAAATACCAGGGATGAAGATTTCGCAAACTCTTACTCTTCCAGTTACCACCCTGCACATATTTAAAAAAGGTGTTCCTGACATTCAAGTTTATTTTCCCACCAAATTTGATTTCCAGCAAACTACCCATTTCAGTCCTGCTTGTATTATCTACCTTCTACATTCAGCCCTACGTGGGAGGGATGAGTTTTACTTCATGATATTATGCAATGGAAAGCACTATGAGAACATGAGGATTCTACCATGTTTGGTGGCTGCAGACTAAAGGAGCACACTCAGCAATTACCAGACAAGTGTGTTTGGTTTTGATGCAGGGTTAAATTCTTGCAATATTTTCTTCCTTGCTTTCAGTGTCCAAAGCTGGTATCAACAAGAAAGCTTCAGCTCTATATCATAAGGATATAAAATGGTAGTTAAATGATGTAGCAGTTCAACCACAAAAATGTCATAGAGGATGGTCCCCATCCAGTTCTAGACAAGCCGATGTTCCTCACCAGTAGTACTCCAGACATTCAGATACTGAAAGGTGATGGCCAGGAAATTCACACCTACACATACACAAAGGGGGAGGACACCACAAAACAGTAGTGAAATAAAGTCTACAGACTCTCTACACAAGGAGTATACTGAATTCCTGGTGCTTAACAGTTCCTCACATGAATAGAGATGATTTTTAGATGAGAATAGTTTCTCTGATTTGGAAGTGAGTCAAATGAAACTGATTTAAGGTGTCTTTTATTCAAAATAAGAAAGTCCTTGCATGACTTTTATCTGGTTTAATTAATCTGATTTAAATCAATTAGCCTAGACTAATGTCCCAGAAAAGACAAGCTCAAAACACAAGTTTCACTGAATCAACAGTTGTAGTAGAACAATAAAAGTAGTTGATCTTAAATATACACAATGGTAATCCTGCTAAAATTTATTATTAATGCTCACATACCTAAAGTTAAGCTCAAGTTTAAATGCTCACATACAGCAAAAGTGGAAGAAAAAAAGTGAAATAGATATTCTAAATGAGCGTAAAATAGAACTGCCATCAGACAAATGAAATATCAATATTGCTTTGTAAAGAAAGTGTTATTTAGAGTGAGATGGAGCAGTTCCATTAACACGTGAATAGGTCCTTCATGACATTACACTGGTTAAATGGAAAAAGTCACACTAGTAAAAGTTAATGTGCACTCTCCCATTTTAAACTTGAGCCATGTTGCTTCAGTTTGCACTGTTAATTAGTTCACATGCAGGTGTCCCCTCTAACACTCAAGTTGGTTTGTCAGAGTTATACTTGCACCAGCTGGACGTTACCTTCTCCTAACTACTGTAGGAGTCATTTACGTCTTCTGAAACAACTTGGTCTGTGTCTCCTTTAAAGATACTTAGCCTACTTTAGGCAAATTCAGCCTTAGAGTGAGTTACCTTAAATATTCAAATTATCCAGTTTAGTGCAGACATTTTTGCCTATAGCAGGATAGGGCACTTTTCCACAAACCTTGCAAGGGTGCAGCAACAAGAACCTCAGAGCAGAAACTTTTCTACTAGCAAAACAGACGTATGAAATGAAGAATAGGTTGAGCTTTTTGAGGAAGTGGATAATGGGCAAAAAGTAGCAAGATAAGAATGATGTTGGCATTATTTTTGCTGTGTCCTGTCCTAGCTGCGCTCAGCTGAAGGGAGGTAGTATCTTAGACTTCCTTGCATTATCACTGCCCTGTGTCACAGAAGTGAAAATTTTGTCAGACCTACCAATCCATTGTATAACAGCCTTTTCCAGTCCAGGTCATTCTGACTGAATCAAATTACACCAGAAAGACTTAGCAGTGAGTAGAGGTTAAACACTGGAGGCTGGAGGGAATAGTGTCTTCACATGGCACAGCTACAGCTGAAAGAGGACACAAGAACACAGCCTAGCCAAGCAAGGGGAAGCTAGAAATGGACATAAAATCACAGTTATGCAAATGTTTCTGTGTTTTGTGTTTGTTTGTGTTTGTTTTTTTTTTTTTTTCCCAAGAAACATCCTCAGAAACTAGCTTACTATGAAGAGACAAAAGTGCTCAGCACAAACCTCTTAACTAAAGCACAGAGCACAGTGCAGAACAGCATAAACTATTGTAAACCTAACCAAACTTTAGTCTTCCAGCTGCTTGTCTTCTGCCTTTTCCTTTCCCACAATGACAGCAAGAGCTGCTGCCAGCTGTGACTCTTTACAGAGTGGCCAAAAATACCCACATTTTTGTCCCTCCCCTCATTTCACCCAGCTTGACTGCCAGTTAGCACTACTCCTATGCAAAAGCTCTTAAGCCTTCTAGCTTCCATATGGAGTTTTGCTTCTGATCTTCCCCTGATATTATATCCAACTTCACTTTTTAGTTTTACATTTTGCATCCTCATCTCTCTTAGAAGTAGTCACTTGTCTTAATGTGCAGCAAAGTAAGGCATCTATAGCATGACAGCAAGAATCAAGCTTTAAAAGCTTCTTTAACAGTTATTAATGCATTAGTTTTCAGCACACACAGACACAACACTGTGTCTTTGGGCATGATCCAGCTGCCTAAATACAGTTATCTAGCCATTGCAGATTTTTGACACTAACTTGTGTTAGGTGTGCACATCTCTCTGACCTCCTTATTAATGCATGCTCCAAAGCAGAATAAGTAACACTGGAAGAAGAGAAGTGGCAAAAGGAGCAGTTTAAGGAAAAGGAAGCACTCTCTAGCTTACAATAACTTATATTGTCCTTTCCTCCAGTACAGGGAGTTTATTTTACGTATCAGTCCCCTTTAACCACAGAACAAATATCAAGCAGTGAGAAAATGAGAGAAAGCAAGTTGAAGATGCTAAAGAGTCTGTGGAGAGAGGAAAGCCAAACTTACTGAGAGCTGAGGACAGCAGTTCTAGCATGATTAATACATGCAAAGTCTTAAATGTAAGTGCTGAGGGTATGCAATGAAATTGAGCAGTCTAGGGAAATCAAGCAGGACCCACTTTGCACCATCGGAGCCTTCCTCTAGAGTTTCATTTTCTTGTTTACCACTAGCAAAATCTTTTCCTTGGTCTCAGCACTTTCCCTTGGTTTTCTCACATAGCTACTCCTGCAGCTTAGGTGCGGCAGATCATTTTGAAATTCATCCTCCTCGGTGCTTGTGGGTGTAGCTTGTCGAAGATCACAGCTTTGACACACAGTACATGACCGGTGCATATCAACATAGGATGAGTGAGAAGTATCTTCCACTAGATTGCTAAACCATGCAAATACCAGCTATGCTTATTTCAAGCCTGGTCTCTGCAGTTCATCTCTTGGAAAGAAGAGGCACTTCAGAAAAAAAGGATCCTTGTGTAGGTAGCATACCCTCACTAACAAAACTTCAGTATACCAACAAAATGACAGTTTTGAACTGGGCTGATTAAAAATTGCTAGAAGCCTGTTAACTTAAAGATCAATTTTTTTGCATGTAGAAGCTTTAAGATTTTTCCCATTTATTTACAAGGGTAAGGCTTCCATTCCAAAGACACCAGGGCAAAAATAAATAAATAAATAAATAAACAAACAAACAAATAAATAAATAAATTATATTGTCTTGTAATTTTTTGGTAATAAGGGGCAAAACCACCTAGCAGAACACTCACTTAAACCTCTTAAAACATCATTATTTGTACACAGTTCCAAATTATTTCCTTTGTGAGCTAGTTTATCCTTAATAGAACCAGACACTCCTAAATGCTCTGCTGAAACACTATCAAGGTACAGAACTAATAAAGATAATTACCCTTGCAAAGTGGAAAGTACTTCTGAATGGACTCATTGAACCATTAGAGTCTATCTGTTGCAGAACACTTTCTCAAAACGGATAAAATTGTTACAAAAGACAGGCTATCAGAAAAAAAAAATAAAAATGTTGTATGATCTTCCAAATCATGGTTTAGACCAGGAGCTAAAAAGGCATTATGGAATATCGTGCAAGTATTTACAGGAGTTTAAATACAGACAGCCCATGTATCTCTCCAGACAGAATAAATAAATAAATTTATGAAAAGCTAATCAGCTTGCTTTATAAACAACTCCCAAATGAGAGAGAAGTGTGTATCAGTATTTTTCAGATTGTCCTTGCATACTAGAGAAAACTGTCATTGGCTGATTCGCAAGCTATTAACAATGACCTCTAGTAGTCACATATTGCAAAGAGATGCCATCACCTGTCCACCAACTCCTGCGGCCCCTGTCAAGGTTGAATCCATTTCCTCCTCCTTCATGCCTGGCAGGTTGTGTTTTTCTCACTTTAATGGTGACCATTGAATGTGACGGATGTCCTCTCCTTCCTTGTTTTGTCACTCATTCTGCTTGAACTGAAGTTGTCACATGGGAAGAGCAAGTGCAGCCTGATGTATGGTACATTTAATATATGTGGTGGTCTAATCTTCAGCTGGTATGAGCTGCCTTAACCTCACAAAAAAAATGGAACTAAAACGCTTTTAATGCCAGCTGACAACTGACCCATCTTCTCTGTAATTATTCAAAGAAGCCAGGTTTGTAAACAGAGGTGAACTATTTTAATGGACCAACTGACAGAGGTGGATAAATTGGACAAGTTTTTAAGCTTCTTCTGGTTTTCTCCTGCTTTTACACTGTTGCCCCCACTTGCTATTCTTTTGATTAAAGTTGAAGGTTTTTTGTTTGTTCTCAGTGAATTCCAGCCCACCCAGCTGTAAATGTAACTTGCACCTCAATTAAGGATCGCTTCTAGGTAACCAGATCATTTTCTAAACCTGGAAGCATGTCTGTTAGTACATCTGCAGTTTTTTTTTTTTTCTTTTCTTTTTCTTTTTTTTCTCAGTCTAGTCTAAAAAAAGTACAAAGAACCTTGTACAAAAAAAGTACAAAGAACCTTCTTACAAAGTTTCTTTCTCTCTTCAGCAATCATGACTATTGCATGACTACCAGGAGAGAGGATGTCCCTTTATGCTTTTAGAACATTAACTGACTTACACTGCATGCTACAGTAACTGCAACTTCCAACTTCAGCAAGGAAAGAAGGAAAATGACCCTACAATTAAAAAGAGGCATTATAAAAGTAAAATGCACATAAAAACAAACAAACAACAACCTAAAACACCCCCAAGAAATGCTGTTAACATTTTTCTACTTGTGATTTTGAACTGCACTGACCAATGTTGCTGTCAGAATTGACTCAGCTAGTCCTTGTAAAGTTTTCCTTTGTTCTGCATATGTAGGTGAAGGAAAACTCTCCACCCACCCACCTGACTCAGTTAGGAGCTTCTTGGTTCATTCTATGGCTCTTCAGTTTCCTTTTCTGCCAGCCTAGGTGAAAATGGGAAGAGATACATTCCCCCAAGAGACGCAAAGAGTGCGATATGTGCCTCCAAACTGCACATATCACTATTGTGTACAATACAGAATCAAATTAGTACCCCATATTTCTTGATATAAATGGTCCATTCACTCATCTTGATTATTTTTTTTTCTTTTGCAGAAGAGAAAAATCTGAAGGAGAGAAGATAATGCAATCTGTCCCTGTTATACACACACATACACTTCACATCGATGCTTGGAGCCCTGCATTATCCAAAGCTATTAAGTAGAAGCCTGCAACTGTAGTCAGTCTTGCAAAAAGAGTTAGAAATTCTGTACTCTCTTTAAAATCAATTTACCACTGTGCTCACCATGGTCTCTGGAGAGAGACATTAGGCCAGACTTGGAAAGGTTATTGACTCATTGTTTCTCCAACAATGGTTTTCAATTATAAACAAAGTCAGTGCTCCATTCTGCAAATCCTTACTTGTGACATGTACACACATGCGTTAGTACACAGAGGGTGAATGGAAAGGATTACAAAATAATTTATGAGGTCCTGTCGACTTTACAGGGGTCAGGGACCTGACTTTCAGGTTTCCAGGCTATGGCCTTCAGATATGCAATGTCCTTTCTTCACAGAAGAGAAAGGGAGAAAACTGGATCAATGTGATTAAAATAAAGCAACAAATGAATCAAAGTGGACTGTAGTCTCAAGGGTGTTTGGGAAAGAATACTTCATGCTGTACACTGGATTTGCTTAGAAATGTCATTTAGCTGGCTTTTTCCAAAAATGAGGAGTAATCACGTGGTTTGTATAGCTGGGGATAAAGAGGCCTGTTCAACAGACAAAGCACAGCCTTGCATCCATTGTTATTGTATCATACTCTACTAGTGCCTATGAGGTGCGTGGCCCTTTACAGAGAAGTGGCAACAATGCTGAATGATACACAGGGTTTAAATTAATCTCTCTGCCACAACAGATGAGAGCAAGAAAGCGTGGGTTTAGTATCTAGGATAACAACAACATAAAAAAACTTTTCTGCAAATGTTGTTATTTGGCACACTCCTTCTCTGCTTGCCAGGGATACCTGTACAAGAAATAGGCAAGGAACGGTTTATTTAAGAAGGATTTGGGAGACAAGGAGAGATGCATGACAGGTAAGATGCAGGAACAGGGACAAAATCTCATAAAGCCACTGAGTGAAGCATATATATGAGGAGAAAAGATCGAAACAGAAACTTCCAGCAAGGAAGTAGGACTACACAAGTGTCAGGGCTGGGGAGCCAGGGGGAGACACTAAGGACGGGGTAGCATTAGTTAGGGAAGTGACCTTATCTCTACCATAGTTTATGATGTTGGTAAAGGTTTGACGTGACAAGGCCCTTCCTTTCAGATGAAAGAGATCTGCAGTGCATGGGGACACTCATCCCACAACAGCAGCAGAGACAACAACCAGGAAGACAGGTGTGGAGGACTCCTGCAGTCTTTAACTCAAATGATGGGATATATCTTCTAAAAGGTGACAGGTATCCTGCACTCATTTCTTTCTGAGTGCTTGCCACATATTGAAACAAGCTTAAGAGGGAAATGCATTAACACTAAGATGATCATAGATAGGTGAAATTTTGTTACTTTAAAAGCCAAAGGCAGCTGAGTTGGGTTGTAGAGGTTGCCCAAACCACAAGATCACAGTGTAAAGCAGTAAGGAACAGGACCAAAAAAACAAATGGTGTAAGAAAAAACAGAGCTCCTGGAAGAAACAAGTTCCTGGACTAGTAAACACAAACCAGTGGGGAAAACTGTGAAGAAGTTAGGAGGGGAAGCAGGTACTGGGTGACACCCCTTCTCTTCTGATGGCTGCAGCAAAGCACTGGAAATTCCTTCTGAAGCACATAGGCCTCTTCTGAAGAGACTTCCAAAAATCCTCCCTCAAAACAAGTTCCCCTTAAGCAAGATATCCCACAGAACTGGTGCTTTCAGTCTTACATACTGCAAGTATAAACATGAAAAAAGGAGGAAGAGAAGAAAGATGACACCAAGCTCTTTTCAGCATTTGACCTAACCAAGGAGGAGCAAAACCATATGGGACTTCATGAACTGTCGTAAGAAGAGGGACACTTTCATTAGAAGAAATCAACATCTTTCCTCAGAGACTGGTTAGATGGTAGAAGAAAATTCCCATAAAATGGTTTAATAAACAAACTCATAGTGAAATACTATTGTTTCTATCACTCCACGGAGCGTAATGATGTCAAACCTATTCCAGAGACAACTGGAAGTTTTACTTCAGTGTCTCACCAGCTTTGCAGAAAAACAAAATCAGTCCAAAAATTTCCCTTGGCAATTAAAAGGAGGGAAGGGAGATGTTGGTGGGCAGAGAGTCTTGCAACTACAAGATGTTAAATAAATAGATGCAACTTCTATGTTGTTAAGATTCCAGTGTATGTTGTCTGTATGGTTTAATTAACAATTAATATCCACCCCGTTTTGCTGCTAATGTAATCTCAAAAGCACCACACTAATTCCACTTTGCAGATTTTATGGTTATATTTTAAATTAAAATATTCTGAGTATACATGTACTTAGCTACACGTTCAGTGTGGATTTAATAAGATGATTATAGGTCCATTAAGTAGCAATTGATTATTAACTCTTTGCTGACCTACAGATGTGAATTGACAAGAAGGGTGTATTCTAGAAAAGACTATCTACCCAATAAGCTAACTTCTTGGCTGACTCCTCCATATGTCAGGCTAAACCATTTTGCCATTCAGAAGGGAACACAGGAACAACTCTGCACCCATTATCTTCACTGAACAAAATGTTTTAGTATATGATTGTTTCATATTGAAGAATGGGGAGTGACTTCACTGGGGAAAAACTATATTAAAATACATTAATAGCAATGACAGTAATATCTCCTTCCATTTTGTCAATCTTGCAAACATGATTGGAAAGGCCCTCTCTAACCTGCATTCAGCAGGTTAAAGTGCAGGGAGCAGAAGTGCAATGGAAAGCCAGCTGGAGGCGTGTGATAGTACAGTTCAGTGCCAGCTGCAAACAGGAGCAGGGCTCTACCCACACTCAACTGCCAGTGGGTTGCAGGTTTAGTGACAAAAGACAGGCAAAACACTGGTTTAAGGTAAGGGTTTTACTGTGGTGCACTCAGGAGTGGGACCCATTACCCAACCTTCATCACTGCCCATCAGCTTCAGTTCACGTTCTCTGATTCAAAGAAAAAAAAATCCACTCCAATCTTAACACCCCTACTTTGCTGTCTTTGGACCCCTTTACTGTTCCCTTTCAATGGGAAAACACCATTAAAGAAGGCTGTTCTCAAAAATTTTTGATGAAGATGGTTTAGAGATTACTAGTTCTATCATTCAGGGAACTCCATTATTGTGTGATGCTAATGCTTAGCAGGGTCCAAAGCTTATTCATCTCTGTCACTGATTAAATCAATTTAAAACCAAATTGGTGACATCTTAGGAGCATTCCCCAGGTCATAAAAATATGCCCCGGTAACCTGAGTATTCAGCAAGTGTTTGAAGAAACAAGGTATTTACATTGCTGGTAGCTGGAACTCTAACATTTCACCGTTCAGATGTATTACATGGTTCAAAGCAGCTTATTACCAATGCCAGTTGTGTTCTGCAGTTAAAATGAGATGAACTCATTTACGCATCTTACTGCAAAAATTGAGTAGCTAATGAGATAACAAACAAACCAGTTGCACTGAAAAGAAGACACAATAACCACAGCTTCCTGAAGCCCCACTCCCAAACCCTGCTACATTTTCCCAAGGCTTGACGTATTCAGTGGGAGTTGAGGGGCATGTAGAGTTTCTACCAATTAGTTGAAGGGCTCTCCTATAAGTTTCCTGATTTGTAATTGTAATTTGTAATTTCCTGATTGTAATTGATTGATAGTAATATTGATTACTAGTTAAACCTGTGCAGCACCAATTTCTTTTGTCCTGTCTCAAAAAGAAGCCAAAGAAACAAAACCTTACCTCTGTGCACCTCATCACCTGAGTGATGAGGTGCACATCACCATCCTCATAAACTGCCCGTTCCAACCCACAGACCTGAACTTGGGCACCAGCGTATCACACTACTAATGGAATAATCAAGCCCCTCACACCTAATAAAGTACAACTTCATTAACTTAATTCAAGTAATTCCCTAGTGCATGTGCAATTCCTGAGCTCAGTTATAATGACTTTAATAAGGAGAGCAAATCTCTTGCTTCTTAAATGCCAAATATGCTTTTTCTTTAAAGTTTTTCTTCTACTTTCATTAACAAGCTCTCTTTCCAAAATAGCTGTGTACATGTAAACAGTGAACTCCGATCAGCATATCCAATTAAACAACCTCATGCAATCACAGCATGCCGTGGGATCAACAGTTCAGAGATGTATTTTGAGATTACTTGCACAACACCTAATTTCTTCCTCTCAAATTGAATAAAAGATCATTTTACATTCCAGATAAGTTAACTAATTTCCAGAATATTCTTCTTAATTGTTCCAAAGACAATATGCAGGACAATCATCCTAATGTGCTAAAAGACAGTGCAAAAATACTGCTTATTCTTTTCATTTCACTGCCAGGGCTTGATGAACTATAACATACTTATTTTATACACTTTAATAAGAGGAAAAGAACAGGAAAGCACTGGATCTAAATGTGAAATTTGCGATCACAATCCAGACCCACATTTCATGGCTAGCTCCACTCAAGGCTCTGGATCAAACTAAAAGTCTAGTCCCCTGTTTCCAGACTCAGGAGGTTTTCTGCATCCCAATGAAAGCAAACACACACACACACACAAAGTATGCTTTCCCTTCTAAAAGAAAACAAAACAAAATCCACCACCAAAACTTAAATAACCAGCCAACATTGTAAACATATTTAATCCAAGTAGAGGTCCTGAATTTAAACATTATTGTTAGAAGAAACCACCAGTGCTTTTAGTATCCTCTTCTTGGAAAAGAGGATTTTTTCCAGGTGATCTGACAAACAAAGGAAACTGAAAAATATCTTTACTTTGTTTTGGGCTTTATTTTGTACATTGTGGATATACCGTAACACCCCAATAACCTTCTTTGTGTCACACTTCAATAAACTTGGCATCTGCAATAAAGCTCAGGTTATGCTTTATTTCTATTAAAACGTGATGTGATCCTGCTCTCAGGATCACATCAGCCAAACTCATAGACTAGTATTGCCAATGTGTCTGCTCTGCTATATACAGTAAGTCGGATCGATAAACACTCCCCTGTCATTTTTTTTACATTTCCATCAAAGACAAGATGCACGCTGCTTACAGTGTTTCTTAAGAAAAAGGGCTTAGACAAAGAAATCCTTCCTTAATTAGCCGCAGTCTTGCTTTAGGCATTAGCTTAAGTAAAATCCTGTAGAAAACACCTTTGGGCCCAATATTCTGCAATAGCCCCTCTGAACTCGGGAAGCCACATCCTCAGCTAAGTATAAATCACCACCATTTCACTGACGTGAGCTGAGCTAAACGAAAATGCAGAAGCTGAGAAGCTTATCCCAGGGGGCTGCTGTACTATAAGTTAGGGTGCATAATAGCAATGAAAAATGAGAATAGGAAGGCTTGACTTAGGTTTTCTCCATGCTTGTCTGCACATATTTTGCAGGTCCATCAGTCTCAAGAGTCTTAAAGTTTAAAGGCTGTTTGAAAGGCTTCTTCTAGATTTGGTTAACAAGCAGATTGGACTTTAGCACTCAATGCCTTTGAGTAACGTGAAACAGCCTCAGTTTGAAATGAATGAATAAATAAACAAAGAAATAATAATAAAAAAAATGCAACCTTCCTTTTTGACTAGAATGAACATTTTTCTCCCTCAACACAAGATGTCATCCCTTCTATACCATCCTCAGATGTAGAGCCTACTCTTCCACAATCCTATAACAAAAAAAACAAACAAACTGAGACTTGGTACCAAAGTGTTTCAGTGGGACAGAATGAGTGACATGCACCAGACAATGGTACTTAAGAGGTATGATCTGAGTGTTAAAGACCTCATTGACATTCATTTGCATAATTTTGTATGTAGGCTCATCACTCATAAGCACAGCAAACTCTGCAACTGCATATCAACATTTACGTAGTGCTACCTCATCCTACAGAATCATAAATGGTGCATTAAAGAAATATGTCGTGTCTGCAATAATGCAGCATGCAAAAATGTTATTTTTAATTTAGCTCCCTGGTGTGTGGTATGAATGGCTTTTATTTACATAACCTCTCCACACCTGGAACCCTTCACTCAGGGTACCTGGTAGGAAAATCATGTCAGTGATTTTTGTCAGGAAACAAAACCTGTCAGTGATGGGCTCCCTAAATTATTTTATTCAAAGGCTGTACATGTGTAGAGTGACCATTTGGTACCACAAGTTCACTCGCAGTAGCCACACAAGTATGTCCAGTGATCATTTCTAATACAAAAGTAATAAAAATAGAGTTTGCGCTGCTTTAATGGAATATATAAAATGTGACCATGACTGAGGTTTCCAACAGAAATTTGGAGTGGTAGACATCATTACATAGGGAAATAATGAAACTTTGCCTAAAATACTGTATAATTCTTTGATCACTCATACTAGTGAGGGCTAAAGGAGATATGATTCCTGTCTATGAACTATACCAAGAAGTGAGAAAGGACAGGAGGGAATGAAAAGAATTAATCAAAAGAACTATGTTGGTACTAAAACTAATAAGTACAAAACTTACTAAAGTAGGGTTGGGTTAGAGAAATGTGTCCAACCCCCAGAGCTACAAGATTTTTAAATAGTAATGAAGACAATATAACTAAACACATCTTAAAATGGAGTGAGGGGGTTCTGTATAACATCAAATCACAGAGCAGTCTGTGAGGCCATGAAAACCATCATTTAGGCACATAAATGGTATGAAGGATATTGATCTAAGTAGTGTATTCCAAGTCACAGAAGGTGTTTGTAGGATAGCTGTAAAGTGAACTTCTTTCCCCTCTGTCTGACCTGTTCCCCTCTGTTCACCTTTCTGATCTCTATCGTGCTTTAGTCTCAGATTATGTTCTTCACTTAGAAGAAAATAAGTTACACATTAGTGGTACACCTGTATTTATGTGCCCTTGAAATGAGAGCAACACAAGCAGAGGGGAAGATGCAAATACAAAAGAGAATCAGAAATTATGGATTAAGAAAGCTCATTGACACTGCAACATTCAAAATGCAAGAATGATTCAAGACCATCAGCCCCTGGAGAGAAATCACATAGCCAACATTCCTATTCAATCAGAAAATTGTAGTGTTGCCAGTTTGATTTATAAAGTTTAAGAAATAAGGAAATAATAAGTACTTATGTTCCTGAACAAGGAAAATTGTGCCTGAGGAAATGTAACTTTCTGATGCACAATGTGGGGAAAAATACAAGTCTTGCTCTGAATGCTGTATTCCAGTCTTCCTTACAAGGACTTTACTTTTCTCCTGGCCTTAGATGTCATGTTTTCTGCAGGTGGGATGAGCAGAATCAGACTTCCCATACCAATAGTTTTACCAATAAAGCAGTAGGGAATGTACTACGCTCCACAACATGAAGCAACACCTCTCCTATTGGGACAAGGCACTCTGTGAGTTCTTTAGCAAGGCTTTGTTGGTGCATTGTTCCATTGGTTCAATAAATACAACCAAGTATATAAGCTGGAACTTCTCTTAAGATATTTGAGTTGAGAGTATGTTGTGTAAGAATGAGGGCACCACCAGCAGTGTTGATAACAGGGCAGAGGGGAGCCCTGTACTACACGGTTAATTTGGATGAAAGGATTCACTTTTGACAGACTTGGAGGAAGACAGATAAAGGAAGGTCAAAACAGAGCAGTGGAAGGGACTCCATGGTGGCTCATTTTTTTCCTCTGCAGAAGGCCTGTCTTGTGCTTGTTGTCCTTCCCAGAAACACAGGCACAGTTCTGCAGATCATGTTGTTTTACACACCTCCTTCTCTTCCCTTACGCTGCATATAACCAGTGAAGACTTGAGGATTCAGTGAACCCAAACCTGAAATTTATGTATATAAATATTAGAGCTAAAAAGTGATTTTATATGCCTCCTAACTTACAGCCTGCTGAGCAGGCACTGCTCCTGTTAAAATGTTTATTAACATGCTCTGCCAGGATATCCAGGAGGTATTTTTTCTATTCCTGAGGTCACATTCTTTGTAACTGTGCTGCCAGACAGCAAGATTGGCTGAAAGCCTGTAACTGTCATGTCTGAATTCATAGGCTCAAATATCTTGCAGATGAGGATTTCAAGAGCAGGTGGTCAGCTTATTAAACCCTGATTCGCGTCAGCAAGCCTTCTTCTTTCTTGCTGTATTTCTGCCTGTTCCCTCCTCCCCAGGTCTCTGGGATGGGGATGAGTGTGCCTAGCCCTTTGAAAGCATACCAAATGTACTCTTTAATGCCTGTGGTCCAGACTCTCACCAACAAAAATCTGCAGCTGTCCCAGAGATGATGAGGTAGGCTTAGGGCAGGGGATAGCCAGCTCTGAAACTGTTACCTCAATTTACAGGACCATAATCTACATGCAAACCAGCAGAATGGCAGGTAGAAGAGGAGAAGGGGAATAAGAAAAAGGTAGATGAGAAGAGGCCCCCAAAACACATGCATATTTTATCCCCTCCTCCCCTCCCCCTCCCCTTTCATTTATTTTTCCTCCGAAGTATTCAGGATTGGCCACCATGACTGATGGTGACCTATAAACAAGATCATGCTGAAATTACAATGACTGGCAATTTTAGATAGTAATTAACAGCAAATTGTTATTATACAACCCTCTGTGATACAAATGTGTTTATGGCCAAAAACACAGACACACAGGATGGCACACACTAGAAGCTGAACTGGATGCACAAGGAAACTGGAGAGGTTATTGAAGGTCCGGTTTATCTGATTTCATGACTCCTAGGATGCCTAGGAGTCTGTCTGCATGTGCACAGATAGAGAGACTTCTATATCTTTACAGTTTTAGCTTTCAGGTGTTCTCTTCTTAGCTTTCAGGTGTTCCAAACCAAGCTAACTGCAGGGGGAGTTCAGTGAGGGACAGAAAAAAAAAAAACTAAAAGCTTCCTCACTGCTTTTCATCCTCAATATAAAGCTTAACAGGCCCCAACTGGAATTCCTCCATCAAGTGCAAATACTTTGCAAATACTTAGTTTGCTATCCTTTTACATTTACTGCAAACTGCTCAGGGATTAAATGCTATGTACTCTTTTGTTTTCAGAAAGCTGATTACAAAGAAGCCAAGATACATTTCACAGAGCTCTGAGAGCATTAGATGAAAGTCATAAAGTCATTACAGGCATTAAAATAATGAACCTGTTCCTCATTCTTAAATTTTGAATTTTGTATATATTTTTTTTCTTCTTCCACCCCCTCCCCCGGTTGGCTTTTTTTTTTTTTTTTTTATGGGGCTGGATCTTCAAAAATTTTGAACAAGTCTGAAAATAACACACAAGTCTTTCCCTTTCCTAACTTTGCAAACACTCCATCTCTCACCTTTTCTACCTTTCCCCAGGGAGACAGAAGCACCACATAGCATGTTTGCTTCTTTCCTAATCATCCTGTAAGGTGTCACAGTTCTTGCCAATGGGTTTATTGTTAATAAGCCTTTGCTCCCTCTGCTGGATATTCGGTCCCTTTGTAGCATTAAAATTAAGAGTATCTGAGACTTCTATGACAAAGTTTCAAAGAACCTAAACAAAGCCAAATACAAAGTGCACAGATATACCCTACGCAGACTACGAAGAAATCCAATTTGCACTTAATTTGACTTGCAGACTCATTTTTGCTTTATCCCTATTATATATTGTGTGGTAATTCGTGTCGAGAAAATGGTTGATATTAATAAAGAAGGGGGAGATTTAGGAGTGTGGCCATGGGGGTTGGAAAGCCCCATGATTGAGATTACATTAGACTCTTAATGATGAAGCAATCCGGAATATAAAAGAGTTTAGAGGGAACAAAGAAGGGTGATTCAGGAGACTCCATGCAGTCTCTGGTTTCTTGTTCTCCAGCCGTTAAGGCATCAAGTTTCTGTGTGTTTGCTGTTGTTGTTATATTCAAAGTTGTTTGACCAATGAAAAGTTGTTTTGAAAAGAACTGCTGTGGAGAGAAGGGTATAAGAGGGGAGCCTGCCCTCAAGATAAAAAGAAAAAGAAAAAAAGAAAAAGAAAAAGAAAAAGAAAAAGAAAAAGAAAAAGAAAGAGAAAAAGAAAGAGAAAGAGAAAGAGAAAGAGAAAGAGAAAGAGAAAGAGAAAGAGAAAGAGAAAGAGAAAGAGAAAGAGAAAGAGAAAGAGAAAGAGAAAGAGAAAGAGAAAGAGAAAGAGAAAGAGAAAGAGAAAGAGAAAGAGAAAGAGAAAGAGAAAGAGAAAGAGAAAGAGAAAGAAAAAGAAAAAGAAAAAGAAAAAGAAAAAGAAAAAGAAGGCAACATGATGTGATGAAGTTATGTCATCAATAAAGAAGCAGAAAGAAGGAATGAAAAGGAACAGCCTGGCAGAATGGAAACCAGGACGGGAACAGGCACATCGGTCGCCTCATGAAGATAGGTTCGGCCAAACTCAGCAAACTGCTCAGAGAAGCTCGTACAGAAAATCACTGGAAACAGGTGCACCGGAGCTGGAAAGAAGCTCAAGCTGAGAGAAGCGGACCCACGCACACAACTGCCTCTCACTGGTAAGCAGTTGCGCATTATGGGGAATCATACGTCCTTAGGAACAAAGACTGTCCTGGTAACCTTACAGTTTATTCTCCTTATTAACAATTGGACAGTTTATGATCCTGAAACATGGAACCAAATTGGTGTCAAGGTGTGGGACTCTGCAACTACAAATGACAAGGTTGCAGTGGGATTGCTCGGCACCTGGTGAGCAATCTCTGAGGCCTTAAAGAGCCATGTGGGGCCACAGTCAGACACTGTGTGGTTCGCCAGACAGTGAGGGAGCTGCGGGTTCCTTTACTGATCCGACTGCTACGCCATGGGCTCCTCTGCTGGTACAGCCATCGCAGGCCTTTGCTGTTCCACCCCCTGCTGACCTGAATGTGCCTTTTGACCCAGGCCCTATTGGCCTTGAAAAGGCCAACTAATGGGGATATAACATCCCCATTAACTTTCCTGGTGTTATAAATGAAGTCTCAGCTCAATCTGAATCTTGTAATATCTATACTTATAAAAGGTATAAGTATACCTTTTGTGGCCAACCCCCATGGCCACACTCCCAAATCTCACCCTTCTTTATTAATATCAACCATTTTCTCGACACGAATTATCACTCCATATATAACACTGGATATGCCTTTATCTGAAAATATGCAGTAACAATACCAGTTTATATTAAAAGTTTACTCCATTCATCAGCTTTACTTCTGATATTTATTCTATAAACCAGCCCCATGTGTGTTCTGTTGAAACACCTGGACGCGCTTGGTCAGAGGATGTGCAGAGCAAAGATGGATGTGGCCTGTGGTAAGTGGCAAGGACCTATCACAGGGCCCAGCTTCTCTTTCAACTGTTTAACAAAAGCGTAAACCTGGAGGATATTTCTCAGCTTATGGCTAAGACAACAGTTACTCTTAGAGCTAAAATTTCAAGTGAGAATTTAGCTGGCTCTAATACAGAGGATTTGCAACCAAGATGACATCCTTTTTGCTTTCATGGGGTGTAAGGAAAAAGGACTATCACGTTTAAAGTAAAAAAAATGAAAAAGTAAATACAGTGGCATCCCCTGGGGGGGAAGGGAAGAGGGGTCATAATAGCAAAATAGTTCATAAAGAGTTAGCTACAAGACATAGCTGCGTTGTGATTTCTTCTTCAAGAACTAGACCAAATTCCTATTTCATGTTTGCTGCTTGTTTGTTTCTTTTTGCTTTCAGGCAGTTTTGCTTGGCATCTCAAATTTCTGAATCTATTTGTTATTTCTTATTCACAAAGTGAATAGGAAACTGCATCCAGCATCATAATTTCTGATCTGAAAATGATTTTGGAACCTGTGTGCATGTTCCCAAATGTATCCATACCCCTGTAGCAGCAGAATTTACCAGCAGAGGAACTTTCAGAAGTAATTCAGGTTTCTGGAGGACAGCAGTGAGGAGGTAAGGCAGAAAGAAGAGAAGCAAGGCCACACAGCAAATCATTCTGTTGATTTCCACAAGCTAATTAATCTGCTTAGGGCTCAATATAACATAGATTAAGCCTCTTCAACATACAAAAACAAACTAACTACTTCAACTAACAACAACAAAAAAAACCAACAACCAAACACAAACACAACAAACAAGCAAACAAACAAAACAACAACAACAACAAACTTTTGTCTACTAGTACACAGTATTAATAGAGTTCTTGGTCCAATAACTGTTGATAGGAAGGAAGTGTCATCAGCATCTGTCTGATAGCACAGGTTTGTGGCTTTGAGTCTAGAAAAATCATTGTTCACACACTATTCTTCCTTCCTCCTTAGAATCACAGAATCACAGAGTTTCTAGGTTGGAAGAGACCTCAAGATAATCGAGTCCAACCTCTGACCTAACACTAACAAGTCCTCCACTAAACCATATCCCTAAGCTCTACATCTAAACATCTTTTAAAGACTTCCAGGGATGGTGACTCCACCACTTCCCTGGGCAGCCTGTTCCAATGTCTAACAACCTTTTCGGTAAACAAGTTCTTCCTAACATCCTAACTCCCCTGGTGCAACTTAAGCCCATTCCCCCTTGTCCTGTCACCAGGCACGTGAGAGAACAGACAAACCCCCACCTCGCTACAGCCTCCTTTAAGGTATCTGTAAAGAGCAATATGGTCGCCCCTGAGCCTCCTTTTCTCCAGGCTGAACAATTCCAGCTCCCTCAGCCGCTCCTCGTAGGACTTGTTCTCCAGACCCCTCACCAGCTTCGTTGCCCTTCTCTGGACCCGCTCAAGCACCTCGATGTCCTTCTTGTAGCAAGGGGCCCAAAACTGAACACAGTACTCGAGGTGCGGCCTCACCAGAGCCGAGTACAGGGGGACGATCACCTCCCTAGTCCTGCTGGCCACACTGTTTCTGATACATGCCAGGATGCCGTTGGCCTTCTTGGCCACCTGAGCACACTGCTGGCTCATATTCAGCCGACTATCCACCATCACTCTCAGGTCCTTCTCTGCCTGGCAGCTCTCCAACCACTCATCTCCCAGCCTGTAGATCTGCTTGGGGTTATTGCACCCCAGGTGCAGGACCCGGCACTTGGCCTTGTTGAACTTCATGCAGTTGACCTCGGCCCATCGGTACAGCCTATCCAGATCCTCCTGCAGAGCCTTCCTACCCTCAAGCAGATCGACACACGCACCTAGCTTGGTGTCATCTGCAAACTTACTGAGGGTGCACTCAATGCCCTCATCCAGATCATTGATGAAGATATTAAAGAGGACCGGCCCCAGCACCGAGCCCTGGGGAACGCCACTAGTGACTGGCCTCCAACTGGATTTGACTCCATTTACCACAAGTCTTTGGGCCCGGCTGTCCAGCCAGTTTCCAACCCAATGAAGCGTGCGCCAGTCCAAGCCTAGGGCAGCCAGTTTCTTGAGGAGAATGCTGTGGGAGACGGTGTCAAAAGCCTTGCTGAAGTCAAGGTAGACCACATCCACAGACTTTCCCTCATCCACCCAGCGCGTCACTTCCTCACAGAAGGAGATCAGATTCGTCAAGCAGGATCTGCCTTTCATAAACCCATGCTGACTGGGCCTGATCGCCTGCTTGCCCTGCAAGTGCTGTGTGATGATTCTCAAGAGGATCTGCTCCATGAGCTTCCCTGCTACTGAGGTCAAACTGACCGGCCTGTAGTTCCCCGGGTCTACCCTCCAGCCCTTCTTGTAGATGGGCGTCACGTTTGCTAGCCGCCAGTCAACTGGGACCTCCCCCCATAGCCAGGACTGCTGATAAATGATGGATAGTGGCTTGGCCAGCTCCTCTGCCAGTTCTCTCAGTACCCTTGGGTGGATCCCATCCAGCCCCATCGACTTGTACACATCCAAGTGCCATACCAGGTCACCAACCATTTCTTCGTGGATAGTGAGGGCCACATCCTGCTCCCCATCCCCTTCCACCAGCTCAGGGTACTGGGTATCCAGAGGACAACTGGTATTGCCGCTAAAGACTGAGGCGAAGAAGGCATTAAGCACCTCCGCCTTTTCCTCATCTCTTATAACTGTTTCCCCCCGCATCCAGTAAAGGATGAGAGATTCTCCTTAGTCCTCCTTTTTGTGTTTATGTATTTATAAAAACATTTTTTGTTATCTTTAACAGTAGTAGCCAGATTGAGCTCCAGATGAGCTTTGGCCTTCCTAATTTTGTCCCTGCACAGCCTCACAACACCCTTATAGTCCTCCCTAGTGGCCTGCCCACTTTTCCAAAGATTATAAACCCTCTTTTTTCTCCTAAGCTCAAGCCACAATTCTCTGTTGAGCCAGGCCGGTCTTCTTCCCTGCCAGCTCGTCTTTGGGCACGTGGGGACAGACCGTTCCTGCGCCATTAAGATTTCCCTCTTGAAGAGCGCCCAGCCTTCCTGGACCCCTCTGCCCTTCAGAACCGCCTCCCAAGGGACTCTACCAACCAGTGTCCTCAGCAGCACAAAGTCAGCCCTCCGGAAGTCCAATACAGAGGTATTGGACTTCCGTGATGGCAACTGCTCCCCTTCCTGGCCTCGCCAAGAATAGTGAACCCCACCATTTCATGGTCACTCTGCCCAAGACAGTTTCCGACCACCACATCCTCCACCAGTCCTTCTCTGTGAAGAGAAGGTCTAGCGGGGCGCCACCCCTGGTAGGCTCACTAACCAGCTGTGTCAGGAAGCTATCTTCCACGCTCTCCAGAAACCTCCTAGACTGCTTTCTCTGGGCTGTGTTGTGCTTCCAGGATATGTGAGGGAAGTTGAAGTCCCTCACGAGAACAAGCGCTGAAGATTTTGCAACTTCTGTCAGCTGCCTGTAGAACTCCTCATCTGTCTCCTCATCCTGGTTCGGCGGTCTATAACAGACCCTGACCAGGACGCTAGCCTTGTTGTCCCTGCCGATCCTAACCCAAAGGGACTCGACCTTGCCATTCCCAGCCTCGAGTTCTACAATATCGAAAGACTCTCTAATATAGAGAGCTACACCACCACCCCTTCTGTGCTGCCTGTCGCTTCTGAAGAGCTTATAGCCAGTCATTACAGCACTCCAGTCATGAGACTGGTCCCACCACGTCTCCGTGATGGCAACCAAGTCGTATCCTGCCTGCCGCACGATGGCTTCCAGCTCCTCCTGTTTGTTACCCATGCTCCGTGCATTGGTGTAGATGCACTTCAGTGTTTTTAGTGTTTTGGAAAGTGGAGGGATCAAAAATATACATGGCTCCTGTGCCACAGACCCACCTATTGTACTTATAAGAGGCTCAAGTAGACACAAAGGACAATAAGGCTTTAAATAGATTTAGAAAAACCCAACCATCAACAAAACACCAAAAATATGTGCTCATTTTGAAAAATAAGGCTCCAGCAGGATTTGCTCCAAGCTGCTGACAGGAGCTAAGTTCTTCCTTTCTGCTCATACATCATGGCAGAGTCACCGGATATTTCAGCCAAAGATGAAAAATCACCGGTTGCATTTCCTGGTCTTCTCAAAAACCTCACCCCTTTGCAATGGGGACCCAAACTAGATCCCATAGCATGCTGCAGAATTCCTGCTGCAGCCACTGTGTGGGCACACTTGAGCCCAACACTAGTACAGCAGAGGGAGAAAGGAAAAGAAAGAAAAAGCAGAATTTGGACTAGTATCTCCTGAACATCTTGTTCATTTGAGGGTACTGTAGTACTGGTCAACAGTGAAGGCAGTCTAATCACAGGCCAAAGAACCTCCTGTGTTATATACCACCTTCCAAACTGTATGGAGCACACATATAACATCCCAGCTGTACTTCAGGTATTTTTTCATAAAAGATTTATCTTATATATAAATCACACACACATATGCATGTAAGTATGTCTTGCAAGGTCAATTTTAATTATATATATTATGAGACTATCTGGTCTTGAAAATTGAATGGGCAATTCTGATATAAATTCAAAGAAATATGGATTCAAAAGCAAAAATAAAGGATGCCATCACAGGGTTATAGTAGATGTATTCTCAGTTTCATATCAAACCCACAGAACAAACAATGTACACACATCACACATCACGTATAAACAACATTATCCATGACATAAGAAAACACAGAAGCATAGCATGACAGATTAAGATTGAGCCTGAAAAAGCTGAAACACAACTGAAACAGGATTCCCCCAGTGAAACAGCAGAGAGAGCTTGAAAGAGTTTGAGAAATGCAATAACACATTTGGGCGGTGATCTCCAGAACTCATGGTTTAACACACCCAGTTTTTGCACAGGGTGGACTGAAATCTTTATAGACTCCATGTCATCAGCTTTTACCCCCCCCCCCCCCAAAAAAAAAAAAAAAAAATAAAAAAATGTAGAAGTCTAGACTGTGCTGTGTTTCAGTAAGATCTTCATTCCCTTTTAATGGTACCAGCTCCTGCAGACTCTAGATGTTAATAAATCTTTAAGTTATTCCCAATACATCGATGCCTCTTATCAGCTAGCTACATTATGGAGAGAAATGCTATCTAACCCACTTTCTATACACACACATACTGCTAACAATAACAACTCTTCCTCCTCTACATGCTCTTCTTTAACCTTAACATCTCCCACAACAGAAGCTGTTAGTTCAGTCAGTTGATGATGATAAATAATTCTACCTCATGGCTTTGCCGCTGCACATTTTCTGAAGACTTTTTTTTTTTTTTTTTTTTTTTTTTTTTTTTTTTTTTTACACATCAGAAGCCAGATACTGCTCTCTTGCATGTGTCTGCACATAAACCCTGAACAACTTCATTAGCATATATGTGTGTGACGCTGTGGTATGTCAGCAGCCATTAACAGATGCACTGGAAGAATCATACAGGTCCATGAAACTCCATCTTAGAGCAACAAATAAGCATGCAAAAATAATAGCCTCCTCAAGAACAACAGAGAAAATTCATGTTTTGAAATGCATCTCCCTCAAAACATTGAAAAATATAATCTAAACAAAACTTCAGTCCATGTTCAGAAGAGAATGTGGGGGCTCAGAATGGCATTGTTTCCTGTGGATGTAAACGCACTATTAATTTGTCAGTAACAGGATTTAAGCATATGTCCAAGAAGTATTTCTGTATCAGGGTATTATCTGTCCATCCACTTGCCAAGAATGCTGCAGGGCTGTTCTCTCAAAGTGTCCACATCCATATTTTAATTGCAGATTTTAACTGAGCCAAGCCTGGGGGGCCAAAATGTATAAGCTGTCACAATGCTGGCATTTTTTGGGTGGAATTATACTGATTCAGAGCAGCTGGAGCTGTGGTTCCTTGACTTTTAATTGGAGTTTACATTCACTCTGAGTATTTTGGTCACATCTTTGGCTGAACTCGGGCCATGCTGACTTGTGTATCCTGGCAAAAAGATTGTTATTACTACAATACTAGCTTTTGCATCCCTTGACTTTAGCTTTTGTGTTAATATTGCAATGAGCTTGTTGCATTTATTATTTAAAGGGATATATTAATGGGTTAAAAGTCAATGCATCCTAAACTAAGCATGCACAAAATCCATCATAATTAAATAAAATGGTAAAATTGATGTTTGTTTGTTTGTTTGTTTTTAATGACTTACATGTAAATAATTAAAAGAAAGACCTCCTGACTTCCAGCCATCATATATTCCATTTCCTTTCCCCCAGACATCCTCTCTACACCAAAATAGCTGCAGCTAGTGGTAAGAAGTCACCCCCACGGGCAGCGCTGCCCTAGCTGGGAGTCAGGTGTTTCCTACAGTTGCATCAATCCCTTGACAAACACTTGCTCAGTGAAGCAGACATTGGGGTGGAAGTCAATAGCTGCTTATTACTTCAGTGCTCAAGCCATGCCATGACATATGTAGGTATACACACAGGAAATCACTAGCAAAGTTAAAGGCAATTTTCCAAAAGGCTTCAGAAATGGGTCCTGAACTCCCAGACCTCCTCAGCAGGAAGCACTCCAAGTCCTGATTATGTTTGTACAGAGAAGGACTCGGGTTAAGAGGTGGTAACGTGAGTATCTCACACTGCTACAGAGCATCTTGTGTTCCTTTCAATACTCCATGGGCCACCTATGCTGGAAAAAGTTGCATTAAATTTGGGAGCTAAAAGTGCCCCTATCTTGAAAAATGTTCTAGGAGAAGAGGCACGTTAATGATTCAGGCATTCATATTAGAAAAAAAAAATATATATATATATTTCCCTAGAGAGCTTTATTTTGATCAATATTTGAACTTAATTTTCAGATTTAAAAGTGCTTATATGTACTTAAAATATTTATGTATTTGTATACTTCTTACATCTCATGTCAACATGAGTCACTTCTTTTTAATGCATTATAATATATTGGAGGGAAAAGTTTATTTTCAACACACACCCCAATCTTTATTTATTCATTTTGTTTTTTAAGAATGACAAAAAAAAATCATTATTCCCACAAATTTTTTGCTAAACACTATAAAAAAAGATTGAAGAAAAAAACAAACAACAGTTACTATCTCAAACAGTTTGTAATAAATTACACAACAGGTGGAAGAAGAGAAACGCTGTTCTCTTGACATTACAGCTGACTGGAACTAACCTCAGGATGACCTATGGAATTGACCAAAGTCACACTGGAAATCAGTGTTACAGACAGAAACTGAAAACAGATTTGCTTTGTTCCAGAAAAATAAATATTTACCATGCAATCTTTATTCTTTATGATTATCAAGTTGCTTAGTTTCTGAATTTATCACTATAGGAACATTCTACATTTCACAACTCAACAGTGAAGAAACAAATGGAAAATAATCTTGAAGCTGGTCATGGCTTACAACTCAGACTTTCTGACCAAGTGTAATGCTTGATGTAATAATATTCAGGCAGGGGGTCCTGGAGCTGGCTGTCCTGTGACATCTTCAGTGCCACTCCCCTGGAAAGGAGCCTTAGCCCTGGCTGAAGTTCATAGAAAACAACAAGGCATTGAACTGGACATTTGACATTCAGTAGTCCCATAGTTTCTGACAAAATTTAGGGTTTCCATGGCAAATTTCTAACCAGGAAATTTCAAAGGAGGAGTTGAATTTATTTCTAGTTAACTCAGAGAAGTATAAGTTACAAAAAGAAACACATGGCACAAGGAAAAAGGTTCCTATGAACGTTCTGCACAGCTATCATGACAAGAAATATGAGTGGTTTAATATCAACTAAAGCTCTACAAATACCATTGTTTTCCACTTGCTGGTGGGGCTTGGTTTCACGTTACCCAAAAGGAAAAATGTGTGGTTTTCTTGTGAAAACGAGAACATTCTAAAACAAACATTTAAGGCTGCATCAAAATTTCAAATCCTCCCACTTTTTTTCTGAACTAGGGAAGCATTACTCTTTTTAGAACATAGAAATTACATTTCAAAACAGAATTGTAAGTTTTAAAGAATGAACGATTCCAGCTCTTGAAATTATTTTTCAGGGTGTATTTTGGATATGGAATGAAAAAGTATGAGCGAGTTCATAGCCAGTTTCAGTTAACTCAGAGTGGTATTTTTCAATAAATAAAGCATTTAAAAATAAAATGTACATTTTCAATTCCTGTATCTCTCATTTTAGCTTTCATGTCTCACAGCCAGAGGTGCAGGAGCATCACTAGATGCTGTGAAGCATCAGTAGAACATGGAGCAAGATCACAAACCCTTTCACTTCCAATACAGAAGACAATTAAAAGAGTAAAGGATAGTGAAGGGGTAGACCCGGACAGCTCAAGGTACAAATTTATCCACTCAAGGATGAATACATTTAAACATACTTCAAAAGTAAATACTGCAAGATACAACTCTGGGACTGGACTCCTCAGCTGGAGGCTTTAAGGGAAAAGATCTGGCTGCTCTGGTAATTGGTGAATGCCCACCATTTGCTACACTAGTACAGCTGTTAAAAGCTTACTGTGGTTTCAGAATATTTTTATAAGGCAAGATATTTTTAAGAACAGAGGCATTGATAACACTGCATGAAATTGTAGTGATTTCTTTGGGGATATCAGCTACAACCAGCAATGGTTATAAAAGTAGGTTTCCACTGATGCCAATAAAGAAAATGCCAAATGCCTGGTTGTGGGAACAAACACAACATCTGTTATGAAGTTACATTAGCTGATTGTCAAATTTAGCAAAACAAAGATTGAAATGTGATATGATAGTTCTTTATTAATATACTGGAGGGCTAAACATAAAGATGGCAGCACAATGTAATTTGAAGGATAACAAGACTAGTCCAGAGGTAAGGGAACACAGAAAATTTATCATCACCTGGGGAGTGTTGAAACAAACATCTAAGAAGGTCATCAGGACAGGGGATCTATGCCATCTGAATATATGAGTTTGCTAAATTAATTGGACTATTTGACAAATTCTATCAACAAGAAATTAAACTTCTAAATTGAGTCCTTGGCACCTGATGTGCTGATAACTTGAGTGCCTTTAAGAGGAGACTCACTCATCTTTGGTTTGCATCATTTTTACAGGCTATTATGGTTGAGCCTCCTACCAATTGCACTGAAAATCCCCCTGCCCTGGTTTCTGATGCTTTCCACTGCAGCACCAGCATGTGCCACAGCTAGACAGATGTTGGGCTGCATAAATTGGTGCACCAGTCTCACAAAATTTCCTTAAGACAAATGGTTGAATTCATCATCTCATGAATCAGTTGGTAATCAGGTTTAACAGGAATTTTCCCCAAAGTTTGATTACGTAGACCAATACAGATCATTTTCACATCCATGGCAAATTGCCAATTTCAAAAGATCATGTAAGAATTTTACCCAGTATGTTTCTTTGATGTTCAGGTTTGGATCCTTGATCCTGGCCTTGCTCATGCTACATGCTACACCTGTGGCATTAGTTCAAGTGCAGGGAAGTGTTTGCTGCCCACAATGAATAGAGAAAGTGGAAAAAATTTTCCCAGGTCCATCCACAAGATTTGCTTGTTCCTGATTACCTCCATATGGCACCTCACCCCTTATTACTCTGAGCTGGATGCAAAGCAGCATATAATTGAGGGTATCTCTACCTATCACTGTCACCCAGTCCAACATTATATACATATGTTTTTCGTAAGCAGTTAGGTGTGGATATTATGCATGACTCTGGTTATGTGTATTCTAATAGTCACAGTACTGTAAAAATAACAAAATGATTTTCTTTCTGTGTAGTTTTTTTTTGTTTGTTTGTTTTTGTTGTTGGTGTTTGGATGTTTTTAAGTAATCTTTTGGCAAAAAAATGAAATTGAGGAGAGCTGTCTTACTCCTCTGATCCCTTGTAGAAGTGTTGCTGGCTTAGCAGTCCTTGAACTCAGGATATATTTTTCACTCCCAGGACAGGGGGCTCCATATACACCGGTGTTCTGGGGACTTTGGAGCAGTGTCTCAGCTGGTGGAGTCATCCTACTGATAGGCTGCCAGGTCTCCTTTGTAGGCCTGGCAACCTGTACTTTCTCTCTCTCCCATCTTCAGATTTGGAGGAATTTTGTTCGTACTGTGAACAAAGCTGGCGACAGTAAGTCTCTTTATTAATTCTTCATCAATTTTGAATAAACACTCCAGTATGCTTTAAAATATGTGCCACCTCACCAAATCCGCCACAGCTCCCTCTGGAACGTATATGATGCACTACACATGTTCAAAATGCTCACAGTCAAGTTTAGTATCACCTTACCATGGCTTACTGTGACTTGCTCCAACCAGCTTAGTGGCTGGATAAAAATGCACATTGTGTTCCACGGCCCTGAGCTGAGGAGATGAGCATAGCATGAAGGCAGAGATGTGCCCCCCGGACAGAATTCCTAAAATCATTTACTGTTTAAACATTGAAACTGTGAATAATATGGTTATTCCAAAAATTATTCCAGCCACTGAGCTTATCTTTTGTCCTTCTGCCACAGTAAGATTTAAGTTACTCCCACAGTATAGCTGTTAAGGCAACTTCATGACATTAGTTTGTCAATCAATAGTTCTGTTAGAGTTAACCCAGTGCTCAAAAGGAAAAAAAATAATAAAAATAATAGCAAGAAGTAATAGCAAGTGCACAGAGAAAAAAAAAAAAAAAAAAAAAAAAGCCGATTAGCTCCATGGAGACTTGTTTCTGCATCAGACTGTATGGCTTATTGCTTCTGAAAAAGATTGCAGTGTCAGGGACGCCAGGCTGGTGACACTGAAATTATACATGTGCACATAAAAAATCAATCTGCAGGCAAAACCAGCTGAAGACTTCGTGAAGTCTGCCCAAAGGGGAGAGAGGAGAAAGCATTTACTTTGCTGTGTAATCCCCCCTGCTCTCAGGCCTTCAAGATGCAGAGAGGGTTGGACACTTTTTGGTACCTGCATCTGTATCTCTGATCACTATAATCAAGCACCTCCCTCTTAAGGTCCTGTCTTAGAAATGCTCCTCCATTCAGCACACACTTAAGCATCCCTTTCAACCTTTTTAAGTGGCACGTAAGCAGGTGCTTAAGTGCTTTTCTGAACAGGGTGGATCAAAGCACACTCTTAAATGTTTTGCTAAATAATTAAAAAGGGTCTTGAGTGCTTGCAGAAAGGCACTCACTGAAAATTATTGAGTTTTATGAAAATAAAAGGAAGCAATTAAATTTAGCTTTCCTATCTCTACTTCCAGAAATGCTATTTAGCCCATCACAGGAGCGCTAGCTGTTGAAAGTGACAGGATCAGTAAGTCCAGGGCTACTGACACCACCACCACATTTTTCCTGACAGACCTTGATACAAAGGACCTGGTCTATCTCTTACCTCAGGGTAAACCCAAAAGGAAGGATTTTGAGAAACAGCCTAACAACACAGAAGAAAAATGTATGCCTTCATCTTCCATAAGACTGCATCTTGCAGTTGGTGACTTAGGCTACATAAATCACAGCCTCTTTTCTTGCAGAGGCAAAGCTGACATCCTTACTTTCATTGCACCCCTTCCCTTTTGCACGAGGTCTTCAAAGTGTCTTAGAATTTCACTTTGCCTGAGTCTTCACATACTTGGGTTAGGCTGTAATTTTTCTAATCATGAACAAAACTGATTTATCTACATAGAATCACTATTCAAAGGTAAAAACAATAACAGGCATATATGCAAAGCCTACAGGGACAGGAGATGAGTTCTGTCCTGCATGCAAGGGCTTGCTAAGTGTTACATTGCTTTAAAAGACCTGCAGAAACATCTGAATTCCAGGGGGATAAAAAGGAATCTGAAGTGAAATATTAACTTGTGAAAAGCCGACTTCATCGTATGAATCTTGTTTATTTCAGTTTGCTTTGCTCAGTTGTCCTTTACCATCAGACCAATCAACACTAAGCCACCAGACAAGTTCATGCGTCCCTTATGGTTCTTATGGTAAGAGTCCTTCATACTGAAACATACATGGAAGAGAAGCAAACAACAGAAAGGAAAACAATGGAAGTGATTTACCTAAAAATATATATCCAGTCAGATGCAAAATTAGGAACAACACCAAGATAATGTCACTCCTGGAATCTCATCTGTCACCTGTTGGACTGAGTGCTAATGACCATAGAACAGCACTCCCCTGGAAAGTATACACACCTTTGTTAAAATGCATTGCACTGCTATTTGGAGGAGAGGGAGAAAAACTGTGTGGCATTATAGAGGAATGGAAGATGTAAACAGCACAGCACAGAAAATTCAGGAAAAATTTTCCTCATATGTGAAGAGACATGAAACAGAGGTCAAAATATACAGATACCTTAAAGGAGGCTGTAGAGAGGTGGGGGTTGGTCTGTTCTCCCACGTGACTGATGACAGAAGGAGGGGGAATGGCCTAAAGTTGCACCAGGGGTGTTTTAGGTTGGATATTAGGAAGAACTTTTTTACTGAAAGGGTTGTTAGACATTGGAACAGGCTGCCCAGGGAAGTGGTGGAGTCACCATCCCTGGAAGTCTTTAAAAGATGTTTAGATGTAGAGCTTAGGGATATGGTTTAGTGGGGACTGTTAGTGTTAGGTCAGAGGTTGGACTCGATGATCTTGAGGTCTCTTCCAACGTAGAAATTCTGTGATTCTGTGAAAATAAAGGCTAGAACATGCTGGCTTAAGGTCTCGTGAAGACGTTCAGAGTGAATGTAATGCTCTGAAATCTATAGAGCTGGTATGTAATGTCCTATGCAGTTGAGGTTTCAAAAATTAGTCTTTTCAAAGTGCGAGAGTATAGATGAGCATCCAAATGATTGTTGTCTGGCTTCACCTGAATGCCTATCAATCTGCCTGGAATCAGATCTCTGACTGCTTTTGCCAGCTGGGAGCCCATCCTCTCACAGCAATGCTTATCCACATCTCCTACTGACACCCCTGAGGCAACAAACTAAATCCCCACGGGCTTTTTATTTCCCCCACTCCTCCTCCCCACCGCACATTTTTTAAGAAGTGAAGAAGTGTTCCTATGAACAATAAACATCCAAACTTTAGAACAAAAAAAAAAAAATTAAAAAAAAATAGGCATTGGGTTTAGTAGATGGCCTCAGTCTATCAGCAGTTTTTTCCCTTTGGGGTGTAATTAAGGGAAAGCTCCCCCCACAATGTTAGACTGTGATAATGTCAGAATTTAAAACCATTTTCATACCACTTATTGTGTTGCAGTTCATTTCCATATGCTCTGCCTACAACTAAGGTGTCAAGCTTACAAGGTCTCCCCGAGCAAAAGCATGACCGAAGTCACAGTGCCTGGAAGGAGGCTCAGAGGAAAGATAGACATTGTCACGCTGCATGTGATAAGGCTTCATGTGGCAGGAGGGAAGTAAGGCAGCCCTGAAAATTTTGGCTGTATTTGCTTCTGCACCACAGTCAGCACTTGAGATTCAGAAGTTTTGTTGGCGATTTACCTGTGCTATAAATTCCCTGTTAATACCAGACATTCAGATATGTTACTGCATTCACCCAACAGCTAGACACTTGGGAAGCACCCATAAGGAATTCTTATGGTTTGCTCCTGGCAGCATCCTGCAGCAGAGCAAGGATCCTGTACTACATGGACCATCCATTCGCTGCAATGCCATAAAGAGAAAAAATACTAGCAGTTAAGCCACATTACCTAATAGGTCATTTAACTTGGGCTTGGCAATGCCCTGACAGTTAGGCTGCTTCTAATTCCAGTTCTGGCTTCTCCAGCAGGAATGAAAAGACCCTTAGGGAAAGGTCATTTGCCAGACATCCCATCTGGGCTGGGAAATAAAACAATTGACAAGTGGTGGTGCAAAGAGCAGCCTCCACATAAATTTAGATCTCTGAATGGTACAGGTGAAGGAATACTTTGGAGGAAGAAAAAAACTAGCAAAAATCACCATCAGCTCATTAGTAGAAACAGAATGGTTTAGATAATAATTCAAGTTTTGTCTCTAACATTCATCACCTCTAAATTCAGTAAACATGACCCACGCATGTAAACTCATAAATGAGTAAATATTTATCTTGCAGAACTGATGATCATACCAGAGAAGCCTCCCTAGGAAAGGTAATGGAATAAGCTATCGGTAAAGAGGCTGACAAGAGAAATGGGAACCAGAAGCATGATTCAATGGATGAGAGGAACTGCCAAGGAAGGGACACTTCCTACAAGAGTAGAAGGAACCAGCAGTGAGGACCTGGTGAAGGCAACAGGAAACTCATGGGTGTCAGAAGGGAAATCTCTGTACCTCTGAGAACAAAACAGACTAGGGGAGAAAGGAACCAAGCAGTGAAAAATTTCTACAGAAGAGCTGAAAATGGTGCTCTGCATACTACTAGGCATAGACATAAAAAGGACTTGGACAGCCTGGAAGCACAGGAGATGGCAGATACACAATAAGGAGAAAATGAGCAGAAGGTCAAGTGTCCAGAAAAGTGCATTTTTCTCCTGGCCTTGGATAGAAAAACAAAGCTCTGAGGCACACCACTCAGCCACTGGCAGATCTCCAACCCATGGAGACTGCTTCACCTTCTCCAGGTATCCATGCCAGGAATGATGATCTGATGCTGTGCTCCTTTCATAAAATCATTAAGGTTGGAAAAGACCTTCAAGATCATCTTGTCCAACATACAACCACACTTTATTCTAGTACCAGGCCACGGTGTGGTCAGCCTAAAGAGCAATCTCTATTAAGAGCCTTTGTGGCTGTCAGGGCAACATCAGAGGATGAATAGAAAGTGAAGGAAGAGGATTCATTTACTTTCATAAAAAGCATAAAAACAGAACTTAAGACAGAAGGATGCCACTAAAACAGCATCACTGAGGTTAAAGTCATTCCTCAGAAGGTAGGACATCCTAATTTTGGTATTTTCCAATTCTAAAAGTTATTTTGATGCACCAACCTTAATGTACTCTTATGATAGAGTTATCTGTGTAGGTTGTCCGTATATTGTTCCTGTGAAATCGTGTCCCATGATACCTTACACCTGCTAAGGCTGGAAGAAATGTGAAGCCAAGAGCAAAATTTTGAAGAGTAATTCTGACATGTATTGTTACAGTATCACAAAAGCAGGAAGTTTGAAACATACCCATTTTAAAATGGGAAATTTCTCAGTCATTCAGATCCAGAATATTTGCTTCCAGGACAAAACTAGAAAGATACGTGAATTCTTCACCGTGGCACAAACTTATGACATCTCAATATTTCTTTGAGGTTCCTACATTTCATCTCAAATCATTCATCTCTAAACACAGCAAAAGGAACAAAACCTGTCACAAAGGCTTGAAAACTTATTTCCTTTGGGTTTTTGTTTGCTTAACATGGTCTGCCAAGAAATCAATACCTATTCTCATATACACAAAGTATTCTTAAGAATACATATGTATA